>NC_087165.1:11456011-11496011 GCF_035594125.1 Scylla paramamosain | reverse complement strand
TGCACTGCAATCAGCAAGGGGATGGTGGTCGAGAGAGAGAGACATCCTCCCTGCAACCACCTGATACTGGCCCTTTTCCTGTCTTGGAGGGAGGCGATAAGCACACCTCCCTGCTGAACGTCGCTGAAAGCACGTACGTATGTGTGTCGCGGCTTTGGAACATGAAGCCACACACCTCCACACCTGCCACACGAATACTGAAAATAAATAATTGAATGTAGTTAAGTTCATTTGGCGATCTCCCAAGCTTAGTTTGAGATTATAGTACAAAAACAATCTATTAAAGATTTAGATAATAACATATAAGGAGATTATAGTACAAAAACAATCTATTAAAGATTTAGATAATAATAATATAAGGTTATTATGGTAGTGCTATGGTGGATGAAAGTTCTGAACTTCTCAAAAAATGAGACGTACGGAAACATGAAATGTTGAATGAAATGAAGGAAATAATGTCCTTCGTTTTTAAGCCAATAAGTAACACTATTTTTTTTGTTTTACTTTTTAATCAAAGAATATTAAAAAATAACAAGTGATTATATATAAACTAGTAACGGTAGATAAAATTGATAACGAGAAGGATTTCAGCAGGTTAATCCATATGTCTGATGGAGCTCACGCCCCTCACGTGTAATCAATCTTGAAAAATAAATAAAATAAATACAAAAGTAGATTTACGTTTTATATGTTTTAAATAAGACACTTCTTGCATTCATTTCTCTCCCCTTTCAGTGCTACCAGGGGGAGTAGTTCCCGGCTTGATCCACACACTCAGGCAAGGAAATAAATCTTCGGCCTCCTCCTCTCATCGCCGCAACTTTGCATCTCTAGCCATCTTCTACCGCTATTTTCACGCTAACTGATGTTCTGATCTTGCCAACTGCATGCTTCCCTTTTTCTCGCGGCTTAGTTGCTCAAGACTTTATTTACTCTCTCTTACTCCTACTCTGTCCACATCTCGTATATACAAGAGTTTGACTCCATATTCGGGACTGGTGCCTCAGTGGGCTTTTTTCTCTAATTTTTTTGTTGCCCTTGGTCCCCCTCATACATAAACAAAAAAAAAAAAAATAGTCGATTAACCGGCCAGTCCACCAAACGTTCAAATAATGGAATCTGTAATTGCCAGGAAAATGAGGATAACTTAGGCAAGGAAAGGTTGATAGAAGATTCACAACATGGCATCTTGAAGTGGAAATAATACCTCACTAACTTCGTTTTTTTTTCCTTTTTTGCAGTAAAGTTTATGAAGCAGTAGATAATATGGATACTTACGGCACTATAGCTGAACTTCGTAAGGTGTTCGACAAGATACCAAAGGCTCTTTTTACATGGTGTATAGAATAGATGGGACACTTCAGCTGGATGAGGTAATGGTTATGGACCAGGCAACGTATGGTTATAATTATTAATGGCTCTAAATTCGAGTGGGGCCAAGTAATTAGTGGTGCCACAGGGTTAAGTTTTATGATCGTAATTAGTATCTTTAATATGGAATAATAATCTAAATAATGGGGTTATTAGCAACGTTGGTATATTTGCGGACGAAAGATAAATTAGGTCAAATTTGGATGCAGCAGCTTTACAAACAAACTTAGAGAGGATGAACGAATGGATATAGAGGGCACAGGAAATTCGATGCCAGCAATTATAAGGTACTTAGCGTAGTTGAAAGTCCACACAGTATGTACACAATACTGCACACAATAAACAACGCGAGAGAACGAAAAGAGTTTAGAAATTTCATTTAGCTTGGACTTTCATCAGAATGAAAATAAATTAATAAAAACGATGCATATACCCCTGTAATGAGGCAAATCGGCTATCATAATTCATATTTAGGACAGTTATAAGTAGAAGCCCCGCAGCGATGTCCGTAGGTAGCTGAAGGCGAGACTGCACCGCTCTACCCAGCTTATCCCGGGTAGCCGGGTAGGAATAGGGTGAAGGATGGGCGCAGTAGCTTTCCGCTACAGGCTACACCAATTGGGATGTCACCGTTGGTCGCCGACAAGGACAAAACACTATTCGCTGCTCATGACCAGTGACGAGCCGCAAAGGCAGTCATCTGATGGGCGTCAACAGAAAACTTTCTGAAAGTATGGTGCACCGTGCACACGTCTTCCTCCTGCCTCGTTGCTGGATGTCGCGAACCATCGTGTCTTCGTCACTGGCACCAGGCTCACCGTAATCCAGGTAAAAGAGTAAATTTTTGACGGAGTCCAGGTCACCGCTTTTTTAATTTAAATCTAGACCTCTCGGCCACGTTCACTGCTAGCGGGCAGCTCATGTGCGTGCCCGTGTAGTCGTAGTGTGGATCATGATGTGTGATCGGATTTAATTCCGTGGGTAATTGGTGTGTATTTGGATGTAATTACGTGGGCAGCGTTGGTAATCTGTGTACAGTCCGGTGAGTGCATGGGTATCCCGTGGGTAATCAGAGTGTAATTGAGTGCGAGTCCGTGAGTGAGTAATTGAATGGTGCGCAACTAATGTTGGCTGCAGGACACTGGCCGCTTACATGGACGTGACATTATAACGTCACCTCTGCTTGTGCGCGTCCATCAACATTGAAATTTTCGCATTAGAGTGGTATTTGTCAATAATGTTTGCTCATCTGGCACTGCCTAATAGTGTGGACAAGCCTTATGGATATACTAATGAAAAAAAGCTTTCTCTTCATGGAATGAGAAAAAGGTTTTCCCTTAATGGAATAAATATAAGGTGTGAGACGGACAACAGTTGTTACTATTGGAATAAGTGTTCGTAGCAACATTCTAAAACGAATTACCATGTCTGCAAAGGAAACACAGCAGCCTTACTTGGCAGTATACAAAAGAGGCAATTTCTGAGTTAAATACAAGTGCTGAACTGTAAGTCATAGTACTGACACAGACAATGCCTAACTGAACACAATGATAAATCATAACAGACAGTTACACTAGTTGACAGCGTTTTATTTCTAGCAGTAACCATTACATGGTTTTGATATTCTGTCTAGTGTTAAATATGAGCTGGCAGATAATTAGTCCCATAATTAGCTACGAAAAGTTTTGACGCCAACGTACCGCACCTATATTTATTATGAAGCAATTACAAATCCATTTCCCAGTCGCGAACTTCGGTCTCTATCAACAGCCAGCCATAATCACATTAGTTGCACACTCGTTTTCAGCAGGGTTCCCTGGCCAAGTACTACAGACCAGTGATTGCCAACCTTTTCCATGTTTATGCACCATTCAGGGAACTTCTTAGAAATTAATTTACCTTCGCGACTAGGACAATTAAAAAAAAAAAAAAAAAAAAAAAAAAAATATATATATATATATATATATATATATATATATATATATATATATATATATATATATATATATATATATATATATATATATATATATATATATATATATATATATATACACACACACACACACACACACACACACACGTTTTCTCAGATATTATACAAGTCTATTCTAAACATAGAAAATAGGTACTCGGTCCTAATTGTTCTGTAGATGCTAAATGTATACTAAAACGCATATCAAACTTGTGAGGCACAAATTTCATCGCATCGGACTTTCATATATTAATATAATACAAATTTGTATTACTTTCAGTTTAAATTAATTTGACATGACACACAACTTTCTTCCTAAAGCATACATATTTTCGTACTGTGTACTCTTATAAACACTGGCCATGTCATGTAGCCTTCCATGTATCCCGTTATTTTCAAAGTACCCATTGAAAAATCATGCATCCTGGGGTGCACCATGCAATCTGGTTGACATAACTGGTATTAGACTATACTGTACAGAGAGTATCTTGCGGTCACTTCCTACGCGCTATCTAAACCCTCCTGGCTGGGATGAAAGGCGCGAAACAGAATTAGATTATTCTCACTGTTTTTGTTATGTAGTAGTCATTGTCACAGCCAAAAATAAATGGAAATTTAATTTTAATGTTACATACTGAAATCTTGGATAGATGAAGTGTCAGCATCCTGATCGTAAGTTTCATTGAAGAAAAAATGCCACCAACACTATTTTTGTAAGCAGCACATGGATGAAAGGCACCACGGAAACAAATACAAGTAGTTCTAGTCTAGGAGTGTAATCAAACCATAATACTAAGTGCTGCTGTGTAGGAATATGAAGATTACAATAATAATACCTGTTTGGACAAGAGCAAACAATATTTTCACTGCCTCAAAAACTCAATTCCTTCTATCATCCCAGCCTCCCAGATTACTATCCCCTCTTCTTCAATGACACTCAACTCTCCCTCGCTTCTGCACTGAAAATCCTCGGTCTGTCCTTTACTAATAATCTGTTGTAACCCCAAATAAAACGCCAAGATAAAACACTTAAGGAAAAATGTGAAGAATAAAGAAATAAAGGACGTAAGAAAGTTGAAAGAATAAATCAGTGATGATGATAAACACGAAAACAGGTATCAAGATTACAGGAAGTTACCACCACCCCTGATAGACGAGACAATACCCGGGCAACGAGAACAACAGTATGCGGGGAGTCATCCCAAGACTAAGAGTCGGAGAATAGCTGCAGATTACCACAAGAAGAGATACCCAGGTGGCTATCACAAAAGAGAAGCAGAAAAAAGCTCGAAAATGAACCGTATTGAAAGTTATAGGAAAATTAACCTTTCGATCAAAGTAGGGTAATATATAGAATAAAAATTGGTAAATAAATAAATAAACCCAAAAAACCCAATAAACCCAAAAAACATTCTACATATAAAAAACCCAAATAATGACAAAGTTAAGAAAAATGTAACTTTATAGCTTGTCGTTTTCTAGAGTTGATCTTTACTCGAGTCCCATTGAGGTTAGATAACACGTGCAGTCGTGTTGGCGCTCTGTCGTGCATAGCAGTACCTTCACCGAAAGTGTTTTATCCCTTCTTTGCTCATAACGCCACATGATCCAAGACGTCTCGCTTTATTTTTTACCTCCATAAATAAATAAATAAAATATATGGAAGAGAGGAAAACATGGCTGGTATAAAACATGTCCGCACTATCAGGCAATGACCAATGAGTAAACACTGTGGCCTAATCCTGTTTCAATATACAAGTTTCCACGGTGAGTGACGGTCACGAACTAGGATGACGTCACAAGCGGGGAAACCGCAGACAAACCATCAAAGAATCCTTGCTTGCTGGTTTGGCGGCGGAATAACACGTGTGACTCCGTAACAACAGTGGTCGATGGCAGCAACACCAATAAATTATCGGGGCTGATTGAAAACCCATCATTTTCATAATCTCCACAGCTTTGACGGGGCAAACCAACAGGGGGCACACGCCGGCAGATGCGTATTGAAGATGTGAGCAGCCCCAACCTAACACCTCACACAGCCATGTGAACACCATACTCATGTCTGCCACAGCATAGCTTCCCGGAAAGTATTCCATATAGTAATACTATTTAAATGCCTGTTCACATTAACCACTGAATGTTATAAAGGCAATGTTTCTTGACCTGGGATGTTTAAATCAGTTACATGAAATGCAGGAAAGTGCTACATACATTGATTGCAACATATCAATCTTCCTCACAAGAGATGCACAAAAATCGAAAGTTTTTTTTTTTTTTTTTTACAGCGTTAATGCATTTTAACAAGGTGCTGAAAACCACTAAGTTTGTACTGATATTCCCCATTTTGTTAACAACTCTGGGTCATTAAGCTTTGTGGTACAGGTTCGAAATATATGGAGAATGAACTGTAGTCTATTAAATAAAATATTGGAATTAGTGGGTGATGGATTGCCTATTATATGCCTACATGAGGAGCTGAGATGGGAGAATGTTAAGGAAAGCTGCTGTAAGGTCTACTCACACGGGAAGGATATTTTTCAAGTATAACCTTCACAGTCAAATGAAGAGCAGAGGAGTGTTGTGGGGGTCTACTGTCAAGCAGTATTTTATGAAGCCAATCTGTGAGGGTGGAGAGAAGGTACGCTTGTCATTGACGTTAAGGTGGAGTCAGGGTTTTCATATGCTGGTTAAGTTTTGTTCTTGAGTCTTTGCAGTGTGTAGCTCCAGTGGAGTAATGTTTTATGTAATGTAATGTATTGTATCTAAAGCGAATTTTTCTTGGCTTTATTGAAGAAAGTGGCCTTTTAATTAAGGTAAGGAAAGGCTAGAAAGGGAACACTGTTTTGTACAATGAATGAAACAAATGCTAAACTAATACATACCAACTTCCGAAACAAAATCATGATGAATCTTTTCTTCTCCGAGACTGGAAGTGTGGGCCTAGGCACAGCCAAGATCGCGTCAGGCCCAGTTACGTCAAGCGTGCCTGCAAGATCATGCAAGAGAATTCCATGACAGATTTTAATGTTGCAAATGTACAACACGCATTGGATTTTAATAATCTAAGCAAAAAAGAACAAATAAACAAATCGTTACTGGAAAGAGAGAGAGAGAGAGAGAGAGAGAGAGAGAGAGAGAGAGAGAGAGAGAGAGAGAGAGAGAGAGAGAGAGAGAGAGAGAGAGAGAGAATGGAAGCACACAATAAAATGCCTTATCTTGCCAGGAATGTGAATGAAACATAAATCTCACAACACTGACCCATGAAATACTCAAGAGCTTCTCCGAAAGTGTTCTGAGCATCATATGAAATTACACCTTTGCTGTAAATGTAAAAATTGTTCTAGTAAATTCATGACACCTTCCACATTGGCCTCCTTCCTTGCGTGCCTGCTACACCTCGTTCTGAGAATGTACGGACGCACACCTACATGTCCTCATTCGTTATAAATCACAGGAAGTCTATCTACTGCTACTCCCGTGCAGGATCTTTGAAAATGACAGTGGATCCTCATGAATTGTATTTGCATTTCTGCTTGTGTCTTCCCCCTTCAAGGTAGTGAGCCATGTTATTGCATGCTCTTTCTTGTCTGCCTTCCCTCTCTGCTGCCGCTCTTCCATTCATCACAGCATCAACCCCTTCACGTCCTTGCCTCGTTATTGTCTTGTTTGTCAAGAGGTTTCCAATTACCATGGTTTCATTTTATACTTCATGAATTCTTTCCTCATTAGTCATTTCTGCATGTTCATTAATCATTCATTCATATTTCTAGCGTAGGTGTCACGAATAATAATGCTAAAATTATGTAAAAATATTGTAGTTCTTTACTGAAGGCATTTCTGCATCTGAAAGCACATTCACCAGCCCTGTGGGGTAGGGCATAGTGCACTTTGCTCACAACCAAAGCTACCTGGATCATGATCCCGAGCCGGAGACGATATAAATGCGTCTTCTCTCACGCTGTATATGCTTTTCACCTACCAAATTATATAGACCGTAAGCCGTGGAATTGTGACCAGACCTCCAGGTAATCGTGTGTGTGTGTGTGTGTGTGTGTGTGTGTGTGCGCGCGCGTGCGTGTGCGCGCACATCTCCAATTTTGCTCTTACCACTACATCTGGAAGCCACTCCACGTAATCCACATCGGAGTTTTCCTTCTTATAGAAGAATTTTTCCCGACATACGCAAACAACTTGCCTTTTTTTATTTTTTTTTTTTTTTATCTTGAGAACAGGTCCGGCAGCGATCCTTCCCACCACCTTCTCAACTATGCTACTGGTGAAGCGGTGGTGGTGGTGGTGTGTAGTGCTGAGCCATGCCTGCCAGGCTAGTTCGAACACCATCTCGAGACATCAAACCTGCCAACTTGATACCAACTTTAGATTTTCGTAACAAATATCTCGCCTACCATTTTCAAATTAAATTTCGGGCACTTCTGCAAGTTTTACTGATTATCATCTTTTATATTACCTTTAACTTTATGTTCGCTTGATCGATACATGTTCCATTAAGATACGCAGTTAATCGTCTAGTGTCCAATCTTCATCTTGTTTTCCAGACCGTGTACACCAGTGATATCTAATTTCTTATGATACAAGAAAATATTCACTATACTGAAACAAAGCAGTTAGTATATTGTGTGGATTACTGACGCACCAAAGTGGAGGCTTCACTGAACTGAATCACTTAGGCATTATTTATTTTTATTTTTTTTTTTAGTATTCTCGATAACAATATGATTTTCTCGTGATAGTTTGTGGTTTGTGTCCCTGCTCGGATCTCTCTCTCTCTCTCTCTCTCTCTCTCTCTCCGCCTTTATAATTATGAATCTTGTTTTCTTTTAAAAAGAAAAACAACTGCTATACTTAGAAAACTGCCAATCTCGGAATTAATAGAGACTAAATTACCGAGTCGGACATTAATTCACAGACCATTTAAGCTGTGACAGAAACCATCGTAGCCACAGACACAGATTACCCTCATCATCCAACCACCTTTACACCAATCAAGCACTGTCACACTTTCATTAAATGAACAATTCTTAGGCAAAACGTCGTATAGCGCAAGATTCCAGACACGTAATGACAAAACAAATTACAATTATTCTTTTCTTCTCGTATTAGTCGCTTACCTTTGCATGACACTTGAATTTCACACTATCGTATAACATCAGTCATTCTCTATCTTCCACTCACTAAATAAACTACATTCACGCACTAGTACATCTCCAAAAAGTTAACATAATAAAAAAAATTGATTAATTAGCAAACTGCCGAGAGGAACATCTTGTTTCAGCAGTACTTCACATTATGTTAACCAAAGAAAACTAAAATTAACAGTGAAAGCAATCCAAACCATTACAAGCGAACGGCACATTGGTAAAATTGTCGAAGACGGCGGGAATGTTGGTGTTGGTACTGTCAGCGCCCCAGGCTGACACTGCGTACTGCGCTGCACCGTCTTCTGCACCATCATCATTGATACGCCCATGGCTTCAGCAACACGGTCATACGGGTTGTGGAGGGAGGCATTAATGCATATCGGATGTGCAATATAAAATAAATTAATTATCCAATTTTATTCATGTTTGATTCTTCACATTTTTCAGCATTTGATTACACTGAATATAATCGCACCATCCATATTTTGTAGCTATAAAGCTCGCTCAACACTTCAGTGCTTCAATTATATGGGTTGCAGAAAACCCATCATTAACTTTCATTATGGAAGAGTCACAGTCGCAACTGCATAGAAGCTTGTTCTGAGGGACCCATGCCAATACGAGCGACGAGTGAGCGGGGCGACGCGCCACCCGGCGTATTCCCCCCATTGATGATGATGATGATTATGGAAAAACGACAATAACCACTAATTTATTCAAACTAATCCGTAGCCAACTGTTTGATTTCTCCCTGGTGTAGAATGAGTAAAGTCGTATTATAAAAACGTTTCTACAGCCACGAGGACAACGTAACATGTGCGCCATGACTAAGACTGACAAAATTAACAATATTTAACTCTATGTACGATTTCGGTATGGCCATTATCTCGTTATTCCCAAAAAACGAGGCGACATGGCCCCGGAAACCCATGGTACTAGGTCATATTAACTTCACTCGTTGCTGTTGCTGTTCTCTCTCTCTCTCTCTCTCTCTCTCTCTCTCTCTCTCTCTCTCTCTCTCTCTCTCTCTCTCTCTCTCTCTCTCTCTCTCTCTCTCTCTCTCTCTCTTTATTAATCTATTTATTTATCTATCATACATTGTTTTTTTTTAATTATCTCGGAAATACATTTACTATGTTGAACAGATTCTAGAAATATGCATTAGATGTTACATGTAGTAATTGTTGTGCAAGAACATGTTCATTCAGCATAGAAATGTGATGACGATCGGAACTGGAAAATACAAGTTATCTGACAACAGCTGTTCTTTTTTTTTCGCAGCAACATTGAAACAAAATGTAAATGTTAAGCAAAATTTAACTATACTAACAGTTAATGAAATCAATCGAAGGCTTACACCTAATATTATAAAACACTAAATCAAAGGGAATGTTCTTTTCATTATGAGGAAACCTAATCATTACCGTTGGGAATGAATAGGAGAAAGGAAAACTAAACACATTATACTTATGACTCATATTACCGCGCAGCGTTCGCTTGCCGCCTTTTTTCGTCACAGCACAAAACGTCTGTCATCCTCTTTTATGATTGGAATTCTGCAGCAATTTTCAAGCTTTTTACCTTTATGTACCCTAATGCGAAACTCAAAATAGCTCTTTTTACGACAGTGAAAAACTGGCAACGATGCTATTACTACTTATTAGTTAAAATATAAAACCAGCAATATATGCCGTGAGATACGTGATATTACATGAAAATAACTGACACCAGCTTTACAAAAAAATCAACTGGCGTACCAGTTTATGTAATGTGACATTTTCAGCGATGAACTCCAAATACGGCAATATCAAGGTTCTGTCTGTAACAGTTGGCGCAAATAACTAAGGATGAACAGGTTTAAATGCAGCCAGGACAAGCGCAAACCGTACCATCAATAGCTCGTCCTCCACTGAGCTCATCGAGAAAGAGTTTCCGAGAGGGTAAGGCTTTATAATAAATTACGTGAAAGTTTTTCTTGTGATCGGACTCAGTGGTACGCTGCATTGCCTTTGCCTAACGATAGTTCAAGAGCATTTTGTGAAACTGGTAACATGCTTAATGTGGCATATCAAATTGAGTAATACGCTGAAAAAAAGGCTGGGAATCACTGCACTAGGGAAGGTAAAGGAGACGGTGGAGGGGACTGAGGATTGGGCCGTTAATGACAGTTAATCTCTGGGTAGTGGAGGAACGAGTCATAACGCACATCACATGCACTATATAATATATATATATATATATATATATATATATATATATATATATATATATATATATATATATATATATATATATATATATATATATATATATATATATGTATTTTTTTTTCCAATTTATTATTTTTTCTTAGACCGCTGATATGAAGTTATCTGCTTCTGGGTCATTACGTCATATTTTTCTTTATTAGCTCTAATTGTATAGTAACTTAATATCATACATATGAATTTGTTAGATGTAAAGTATGTAGATTGTTAGAGTGACAGTGAATCATCATACAGCTAATTTGCTTTGACAGAACACTGTTCCAGTGGTGTCTGCCTTTCCACCTAAAATGCAGCTTCAGTTTTTATGAATAGCGATGCTTCTAAACCCATGCTGCGCGGCGCGACTGATGATGAGTGAGCGGGAATAGTGGTGAGATCACTTCCTTTTACTTCATCGACTTATACATAGTGATATATTATGAAACAAGTAGTATTAATCAGAATAGTTTACAGTGCACAGAATGTCATGTATTTCACTGTGTATTTAGATTAAAAAAAATACCGACCCAAATGTTCGCATCTTCGATCAAACTCAATGACAAAAATTTGGTCACTATTTACTTACTCATACGGGAACGTGAATCCTTGGATGACTTCATTTATAATGCTACAGGAAGCTCCCTAATACTGGACAAACTTGGATGAGTTGTGGATCTATTAGTTCTGAAACTGAGGATGTTCTGTTCGAACATCCTCAATTTCAGGTTCCGAGACGTAGAGCCTATATACCAAACTGAGCATTTAGGACATATGAAAGATATACGACATATGAAAGTATACGACGTTCGAGCACAAACGCTTCGTCATTTCTTTGTATCTAAAAGACTATCCAACTGTATTACAACATGGAAAAATAAATCTACGTAAATTTCCCTTTCCTTAACAGAAGTGTTGTATTTTATTTTAAATGAAGATGGGATTGTGTTTTCCCGAAACGTAACCTGAAATAAAGAAATGCTGCATGGATGAGTCTACGCTTTCCCTTTCAACATAAGATTTCGCAAGGACAAACCCGTCTTCCCAAGTGTGTATCTCTCTCTCTCTCTCTCTCTCTCTCTCTCTCTCTCTCTCTCTCTCTCTCTCTCTCTCTCTCTCTCTCTCTATATATATATATATATATATATATATTAGAACTCAATGACTTACAAGGATAAGATACTTTCTTGGCATGTCAACAAGGAGGTCAAGCAAGTCGGCAGCAGTCATGCTTGGCCAGTTTTGCGCAATATTACCAGCGCGCTCCTTCCGTCAGGTGGAGCGGTGCCTCGTTCGTCCCTGAGTCAACAGAAGCAGCTGAGGGACACACAATAGTGTATTTGATATGCACAGGGTAAGTTCGCCTCAAACAGTGGCAGTTCTTGTTGAAATATTCTCGTCTGTGTGAGCTGTGGCACCATTTACGTAAATTTAATTTATTTTGGTCCCAGTTGAGAGGTCAAGAGTGTCGCGCCGTTGACATGAATTTTTTTTTTTTTTTTCAGTAGAATGTGATAAGAAAAAAAAAATTGACATTACAATGCCCACAAATTGACTCGGCATGCTGTGAATCGAAAAGCAATTGGCCACACTCAGACTTCCTTGTTGAATAGAAACTTAAATTAAGCTTTCTCAAGAAGATTGGTCCACACACTCGTAAAAATCCATTCACCTTTCATCGCAGACACAATCACTCATATGAATTTTCAAACAGAACTTCTTGATCTAAAAATGAGATAAAATAAATTCTATAAATTAAATTCTATAAATAAATTCTATAAATAAATTCTATAAAGTCTATAAATGATTAATACGGATTTGTCCGTTAACGTATTCTGAAATTTAAGTTAAGGTTTTAATGATTTCTCTATGAATATTGAAATGATAACAGCAGAAAAAAATTATTTCAGTTCTATATCATATAGTATAAAACTGTACTTTACTCGCAAGTCTGAATCGGTGTGTGGGTAACGTAAATATATTCCGTAATAAAGAAAAATAAATAAGAGAGACTGGTTATAAGTAATGGATTGTTTCATAGGCTACCTGCTATGTTAACAAATAAATGCCGTGAAGGGAGCTCGAATTCCGTTTCACTGAATCCCTTCCGTCACTTTTCCTTTAACGTATTATTTTTCACTCTTACTCCGGTGAAAAAAAAAAAATCTGCAGCTAGGCGTTACTCGTGGAATATTGCTACGCACCACCCACAAATGTCTCAGTTTCTGCCCGTCTGGTGTATTGATCCTTCTCCGTGTAAATTAATCCTTTAACTGTGTGATGGTAAGAGGGGAACGAAAGAGGGAGGAGGAAAGATTATCCTTTTCAAAGAAGAAAGTTTGAACGTTTCCAGTATTCAGAATTAACATTTTTTTCTTTTTTATATTCTCCTCCGAGAGTCCGATACGAGATAAGCTTTTATCCTCGTCTGGTCCTCAACACTGCTTAAGGATTATGTAGAAACATTAAACTGAAAGCTGCCACGGAATGCAATGGAGAGCACCGAGATTAAGTCTTTGTTTCAATTCGGTGGTGGAAAATCCAAGTGACAGTACCAATGCCATCCTGGATGGAAACCGACATGTCCTGAAAGGCGGCAAGGAGTGAGGGGAGCAGTCTGCTGGGGGAGCTAGGCGTTCCCCGGCCCGTGTGCACGCTGGGCTGGAGCCGGAAACAATTTTAGACGAAGGTATTTTGGATTAGTGGTGGCTTTTCCTCTCATTGGGCAGTGTGGAATTATTCTCTCTCTCTCTCTCTCTCTCTCTCTCTCTCTCTCTCTCTCTCTCTCTCTCTCTCTCTCTCTCTCTCTCTCTCTCTCTCTCTCTCTGTGTGTGTGTGTGTGTGTGTGTGTGTGTAACACTTCATAATTAACTTTGGTAAACATGAACACAGAGTCTAAACACGCTCACAATGTTCATCTCCCTGTTATCAACATAGCACAGAAATGAGAAAATATATCAGTTGGAATGTAAGCAAAATGAATGACGCACCCATGCAATACAAATTTATGAAAGGCCCCTAATTTTAAATGAATTATCATTAAAAATAACGCATACGGTTTGGTAAGTAAAGATACAGGAAGATGTGTAAGACTCATTCGAACTTGAGTACTTTTCATATTGAAAAATGTGAGTACATTCAGAATCATCACAACCATCACTGCCACCACCACTACTGCTGACGACATCCATCGTCTTATTGCAGAAATGTTCTTTTAGTTATGTTAATTTTGTATCCATCTGCCCTTCATCTCCTGAAATTCCTTTAGTAAAGAAGGAAAAATCTGAAATACTATGATGTATAACTGAAGTGCATTTGAGTGAGGCTTGCATACCTGCATATACTTAGTAGCAATATTCTACCTGAAAATTCAAGCTCCTTTTATAAGGTTCAGTGGAAGTTTGCCTTACAGGACGCAGTTGTCGTGACAACAAGGCATCGCACAGATACTTCAATGGAAGACTTGTTTACGGTTTTTTAGCGAACGGAAAATATAAACATCAAATTAATTCATTGTCATACAAATAAGTGGTGGACTGTCAATGCATGCATGCACACACACACACACACACACACACACACACACACACACACACATACGTACACACACACGCACACGCGCGCGCGCACGCACACACACACACACACACACACACACACACACACACACACACACACACACACACACACACACACACACACACACGCACACACACACACACACACACACACACACACACACACACACACACACACACACATATTTATGACTGGTTCAAAGGGAGTATAATGTGCATTTATTTGTAAAATGTCAGCTCGTCATTACAACTATTTCTTTCTTATCCCTCTCTTCTTTTAAAAGAAATAAAAATTCAGTCAACAGATGGCAGAAAAAAAATGAAAAAGAAAGAGAAAACTTAGACAAATTTTCCATTTCGTTGTTAACAAGTTTTTTTTTTTTTTTTCTATCATCTTCCTCCTCCACAACCTTCCCCAACGTCCGGGTAATCTGCGCGCTCCTCATTACCTGCATTAGCCCAAACCTGAATGCCGCGGAAAAAAAGAACGCTTTGTGTGAAACTCCTCAGGGGGAAGCGTCAGCCTGGCTTTCTTCACCCGTCCGCGAGGTTAAATACGGAACACCTTTCTCTTTCGCCCTCATAAAGCCTCCCCCTCCGCCTCCACCTTCACCGCCCTCAACTAGATGGCAAGGCTGGGGAGGGGTAACATCACCACTACTACCATCACACATAAGGGACGCGGCACTAAAGCTAAACAGTCTTCTTTTTAAGATAATTTTTGTGTCGTGTGGTGATTGTTTTCAACCTTAACAGTGAGTGTTTATTCTTATTTATCAATAATGCACTCCAGGGCATTATTTAGTCTACTATCTGAAGTGGAAAGTACTGTAACTCTGTTAAAAAGAAGTATCAGTATCAATGTTATTATTGACGTTATTATCGTTGTTGTTTTTGTTGTAATTATCAAATAATAGTAACAAAAAATAATAACAGTAGTAGTAGTAGTAGTAGTAGTAGTAGTAGTAGTAGTAGTAGTAGTAGTAGTAGTTGTTGTTGTTGTTGTTGTTGTTGTTGTTGCTGTTGTTATTGATGTTGTTGCTTCACTCATGATTCGAGAACCACAACAACAACAACAACAACAACAACAACAACAACAACAACAACAACAACAACAACAACAACAACAACAACAACAACTAAAGCAAGAATAGCAACAACAATAATAATCATGACAATAATTCCAATTAGAATAATAATCATGATAACGATACTTGAGGAGACTGGCATAAATGAAAAGAAGGACACGAGGGTGAATAATGAGAACGTGAAAGTGATAATAATCATGATAAAAGCAATAACGAAAACAATAACAGTAATAATAATAATAATAATAATAATAATAATAATAATAATAATAATAATAATAATAATAATAATAATGATAATAATAAAATAATAATAATAATAATAATAATAATAATAATAATAATAATAATAATAATAATAATAATAATAATAATAGTATGATAATAACAATTAATATTCATCACTCCAATTCACTAGGCAAGTGGGAGGCAGCAAGCCGCTAGACGGCAACTATTCATTGTCGTGGAAAACAGAACGGTGATGCCAGACAAGAAATAATTACCACACACACACACACACACACACACACACACACACATACCACCATCACCACCACTACCACAAACAACAACAGCAGCAGCCAAGGAAGGTGTTGCCGTGGAATTCAAGAGGTGCACGCAGGACCGAAGAGCAGAAGGCTAGCAAGAAATATGAGAACGGGTGCAGCAGGCAGGCAGGCAGGCAGGTGGTGGTGGTGGTGGCTCCTGCAATGGATGGTACCTCGCCCTCGCCTCGCCTCGCCTCGTCGCCTGCTGCCGATAACGATACTGGACCAGACTCTGACATTAATGAAAAGAAGGACGACGCGGGTGAATAATGAGGGCGTGAAGGTGATGCGGAAGGCTGGGTGACCATGATGGGACAGTCCAGTTATATAATTAATATATTTTGTGCCTGACTGGTGGTGGCGGCGGCGGTGGTGGTGGTGACCGCATAAGAGATGGTCGGTGGTAGTCATAAAGGCTGTGGTGACGGTGGCGAGTGCTCTATTGATACATGTTCCTGCAAAATCTTTTAGCAACAACATGTACTTATTCATTTTGCTTGACGCAGGCAGTACCAATTGTACGAGGTTTTATTACGTACCATTTAGCGCGGCGAGGTGATGGATGGAGAGTTATCGCGGAGCTTGTCCGATGCAGGGGGAGGAAAGAGAGAGAGAGAGAGAGAGAGAGAGAGAGAGAGAGAGAGAGAGAGAGCAGCACTATGGAGGGGCGTCATAAGGCGGGTGCAGAAGGGTGAGGAGGCGGGGACGGAGAGGTCGTTAGGGGTTGTTGGTTCTATAGATAAGTCAAGACTGTCGGGGCGGGACGGTGCGAAGGTTCTTCCTATTCAACTCATGGCCATTAAGCCGTTCACAGCACGTGATCGATGACGGAAGAATCAATATTAACGCTTCGCAGAGATAATACAAAGCAATGAGGCCAAGACGGCGTGTCTCATTATGCCACACTGAGCTACTAATCTTTTTTTTTTATATAATGTCAAAAGACGGGTTTTACATCTAAGTATTTTATGAAAGGAAGAAGAGACCTGCTTTTCTTTGTTTTCTTTCTTTCTCTTTCCTCCCGTTCCTTGTTCTCTGTTTTTTTTTCTTTTTTTTCTTTTTCTTAAACTTTTGTTTCTCTCCTTGTTCTCTCCAAAGATCTTCTCTCCTCTCCTCTCCCCTCCTCTCCTCTTCTTTCCCCTTCCCTCATCTTCTCTCCTCGCCCTTCCGTCTCCTCCCGCTCATGGAGCCCCGAAATGGTCATTATGCAATACAATTTACTACCGTGATGTACGGGTTCATTAAGGGTAAACTATTATATTCGTATTACCATGACATCATAAAACACCACCAGGTTTACGACACTATATACACGTACCTAGACAGACAAACGACCCGCCTGCAGGAAAAATAACTACAGAAGCTTATTTAAATTTAAATACAATTACCATATCATCTTTGTAAGGCAATCAATCATCTTAAGCATTCCAAAGATAAAAGTCTTGGCTCTCATTCAACTGTAAGACGAAGGCGGGTACGCGATGTGTGTGTGTGTGTGTGTGTGTGTGTGTGTGTGGTTCACTAATCTTAAAGAACTGTTTCAAACACTACATAATTTAACGCTAGGCTGTGGTTGGTTTTCTTGCTCTCTATGTAGTACTACCTACAATACAACTCACAGAGAATTAACCAATTTAAAGACCAGTTTTTATTTCCATTTCACTTACTTTATTTTATTTATTTTTCAAAGAACCCAACACTAATAGGAAAAAAAGGTGAGATGAGGCAGTCACGAAGAAAAAAAAAAATTCTTGTCGCATTCACAGTCAATATGCTTCAGTAGAATAATTTCCTTCAAGGTAAATTTCTTATAACATAAGACTGCTAAGATTCATAACAGCAATTGTGGACGACTCCTGAACTCAAGACGGCAACAGCAAAAACAAATAATGAAGAGAAAAAAAAAAAGTGAAACAAAAAATCATTAAGAAAAGCATCGGCTCTCCCATATCATGTTGCCATCCTACGTTGGAAAGGCTCGCTAAGAAAAAAAGAGGAGAAACAGATAATTTTGGCATAAATTCTTCTCGCAACCAGGCGCTTACAAACACGGAGGATGGCTGGGAGCTATTTATGTGAAGCCTGAGCTAAACTTTGAGCAATTTTTCTTTCCCGAAGACAGAATTCTCATCAGGTTCTGTTCTCTCTCGTAACGTACGGTGTGAATGTAAGCCCTCGAGGAAAGCATCGCCGACTCTAATCACAACATGCAGGAAAAGACTGCACGTACATCAACAGGTAAACATTGGCGCTACAGGTACAGGTGCCAGTCCAGTGATTTATCTGTGTTCACTAAGGATGGTAGAGATATTTTGGTTTTGAAAATAAGAGAAAAAATAACTAACTATTTACAAGTAGTTACATAAAAAAAATCTACCTAAAATGCTTTCTTTTAATAATATTGTGCTTAAGGACTTACACACACACACACACACACACAGACACACAAACATACAGTCTCTCTCTCTCTCTCTCTCTCTCTCTTTCTCTCTCTCTCTTCAACGCTAACACATCACGTTCTAACACCCCAATCATCTAGACCCAAGAATGCTACAGCCACTCAGAGCAATGCCACTGACGACTGGACCAGCATAGCATCGGGCGGGTCAGGTCGTGTGTGTGCGTGGGGCAGTCAGTTGCGTGTTCAGCAGCGGCGCGTTGATGTGCAACCACGACAAAGGCAACGTAACATCTGTTCTGTTAACATCACGAGTTTGATCCCGTCTTGTTAGATTCTGATTACTGTCTTTGTGGCCACGAGACTCAGGAGATTGTGTGTGTGTGTGTGTGTGTGTGTGTGTGTGTGTGTGTGTGTGTGTGTGTGTGTGTGTGTGTGTGTGTGTAAAGTGCAATAACATGTCTGTCTTTTCTTTCATGCACGACTAGACCATTTGACCTTCAGGTTTTGCACGCTGACCTCCCATGGGGTGAAGAAGGTCAGCAGGGGGTAAGAGGGTCAGTCAAGTGGCGACTGTGAGTGAAGGTTCAAAGGTCAAAGGCTGTTTTTATTTATCTATTTTTTTTAAATTATCATTTATTACCACTACTAAAATTGGCTCCTCCTTCCCCCTCCACACCTCTCTCTCTCTCTCTCTCTCTCTCTCATAAGAACATTAAGGGCAGTGCGAGGGATTTGTTAACTTACACAAGGCAGCTCCTAAGCACCAAAAAATTGCCATCTATCATTATGATCCGCAAATTTATCCAACGCTCTCCTTAAATCAGATTTTGTCTAACTTATGTCCATTTCTGTGAGTTCCAACTTGTTCCTTGAATAAAAGAACCTCACTCATATAATCTTAGTTGTCATGTAACCCATTTAAGTGACTGTGTTATATATCCACACATCTCATAGGAAGATGATTTCAATTCTCTCTCTCTCTCTCTCTCTCTCTCTCTCTCTCTCTCTCTCTCTCTCTCTCTCTCTCTCTCTCTCTCTCTCTCAGGAAGAAAAAAGTTTATACTGACCGTTAATCTTGTAGTAATACATCATGTAAGAATAAAACATACGAAACATCAAAAATATTCCAAGTTTTAGTGTTTATTTCTACAGCAAGGAACTACCTTCGGCGTTTCCTGTTATCTGATGACCCACCTCACCCTGCCATGCTTTTAGACAACTCTGCGCCCGCCTGGAGGCAAGATATTTTTAAATTGTATTTTTTGTTGCTTTTACAGTTTTACAGCTTTTACTGAAACTCGGCTGAGTTGTCCGTGATCGTTACAAACAATGTCAGATGAAATTTCAATTGCATGTATGTCATTTACTGTTTTATATATATATATATATATATATATATATATATATATATATATATATATATATATATATATATATATATATATATATATATATATATATATATATATATATATATATATGTGTGTGTGTGTGTGTGTGTGTGTGTGTGTATATATCACAGCTACAGATTGACAGTTTCATTTTATTTGTCTTTATGCATAAACTAGGAGCCCCGCCCGGCAGACCGCTGTACCTTATTTCCCTGAGGATGTGCACAGCGCGCTGGCCAGATTAGGTAAATATTAAGTCGCTAATAACCTTCCTGTGTCGCGCTACGCCCACGTTTCTACTCCACATGCGCCAGGATTTCCTAGAACTGGATAGCGAGGATGATTTTGATGCATATAAAAAAAAAATCATTAATCTATTTCTCATCATATCTACTTATTTATCAATTTATTGAGTTCTTTTTATACAGAAACCTGCAGTAAGCAATGGGAAAAGAGCGAACCACCATGTCATTATATGACGACAGTGTCTAGCGTGTTTATATTAATGAATCACTAATAACTTTTAGTGTCTTGCCCACATCTCATAACTAGTGTATGAAAAAACTCGTTTTAATATCCCGTTGCCACAATAATAACAAAGATTCCAGTGTTGCGTCATTAAATAAAACAAAAAAGTGAATCCCGTTGCCGTAATAGTTGCCAGTACTGATTAGTCCCAAAGTGCAGGAGCAAAAACTAGAGCAATATGAGTCACTGCGGAATAAATCAAACCCACATCGGTTCAGTGAAACGAATCGGACATACAGTACGTTTCCATGAACAAAAAAGGAAAAAAGTTCCACGATAACCAATACATTTTTTTTTTTTTTATTGTAGCCCGAGTTTTCGTTCCAATTTTGTTTCTCAAATTAGAGAAATGTTTTGTTGAAATACGCTCACTCACGTTCATTCATTCATGATCTCGGGTCAACACACTGACTTTTACTCTTCATGATCATTACCACCATCATCCGTGACTTTGATATCAGCAAATTGCAAACGTGAAGAAAGGATGATGCCATAGGTATAAGATGTAAAAATATAACAATTAGCCAATTCACGTTCTAACCTTCACTCATCTGGTGGCTCATCGAACGCTGAGGTTGCCTGCAGGAGACACCTGACCACAGCAGAGGAACAAATTCCACAGTGGAAATCTACCGCCACCCCTTCTCTTCCCGGTGCTCCTTTTTAATTTTTCTATTTATTTATTTTATTTTTTTTTTTTCAGCCAAGACCACCACAATCTCCCCCTTTTCTTCCTGCTCATCCTTCTACCAGAAGAAAGAGAGGCGTGGTGAAGCTGTCTTCCTTTTGGTGAATCTTTAAGCCACAAAAAAATTAAAAATAAATAAAATGGCCTTTGTTATGAAACTATCCTCATAAGAATGGTATTTCGTCAAGACGTCCTTACCTTGTATAAAAATAAAGCTTTTTGGTTTTATGGACTGCATTATATAAGAATCTTTTATTAATGGTTGGAAAACATTTTTCTCTTCACAGATGGCAACATCTCATGTGACTAACATTAACAAAAATCATGTTTTGTGTGTTCATTTTTCTCATCGTTTTTTGCTTCCTGTTTCTGTCCATATTGATATTTCCTCACTGTAACTTGTCCAACCCATGTAGCTCCTCCGCCCGTCCTTGTTTCTTTCCACGCCCGAAGTGAACGCCCTCGTCTCTCAGCTGCCTCTTCTCCCTCTAGTCATGCGGCAGTAATCCGCTTCAGAAATCTCAAATGCCACCCGTCATTACTCAAGGGTGACGTCTGGCGCAAATGGTTTCAGAGCAATTTATCCTGGAAAGAGGACGAGTAATGCCTTAAAAATAGCTCGTCTGCAACAATTACCGCAGGTCGTCCTCCGAATTTTGATGTTGACATATCATTCGTATGATATAAAATTCAATTCTCGCATTTATGTGCATGTTTATTTTCTTAATGGAAGCAACATAAAAGAATATCCAGTTGTTTCATGCGCACACTGAGACAACAATGGCTGAAAGTAAGCTATAATAGTACGATATATGTGGCCTGAGGAAAACACCGAGCATGTTCACTTTAAAAAGGAGTGAGCGGGCTGAGATGTGGAAGGGTGTTGATAACGTTGCAGGTAAAGCCAATAGATGCCGCAATATTCTTTCCAAGCTGTTAGTGAACTCTGTCTAACTTCATGTCAGACTGGATCACAGAAACACAATGCAAACTCATGCAGAATAAAAAAAAGGAGAAGAAAGCGGAAAGGATACAAATCACTAGCAAACAGACAGATAAACAGATAATAAACAGAAAGAACTGGAAGAAAGAAAAGAATCTCAGTGCATATAGCTGTTCCGGATCAGCATATTGGAGGCACTCGTGCTTGTCAAGGTTTGCGATCAAAGGATGGCTGGAAAAATAAGAGATTAGTTAAAACGACACGGAAAATATAAAGATGGTGGTAATCGCTTCTTTTAACACGTAATACTCAATAGTAGGAAAAAAGAGCACCAACACCCGTCAAGTCTGCAAGTGGTGAGGCGCGGGAAGGCGCATCGCCATCCTGTCACGACGCCCACCTGCGCACCTGCTCCAGATACAACTTTGATATTGCTGTGTTCAAGGATTTTATTTTATTTTTATTTTTTTTATTTTACTTCCTACTCCATATGTATCTTTCTTCCTTCCTCATACCTCTGTCTTTCTGCATGCCTTTCTCTGTTCCTTTCTCCTTCTTTCTTTGTCTGATCCATCATCTCAACATTCTCTCTCTCTCTCTCTCTCTCTCTCTCTCTCTCTCTCTCTCTCTCTCTCTCTCTCTCTCTCTCTCTCTCTCTCTCTCTCTCTCTCTCTCTCTAGTCAAAGTGAAAATCCTATAATTCAAAATTCGAAAATGTAAAAGTAAAGTCTTCATGGTCAGTGTATGGTGACGGAAGACTGTACACCTAAATGTGTATATATATATATATATATATATATATATATATATATATATATATATATATATATATATATATATATATATATATATATATATATATATATATATATATATATATATATATATATATATATATATATATATATATATATATATATATATATATATATATATATATATATATATATATATATATATATATATAAAATGTACAAGGCTACTAGTAAAATTGACTAAGACTGGAATACTGCAATTCACCCATTGCACAAAATGTAAAGTAATAATTTACTTAGTCTTCGTTTATAGCACATTTCTCAGTATATATTTCCTGCAATACACTGAAGCTGAAGGTGTTTAAATGAATGCACAGGGCTATATAGGATTACATAACAAGAACAGAAGCCGCAGTACATGTTAGTATACTGTGTATTAGCTACACTATTACATCAGGTAAACTACGTGTTGGAGGGCAGGATAAAGAAGCCCCATCCTCGTCTTTGTTAACGTGTCTGAAGGAAGCAGGTGCAACAGAAGAATTGAGTGAGTGCCATTAAGACAAACAAGAAAGCGTGTAATTATCCCGTCATGCAATAATTAACCTTCCTTCCTTCACGTGAATGCTGAGTTTTTGCGTATCCTAAAAAAAAAGTCACAAATAAGAAAAATTTACCAACAGTTTCCTGTATTCCTTAACTCATTTCACATCAGAAAAGCCACCTTGTTTAGCTTCAGAGATACGTGTTCAGGCACGATAAAATACCAGGCTCATGAGACCCCGCGGGAAGCAATGCCTGGAGGAACACGTATAAGATTTCAGTGTCATTTTGTCCTGAATTTATGCACCCGTAACTTGTTTATCTCGACGCGTGGGTACTTGGCTGTGGCTGCGGTGGACGGGGTTCCCACAACTCCTCTTCGGTGATAATTTTACTGCGTACCTTCAGCCGTTTATCAGAAGGGCCGCAAGGGTTCGCCCTCCGCGGCTGACACGCTACTGTGAAGGGGACGCGCCTATTTGAGCTAAATTTGTTATTTTTACAAGGTCATTTTTCTTCCCAGGGACTGTACACTGTGGAATGAAACAACAAACTAGGCTGTTGTTATTTAGAAAAGTGTCACATTGTCGTGGAAAGTTTTTGTTGTCACCTCTCCTCTCGTCATCACTCTCTTATTATTATTACTATTATTATTATCATTATTATCATCACCATCATCATCATCATCAGTAGTAGTAGTAGTAGTAGTAGTAGTAGTAGTAGTAGAAGTATCATCTTGTCCTATCGCTCCAGTCCCTCCTCAAGATTCCCCGAAGCGGAGGTGCCTCTAGCGTTTTGCCTCTGCTAGTTGTCGGGACCTGAGGAGGAATTTTTGCTGATTTTTCTTGAAATGACTACTACTTCCATGTCAGAGGCCCGTCTCTGTGTGCTGAACGCATAACAGAGGTGATAGTGTCTGGGATAAAAGCGTACATTCCTCACTCTTTTTCTCGACTTAAACCTTCCAAACCTTGGTTTAACATAGCTTGTTATCGTCCTATACATGACAGAGAGGTAGACCACAAAAGGTATTTGAGTACTTATATTTATGCCTTGAATTATGCCAAATCTGTTCTCTAACTAACCAAAAACTTCTTCATCAATAGTGTCAAAATTTTTCAAGATCTAACTCCCGTCGTGACTTTTGGCACCTAGCCAAAAACATCTCCAATAACTTTGCTTCTTCTTTTCTTCCTTTATTTCAACCAGATGGCACAACTGCCATCTCATCTATCGCTCTTCGCTCAAACCTTTGCTAAAAAACACTACCTTGGATGATTCAGGGCTTCTTTCTCCCTCTTCTCCACCCTCTGACTACTTGATGCTATCTAATTTATTAAAAATCTTCGCAGTGATGTTTTCTATACCCTCGCTGGCCTAAACCCTCGGAAGGCTTACAGATCTCATGGGGCCCATTATATTGTTATCCGAAACTGCGCCTCCGTGCTTGCACCTCCTCTAGGCAAACTCTTTCAACTCTGTCTATCAACATCTACCTTTCCTTCTTGCTGGAAGTTTGCCTACATTCAGTCTGTTCCTAAAAAGGGTGACCGTTCTAATCCCTCAAACTACCGTCCTATTACTTTAATTTCCTGCCTATCTAAAGTTTTGAATCTATCCTCAACAGGAAGATTCTTAAACCTCTATCACTTCACAACCTTCTATCTGATCGCCAGTATGGGTTCTGGCAAGGCCGCTCTACTGGTGATCTTCTGGCTTTCCTTACTGAGTCTTGGTCATCTTCTTTTAGAGCTTTTGGTGAAACTTTTCCTATTGCCTTAGACATATCAAAATCTTTTGATAGAGTCTAGCACAAAGCTTTGATTTCCAAACTACCCTCCTACGGCTTCTATCCTTCTCTCTGCAACTTAATTTCAAGTTTCCTTTCTGACCGTTCTATTGCTGCTGTGGTAGACGGTCACTGTTCTAAATCTATTAACAGTGGTGTTCCTCAGGGTTCTATCCTGTAACAAACTCTCTTCCTATTATCAATCACTGAAATTATCTTTTAAACTAAACTTCTTGTCCTATCCACTCCTACGCTGATGATACCACCCTGCACTTTTCCACGTCTTTTCGTAGACGTGTACAATCCTTCAGGAAGTAAACAGTTCACGCAGGGAAGCCACAGAACGCCTGAATTCTGATCTCTCTAAATTTTCTGATTGGGGCAGGGCAAACTTGGTATTGTTCAGTGCCCCAAAAACTCAATTCCTCCATCTATCAACTCGACACAACCTTCCAGACAACTATCCCCTCTTCTTCAATGACACTCAACTGTTCCCCTCTTCTACACTGAACATCCTCGGTCTGTCCTTTTCTTATGATCTAAATTAGAAACTTCACATCTCATCTTTAACTTCTATGAAGTTAGGCGTTCTGAGACGTCTCCACCAGCCGATGAAATTCCTATTAAACTTGGTGTGCTTCTTGACATTTGAACGGGTTTAGCAGAATACTTTCGTGGCTGATCCCTCACATCCCCAAGAGACGAGAGAGTACGTATAAAGAGCAAATTTTTATTTGATGTTATTTTGAAATTGAAGTTAAAAATTATTGATCCCTTGTCGCCACGAGTTCTTTAAGTGATGTATTTCAGGAAAGATTTTTAAACAAATCACAAATCATCATATAAACGGTAACACTTTCCACCAATAAAGAGAGGTTGTTTCTAAGTGTACTGCAATTGCCGCGTACAATGACCGCTGTCCCGTGCGAGGCGTGGCTGGGGCACGACCAAGGCCTCGCTGTGCCTGGGACAAGCTTGGCAAGGGAGATTGTCCGTTAGTGAACAACTCTTTTCAGATCCCACGCCATTAGAGGGCAGTTTTTATGCCATGGAGACGAGCATACAATAGTAATGGTCTTATCTCCTCGTAATGGTGTGTGTGTGTGTGTGTGTGTGTGTGTGTGTGTGTGTGTGTGTGTGTGTGTGTGTGTGTGTGTGTGTGTGTGTGTGTGTGTGTGTGTGTGTGTGGGTGCTTTATATCAGCTACCCACCCTATTAAGGCGATGTCAGCCTAGTATTCAGATATTATAGAATGTATTATTATTATTACTATTATTATTATTATTATTATTATTATTATTATTATTTTAGCATGAGTAAGTAAAAATGAATGTTTCAAATATAAATATTCAATTCCATTTCAGATTTGTGCAACGCATATGTTAGCCACACATGTATAATCCGGGGAAAGATTAGAGAGAGGCACGTGGCGAGGCAGCGACAAGGCGGGAAGCCAAACGAACAGTGTGTCTCGGCAAGATAAAGGACACAGCCATATGAGCCCTGCGGCATCTGAGCTGCTGCGACACATTCCCTCACACGCTGGAGACGCCGTATATGTCTGAATACCTCCGTGTGGCAGGCGTGTTCCTCCTTGCAATATGAGCAGCAGCAATGGTCTTGAAAGAAACATCGCTTGGTATTATTTTTTTTATCATCTGCATAGCTTTCTCCCGGAAGTTTTACCGGGTAACGTAGGGTAACACAGCAGGTTTAAATGCTTCATCACTGCAGCACAGGAAAAAATTTAATTTCCGAGATGCTTTGTAGGGAAGATTATGTGACTGTTAATCTCCTGACACAAGCTCGTGAGGCCAATCATGGATGTCAGACACGAGGCTGCGAGACACTGTTCCCTCGGTGTTGTGCAGCTGCCAAGTCTTTCTGAACCTCACCGCTGCAGACAAACCGAGGCGGGTGACGAGGAAAGCACTGATAAGAATATGCGTCTCCAACAACTTTCAACTACTTAACCGGAGGGAACGACGTACAGAGATTACATGAACCGGATACACTATCGTTATGTGGCCTAATATTTTCAATGTTATTCCGGATATAAAAAAGAAAAATAACACTTTAGGAGCTTTTAATTATAAACACTGATAGTTACTTGGACAAGAGTAAAACGGAAGGCAACGTATATACGCGATGAAGCTCACTTCAGACGCTGCCAGTGAAAAGTCACACGTAACAAGATCCTTGCCAATTATATACGACAAGCAACCGAGCTACATTAGAACAAGAGATCTGAGAGAGCTTGTGGTTTAGTGTTAATAATCTGAGGAAATAGTCTGCTTGCCGAGAGAAGCGTAGTTAATTAAGGAAGGAACGAGCCCATAAACCTTGCCTATTGTTGGTCTTGGGACGAGGTGGAGGCTACGGGGGTGGGTGGGGGGTAGTGTTGAGAGAGAGAAGAGATAAACGAAGGAAAATATTAGGAGAAAGGCAACAAACAATTGGATAGATGTCAGGAGGGGTAATGGTTGGTCATGAGATTCCATATTTCATTTATATTTACCAAGTGGTGTACTATTTTTTTCCGTTATCAGTTGACTTGTCACGTGAAGAAGTGAGCAGAGAAACAACTGCAACGAGCAATCTGTTATCGCCAGTTCAAGTGAGCCGCACCAGAAGTTTGGCGTTAAAGGGACACCACCAGAGGACCGTCAACGCCCTTAGTCTCCTTATGGCCTTCTTTGTTGCACAATTTAACCCTAACGAGATGAGGAATAGACTCTTAGGAGCATGTAATGTTGTAATCAAGGTCAATAAAATAGGAGGTTGGCCCGCAGCACGAGGACAAGGGACTAAACTGTGGAGTGACCAGTGAGTCTTGTTTGCGGAGACATTCACATTTACCCATTTTGCCTCCCATCCCCGTCAGCGGCCTTCCCCTTCAACTTTGTCATGTCGAATATAAGTCGAACATTTTGCTGTGAACTGGCAGGCCAGTCTCCCCTTTTACCAGTCTTGCTTGTGACATCCAGCAGTGTCTATCCAAGCCTCCATACAGATGAAAAAAGACAAAACCAGCCAGGAATTAAACACACACACACACACACACACACACACACACACACACACACACACACACACACACACACACACACACACACACACACACACACACACACACACACACACACACACACACACGTACTACGGAGCGCGCGAGCAGGAAATGGAAACCCATCTTGAATGCTTCACAATGCATGAACTTCAATTTAGTACACGTATATAGAAGGAGGGGCACTTATTTATTGACGAAATACAAGTGTTCTCTCTCTCTCTCTCTCTCTCTCTCTCTCTCTCTCTCTCTCTCTCTCTCTCTCTCTCTCTCTCTGGTTGGTCATGTAGCTATTAATATCAATTTAACTTATTCTTATTCTTCTATCCTCACGACTAGTTTGCTAAAGGTGAAATTTGCTATGCTTGTAATATAAAAATTAAAAAAAAACTAATAATATATATATATATATATATATATATATATATATATATATATATATATATATATATATATATATATATATATATATATATATATATATATATATATATATATATATATATATGCGTGTGTGTGTGTGTGTGTGTGTATTGGTTACGCAATTTTTCTAGCTACATTTTGTACGTAATATGAAAAAAAAAAATCTCTCTGGCTGCAGGTTACTAGTCTCATATTTCAAATGAGGCTGAAACATTATGGTGTGCCCAGTAATCATTCACGGCCTTGCTAACGGAGGAAGGAATGCAACTGTTAATATCTACCTCTTTTATTTATTTCATAACTATGTCAATGACGTTTTCTAAAAGCAATCACAGTTCGGAAAACGTGCTCCAGATGCACTGCGCGTCACCACTGACTTCTTGTTTTCCTGAAATATCAGCACAGTCTAATTACATTTATTTATTGATATATTTGTTTTATTCAAATATTTGTTTGATTTATTACTAGCACTTTAGTTTAAAATTTCCGATTTTCAATTGAAATAATATCAATTATCATATATTATCAATATTATCTATAATATTAAATCAATTATCACAATTTTTATCTTCAAATTCACATTTACTTAAATCGAACAGGAAAGCATGATGAACCAAACAGTTGTTCAACCATTAGCTGACTTACGCGGCCTACTTAGTACTTAACGACACGAACATATAATAACACATAACAGCAAGAAATATCCTTTCCGTCTGACTTGAGCTTCGTTCATTCGCTCAATAAGTGTTAGTAACTATTATTAGAAAGGGAACAACATCTACAAGGGACGAGGAGAGGACAGGTGGTGCAAGAGTCAAGTCAGAGACAGTTGTTGTAATAAGCTGAGAGACATACACTAACACGGCAGGTCGCGCCGCCCTCCACGCTCACTGGCGGCACTCGGCGGAATTTTCCATTTTGCTTCCTGCGTTGCCTTTTATGTCCGGAAATACGCTGTCTAGAAAGGGAAGCAGAGGAGTCACACCTTTGAACTTCCCGAGTGAAAATGTCCTGTTGCGAGGCAGATCTGGAGGGCGGCCCAACGGAGGCGAGATTCCACTAGAGAGAGAGAGAGAGAGAGAGAGAGAGAGAGAGAGAGAGAGAGAGAGAGAGAGAGAGAGAGAGAGAGAGAGAGAGAGAGAGAAACTGCGAAAGCATCTGGAACTAAAGTAAAGGCAGAATCATTTAACACCGCATTCCCATGAGTCATACATCCGCTCCCACCCTGAGTCGGAACACATGCATTCATAAAAATAATTTAGGACGTGATGGTGTTAGAATGGCTTTGTACCCACCGAAGCGTGCCTTATTGCGACTCTGAAATGACGTTATTTTGAAGGAAATAACGTATATAAGGAAATATACGTATATGTGGCAGTACGAGATTCGGGACACACACCTCGATGAAGTATTGAGGCGTGAAAGAATTACCAGTAGGATCTGAGACTGCCCTTCATTACTGCACGCTGGTCTTATGGAGCGCCTTTTATGTACCGCAGACCTTTCAAGTTCAGAGTTTTCCTGCAGCTATGTAAAAGAAATGAGAGAGAGGGAGAGAGAGAGAGAGAGGGAGGGAGAGAGAGAGAGAGAGAGAGAGAGAGAGAGAGAGAGAGAGAGAGAGAGAGAGAGAGAGAGAGAGAGAGAGAGAGAGAGAGAGAGAGAGCACTCCACACACACACACACACACACACACACACACACACACACACACACACACACACACACACACAACAGAGACCAGGAACAGACACAATCTCAGACCAATATTTCCCTGCATAGAATTCCAAAGATTCATCACTTATTAAGGATGTATGTTCTTCAATAATCTTTCCGAGAACTCGAGACCTTCAAAATAAAAATACATTCAAAATACAAACAAAATATTATTCATTAAATCAATATTAGGTGTTTATATTTATTGATATGTATATTAGCTCTACTTATGTATATTTGTATGTTACGATGTAATTAAGTACGATGTAAGTATAACTACATTCCTATAGCGTATGTCAAGGTGTATACGTATTTATTGCGCATTTGGCAAGCTTCACACACACACATACACACACACACACACACACACACCAGTTCACCCCCCCACGAAAAAAAAAATTCCTTAGTATTTCTAATTACTTTTTTTTTTTTTTTTTATGGAGAAAAAGTTTTCGAACACGAGGTCGGCATAATTTTTCGTCTGAACTCCCTAACATTTTCTCTGGACCCATAATTTCTTTTTATCTTGCCACCAACGTATTCTCAACATGAGTTTTAAAATGTGTAGTCTTCCTTCTTTTCAATCTCGCTCTTGAGCAATCTTATTTATTTTGCCATCAGAGAATTTCAGAATGATAGAGTTTTAAATAACTGACATTTCACACTGAGGATTGGAAGAAAAATGATATATCTATAAAGCACTTTAAATTTATACTTTTCATAAATTACATTCTTTTGCTAGCTTTTGCTCCTTACTATTTTGTTTTCCCCGATCAAAATACTTCTGAGGGTCTGATTCATCCTATATAAAGAATGTACTCTTTTTCGTATAATGAGTTTCTTTATCATCATGGCGGTCTTCGTGAAATGCTAGAAATACACAACCTTTCTCATCCATAGGATGCCAAGGTTAAAAGGGTAAAGGGGTGACTCAACTGTTAGTTTTATTCATATAATTTTTGCCTTTAATCCTAATATGCTGAGATTTCTTTTATACTTACTATCCTTGAGACGAAATCCTGCTTAAATTGTTTTGTCTTTCTGTACTACTTTCTCCAGCGCATGCCAACACTACTCATGCTGCCAGCAGACAACAACTGGAATCAAATTTGAGTGCTGATGTTTCTTTGTTAAGTTTTGTGGAAAGGAATGTCGTGATGACCAGTATATCTACAGTATACAACTGTATTAAGTTATGCATTATGTACGCCATTGCCTTAGTCCTGCAATCTGCCATAGCTTGAATATCATGCGTTATTTTGTTGGTGTTCCCGTGTGCTGACATTAGGGTTCTTTCATCACATGACTTTCGTACACTTGTGTGCACCAATGCAGAACCTTTACTGCCACTGTTATATTCATGCTCAGACATTCCATTCATCTACAAAGATTTTCCTCCCCTGCAATTACCACGAGATTCCACAAATCCCACTTTTTCGTGATTGCTCCTCCCCATACTTATTTGGCATGGTAATTCATGATTTTTATGTAAGAATGGATCTGGCCTTGGGCAACAACAAAAAAAAAAAAATGCATAAAAAGTTCCACTGAAGGTGCCAGTTGCTAAAGAGTATAATCAGAAAAGGATTATCCAGAATTTGAAAATTGTCTTGATACACTTGTCTCCTTTTCCTGTGAGACATCGAGACCTTACCTGTGAGACATCGAGAGCGTTGAGTGACTAACGTCTATAAATGTTTCGAAATGTTTACTTCATCCAACAAAATGAAGAAAAAGGAGAAACCGTCTGGAAGATTACGTATAGTTTACAGTCAAATTAACTGAGTATTTAAAACAATATGCGCCGTCTCTCCGAGAAAAGTTGAGCAGTTCCTCTGGAGAGGTAGTGTAGCTAACGACGCTGAAACCGTAATCATCGGCTTTATTTTTTTTCTTTTTAAGACTTGGATTAATTCAAGAAGAAAAAAAGTGTCAAGACTCTCCAGAACTAAACTGCCCAGTGCAGTTGCAACTTTTTTACTCAAAATTTTTTTCTTTATTTTCTTTCTTTCTTTATTTCTTTCTTTCTTTCTTTCTTTATTTATTTTTAGGTGGGGTGCCAATCAAGCAGCCCTGTGGTATTGATATGAAATGACATCTGAATATGCCTGTTGTATAATCCATCTTAAATCAATGTATAATAATTGGAATAAGTACTATATTGGCGGAGAAATTCATGCATCAATGAAATCAATACATCTTACATTATTATTTATATCTTAATTATATCTAATTTGCATGAATTTTGAGTGTTTAATGAAAATAGCAATAATTAGTCAAAAATGGAGAGAAAGAACAAATAAATGTTATACTATACTACGTTCACATAATGTAGTATAAATGTTATACTATACTACGTTCACATAATTAGTTTGAGAGAGTAAAATACTAATGTAATACAAACGAAATAAGCAGAACATGAATAAAGACTATTAGTATTGAACACAAACTCACTCAAAATGACATCAAGACGTGGAATAAAAATGGAAATATTATGTAAACGGGACACCACGAAGAGCTTTGCATAATGTTTGGTTAATTACAATATCTGAAATACTAAAATTCTGGCAACGTGCGTGTAATTCTAGATGAATTATTTAGCGATAAAAAATAATTGTGTTCTAATAATAGTTATATTATCGTGTTCCTGCAAGCACACGGTGCACACTGTACGGTGACGTATTGATGAAACCTACAGCTGATGAATGGTTCCAAATTTTACTGTCAACTCATCATTTCAATAATAGTAATAGTCCTTCATAGTCATTACATAATATATATTCTAATAATACTGTAATACATATTTTTTTTTTATATACTTCTTAGTACGTATAATATACTGTAGTCGGGCTGTGTTGGCGTTGCACATCGAAATAGTATATTGCACGCAATTAGGAGGTACATGTGTACATTAGGTACATGTGAAAGACTTTTACGTGCTTTGCTTGGGAAACGGAAATACTGTTTTTTATAATCGCCAAAGATTGTCTTTTTTCTTCACTGCTGATATATATATATATATATATATATATATATATATATATATATATATATATATATATATATATATATATATATATATATATATATATATATATATATATATATATATATATATATATATATATATATATATATATATATATATATATATATATATATATAATTTTTCTTTTCTTTCAAAATGCAGTATCAATCTACGTGGCAAGCTTTCCATAGATATTTCCATCTGTATGTATCGGTCCACCTACTTCCACAATAGTCAGGTAGACTGTACCTTCCACTAAACCTGTACAAGGTTCGTTGCCCCATACACGCGAACTATCAATGCTCAAAAGTTTATGTGTGTGTGTGTGTGTGTGTGTGTGTAGGTAGGTAGGTAATGCTTTTTTTTCACGTAATATTTATGAACGTATATGTGCGTGGAGCAAACTATGTCAAGCAAGGCAACAAACGTTGCTTGGAAGTGACTGTTAGTGTGGAGACCCCAGGGGTGTAACGGGAAAGTTTCGGCGGCAGCAAGGCCTCTGCAAAGTAGTGTTGAGTTGCTAATTACTACACGTCCATAAAACAACCTTGCCTCTTCGTGGAGCCTCTCTGGTATAATGATCCAGGACGATAAGTTTCTTGAGCAAGAAATCATAAGTTGACAGGATGTTATGAGAGACAACTGTGATCAGAATATGAGACTCGAAAATGTCTCCGACGAAAAAAGTTCAGTAATTTACATCCAAGCGATGAAAGAGACCATCAGGCCATCAGGGAAAGTTACTAATTTTGATCCTCTTATCGGTGGCGTGTGAAGTGCCGAAAGTCGGGAAAAAACCTGCAGCGGAACTCTGATGCCTCCTTAGTGGTCAGGAGGTGGTGATGACGAGCTGTTTTCCTCGCGGCAATGGACTCCTATATACTTAGGGATTGGTGCATAATATGTGTGTGTGTGTGTGTGTGTGTGTGTGTGTGTGTGTATATATATATATATATATATATATATATATATATATATATATATATATATATATATATATATATATATATATATATATATATATATATATATATATATATATATATATATATATATATATACACATATATGTGAGTGTGTGTGTGTGTGTGTGTGTGTGTGTGTGTGTGTGTGTGTGTGAAGGTGTGAGGAATGGATCGAACAGGAGCCTTATCTTCTTTATTGTGCGACGTTTCGCCATAAGTACATTGGATGTCCTGGGTTTTTCAAGCTAAAAACACATAAAACATAAATAAAAACAATCAAACATAGAACTAAAGATTATTACAGTCAGGCTAGTTCAACATTTATAATTTTAAGTTATTTTTGGTCTTATAATCTTTTTTTTTTTTTTTTGTCTTTAGTGATACGATTAATGACTTCGGCATTAGTAGTCATTTTCGATAGATAGCAGTTTCTGTAATTTCCAATAAGAAATGAGTAAAGGTAAAGTGGTTGCCATAATGAACGATGGAAAAAGATATTTGTCGGACAGTGTGACAACACCTCGTCTCGCAGTCTATATTTTAGGGAAGCATCGTACAACTAACTACCTTGATAAACTCGCAGGGAATCTAGAACAGAAAAGGTTTAATGTTATTCCATCGTCTATCCATTGTCTGCTCTACTAGGACTCAAACTGTGTGCACCACATTCACAACTGGAAGAGTTCACCACAACGAAAATAAATCAGTTTAACTAAATGGACAAACTGATGCAAAGACAATCCCAGAGCTTTCAAATTTTATTAGTATCATTGGCCTTTTAAAGTTACGTTTTAAGGAAAGGGTACAAACCAATAGTGCCTCCTGCCTCTCCCACACAATCGCACGACAGAATTAGGGTTCACTGTCCTTGCTAACATCTCCCCTTCCGACCCTCGCTTTGCCTCCCCTCGCGTCCTCTCTCACGCGGTCGTCCGTCACCAGACTCACCAGCAAGGGGGATCACCTCTCACTCGCATATCGACCCTCTCTCTCTCTCTCTCTCTCTCTCTCTCTCTCTCTCTCTCTCTCTCTCTCTCTCTCTCTCTCTCTGTCTCCTGCCAATGAACCCTAAAATGCTTTCGTATTTGGAGAAAACAAGGGTCATTACAGCAGAAGTACGATCAGAAACTCAAGTTTGCTCGTAATCTCGATGTGTATGCCTCGTTAGCCTTGCCCCTTCCCTTCCCCTTCCCCTTCCTCTTTATTACTGCAAGCATCATCGGGAGTTACTGAGCACCCTCGAATTCACTGCAACGGTAATCAATCCTGGTCAAGACTCTCCCCCCGGATGAACTTACTGCTGGACTCTTCTCACTTCTCGTATGGAAAGGCTCCGAATAATCACTGCCTGTTTTAAGCGTGACGTTTTGTTCCCATTCCCAATCTGTATTCCCCACACTTGCCACTCGATGCTCCGGTAGGCTTAAAAAAATAAATATGACTTGAAATGGTCACCACTCTGAATTGTTTTGAAATTGTCTCGAAGACTCTCCGATACTCTTCCTTAATGTACATTTTATTCACAAGTTTATTTACCTATACGTTAATCGAGAAAAAAACTCCCAACAAGAATTTAATCTGCTATTAATAACCCGCATGATCCTCCCTCAATAGGCGGAGCTCAGACGTGGTGAGCTCGGTGACTGGAGTTCGAGTCCTGCGGAATGCTGATTATTTTCCAAGCTATTGTCGAATGACCAAAGAATAACCACGTTATTCTAACAACGATATTTTTGACAGGAATCGGATTGAGGGGCTCTGTGGGACGGCACGAGGTTCTGCAACTACGTCACTCAAAAAAATTCTGCCTGCGCCACCACGAGCATTGGTTAAGCAATCTAAAGCCTCCAAATGTCAAAAGAAATGCAGAAGGAATGCCTATATGCCGAACCTACCGGCGAAGGTCATAAAAATCAAACATTTATTTTACGACACGTTTTGTTATATTAGCGACTATTACGTGAGAAAAAAAGTCTGGCAGAAATTCACAGCATCCAATATTAGAGTGTTAAACTTTCAAGAATATAAAACAAGTGCATTTACATTTCATTTCAGACTAGTGTCTTTGATTAAGCAGTGTTAAAAAAAAGCTGAAACTGACTGCAGGAATGGAGTCATGATAGACAATGAAGGCAATGAAAGCAAATTATAATGCAACGCCTGAAAATATAATTCCATGCTGATAATACACATGACAAATCAGGAGGATGATAGATTGTTTGATGTAGAAGTACATCAGTATTTATACATTCAATGAAGCGACTACATTCTATAATTATAATTTACTGAAAGGAAACGAATGATAAAAATGATGTAATTTACATTAAATTTTGAACGTGTTCATGACTGAGTGAACAAATAATTTTGTATGGAAGACCTAATGTGCGTGAATCCTAACCAGGTAGGGACGGAGGAGCTGAAAAGACTCGAACGAGGACTCAAACAACGGTATGGAGAAGGAAGGCAGGTGAATTCTTTATGGGGAAAAAAAAATATGACAAAATCTGCGATTTAATACAAAATATATTCGAGTGAGAACATAAAGAACAATGTTGGGTAAGGAAGTGACATCATGAACGACTCAGTCGGTGTGGAAGGAGAAACATTAGCGATACCATGTTGAAGGATCAGCGATTAGGGCGATGAAGTATGGCAGGTGTACAAGGGACAGAGGGAGATGTAGGTTGATGGTCAGTGGCGTGGAGGTTCAAAGCCAGCGAGTGTATGCAGACGACAAGGATAATTGGCAGATCTTACAAAGTGACGTTTAAATCGTAGGCTTCTTTGAAATAAACTTATAAATTCAATAAAAACATACCCCTGGATGGTGTTCCTTTTTATCGTTCTCTAATTACCTTTGTCATCATAACATCCATGATTCAAAGCAGTATGCGATGTGTGTGGATGCCGCCGCTGAAGGTTAAACAATGTCGCAGAGTCACTCCACCTAGCCAGGAACACGGCATACCAACTACTGACCCGTGGCAGATAGATATACACAACTGAAGTTTTTCACATCTATGATAACAAGCCATTTAGTGAGGCATTAGGTTAAAGTACTGAATAAGGTCGCGGCCTCTCTTAGGTGGATCACTGATTTATTAGTGGGACAATTCTGGCAAACTTAACGTGAAGTGAAGTCATAACAAAGAATGAGCAGCTGAGTGGGGACGTACAGATGGGTCCGTAGTGTGTAGAGACAAGTCGCTCATTGACTTATGGGAGGCCGGAAGGTTGATCTGTGGCCTGCCCGCACCGTTGGCATGACCTTATGACGAAAAAAGAAAAAGTGTGGCACGCAGGTCACGTGACACAGAGAAAAGAAAATTATGGCACGCAGATCACAAAGAAAAATAGCAATAAAAATATATGAAAAAAAAAAAAAAATCAGTGAAAAATACTAGAAGATACACAAGGCACGTGGAGGAAAGCAGGCATATGTAGCATTCGTAACACATCACTTCAGTTTAAGTTAGTTGAACTACAGATTATTAAGGAAAGATATTTCAGTAACCCTGGTGGTGACACTTGCCTCACATGATTATCTTTCAAGCGCTCGTTGACTTTTGCACCACCTCATTCTTGCCTACACCATCAATGTATCGTACTTTCTGAGGACTGACAATATGTTATATGTTATGTCATTACGACAGCATTTCCCTCTACCTCAGTGTATCAACAAATGACATAGTGTTATTAGAAATATATAACTGCGAAAAATATGGATGTTCGAAGGTAAAATGAGAATAACACAGACTATAAGCGTGTAACCATTTCCTTTACCTTCAGTCTCTGGTCTGTGCTGCCGGAAAGGTCGCATATCCAACCACAATCACCCTTTGAAACGCCAACTTTCGTAAATAGATGTATAATATTTCAAATTTATCATGTGCTCATACATCTTCTCAAACTTCTTTCTTGCTCCTACCATTACATAAATCCTGAAGTCTGCCAAAATGGCGAGCCCGTTGTGTGTTCCTGAACAAACGTAATGTGCAATAAAAGGATTGGTTTCAGCATTAAATTTTTCTTGTCACCTGGGCACAGTAATTCTTCTCTCATATTATTTTGGCAGAGAAGACCGCCTTGGTGCACAAGAAGAACGAGCATTTTTTTTTTTTTTATGAAAAGTAATAGTAATTGATGAGAGAGAGAGAGAGAGAGAGAGAGAGAGAGAGAGAGAGAGAGAGAGAGAGAGAGAGAGAGAGAGAGAGAGAGTTTTGTAATGAAATGTGTTTGTACTTTATCAATATTACTTAAGCATTAAGTTTAAAGAACACATTCAAAGCACAATATTTCTCAAGATGTCATAGCACCGTCATATTACACTGTGATATATGTAGAGAAAAATCACTTGACTTTGGATTTTCATGAGGAAAGTTTACCACAACACAATGGAAAGCAGACGTGAGCGAGGAGGCGAGGATGTCTGAACACACACACACACACACACACACACACACATAAACAAACAAACAAACAAATAAACAAAAAAAATGTCAGCGCTTCTGAAAACGTGTAAAGCACAATAACAAACTCTGCAGCCACACCGGGACCGCTATGTCATATCACAATAACTTTGGCTCCGCCATGTTATGGATGTGAAAACAAAATAACTCAACTTTGTTAAGTAGTGAGTTAGTTTACGTCTTTAAATATCAATGAAGCAGCTTACTTTGATGATATGCACAGTAGATGATGGAGGAAAAGCCTGAGTGGGGTCTCGAGACAGGCGGCGCGCTGCTTGCTCATCTGTTTGTACACCCCAGACAAAATTATTGTTTGGGAAATAATGGAAGACAAACTGTACACAGTAACCCAGAGTTCTGTGCAGGTTCTCTGTTTCAGGTAAAAAGATCTTCACCCACAAAGAACTTTAGATTTCAAAGACCCTCAGGTGAGCTGGACGGCAAAGCGCAACTTGGCAGATGCCCCTCAACTTTACCAAACTTTACTTTTCAGTCCATATATTTTTCAACCTGTTTTCATCACATTAAATCAATGAAGCAAGAACTTCACGTAGGAAGTATCTGCAGGAAGGCAAGGATCAATACGTCTGCTTGAAGGAACCCTTCCTTTCCCAAATAAAATACTCAAATAAGTCAGTGAAAAGGAAGTATGTGTACTCCGATCTTGCATTTCACGTGAAAGTAAATCGGTATAGAAATAAGGAAATAAAACAAAATACCTTATGGCAAATGTACACAAGTGTTTCAAAATCAAGTAACGCTAAATTTGGCTACAAATAAAGACTGAGTGGAAGATGAGGACTGTCGCACATCAGTTATGTAAAGACAGTCTCTCTTATTACTGATGTTCGTTAATAATGCAACGGTTTTCATGACTGTGTTCATCTCTATAGATAACGTGCAGATGTGTATTTACGAGAAGATTCCGGTCTCGAAGAAAAGTAGGCGTGCAAGTCTCGGCGGGGAAGAGTAGCTAAAAAGCTTTTAGCTGTTTAAGAGCAAATGTACCTGGCTGTGTGTGTGTGTGTGTGTGTGTGTGTGTGTGTGTGTGTGTGAACAGGGTAAGTGGGAAGGGTACATGCACACGTCTAAAAGATTCTTTGTACGCCTACCATCGTGTTCTTGTGCTCTCCTCTATGCTGTCCCAGTTATTCGCTTCCCTCCCTCCTCCCAACATAGCCTGTCTGGCGTCACCGCGTGACTAGTTGCTCTTCGCGTCGTCTGACCGTGTTAGTTCGCTCCGGTGGTGACACGGGGGAGGCGTTTCATTACCTTAGTCTTCGCGCCACCTCCTCCTCCTTCTTTCTATCTCTTGATTTCCAACTCGTTGTT
>NC_087165.1:11438511-11451011 GCF_035594125.1 Scylla paramamosain | reverse complement strand
AGGCATGTTAGTTTCTGATGAACCTTTAGTCGTCTCTAACATCTACATCATATTCTTGTTTGTTAGTCAGCCCAAAGTGAAAAAAAAAAGTTTGCAGCTGTTTTTTTTTTTTTTCAGCGTTAAATTATGTTTGAGATGGCTTTAAAAAATCAGTTAAGTTTTCTTGAACGGTTTAATTCAAACATAAGTTCAAATGATGTTCGCATATCAAGAATTCCATTATTTTACCGGGATCTACAGCAACACTAATCTGCTTTAACATTTGCCCATTAAACGGCAATATCTTTATCTTACAAACCATGTTTTTAAATTTGTGACTTCCAGTAGACACGTTCATGACCACTTCTGAACAAACGACAATTTTACTACCTCTGAAACACTAACACAAGAGTTCCCCAGCAAGTAAACAGGTCTCTTTACTTCCTAAGGGGCGGCAGATGGCCAGAAACCCCTTCGTTGACCACGCCGTTGCTGCATATTGTCCTTGGGATCAATATCTGTCGCGGCTCTGGAACACGACGGGAAGTTCTCCTAACGAGCGAGTTTCCTGTTTCTCTGTTACCCTCACCCTATCGTCATCCACCTCCTCCCTTGCCTGTGGTCCTCACACTGCCTACACTTGTCCAGCCTTATTTTGCCGACCTCTGTTCAGCTCACACCGTCCTCACACTCTGCTACTGTAGTTTGCTTTTCTCATTCGCACCCAATTTTGCCACACCTGTTTCCGGTCGTTTATTATCTATTCAGCAACACAGTTCCTGTCCTATTGTGCCTTTTATTTTTACCAGTTCGCTTCCCGCGGCAACACTGACGTAGTCGGACTCACTTAGCGTACTCGCACATTAATTCAATCGAGGCCGAAGCGAAGCTAGTGAAAACATTGGAAAACCATGATATCTTTAACAAGCAATCAAAAAACAATCAATTGGACCACATACAGATGAATAACAAAGATGGCATTTTGGGTAATGAAGTGCCGGGGGTCGCGCCAACGGTCCATCCACCCAGTAAACAAAGACCGAATCAGCACGAGTCGCAACATTTGCCTAATGTTGATGACGTTGAGGGGTTGTGGCGGGGTGCTGCCGTGGTGCTGCTGGTCTGGCGCTGCGTGTGGCGTTGGAATGATACTGCATGAATAAGAAATCTTAATACCCAAAGAAAAAATTTGTCAGGCTAGTATTACAGAGGAGAAAGGTTGCAGGTTTTCTCCTCTGCAACATTGTCCAGCATATTCATAAGGAAAGAAATATTTAGGTCACGTTTCTAAAGGACAGCAATATAACTTTGCGTCTATTTACTAGTCTTATGCAAGTATGTATGTATGTATGCATGTATGTATTTATGTATGTATTTATGTGCAAAGCAATGTTGAATAAAATGCTTTTTGAGGATAGCCTGTCTGGCACCTCCTTTCCGGACGCACAATTTCTCTTTAAGTTTAGTTCTTCATTCCTAACTTTTGATAGGATCGGAATTTTTGGAAAGTTTTCTCGAGCATTCTATTTTCAATGCTGGTATTAAACTGAAATTCGACCACCTTAAGAAAACCTCATTGGTGTGTGTGTGTGTGTGTGTGTGTGTGTGTGTGTGTTTGAGAGAGAGAGAGAGAGAGAGAGAGAGAGAGAGAGAGAGAGAGAGAGAGAGAGAGAGAGAGAGAGAGAGAGAGAGAGAGAGAGAGAGAGAAAAATGACTCCTCAGTAGTACACTATGCCTAATCGATGGGAGGCCTGTGCGGTGCAGACGCTTCAGTACCCATGCTAGAATACAGATACCGCCTGCACAGACACTGGGTTGGCGGCACATAAGCAGTAAAACAAAAGAATCCGCTATTCGGAACCAATTAAACTGTTTTCGTGCAAGTCATTCTATTGAAATTTATCTTGCAATAAAACAATTTTGTTGTTTTCCTCGTTTCTTTTTATACATTTCCACTTCGGGCATCGCATTTTTCTTTTTCCACTTCTCTGCCGGGTGCGTTTCCGATGCGATCAGATGGAGGGTTTATGGCGGTAATCTACCACCACCATATCTGCACAATCTACAGTACTCTTATCGGAAAATGAATAAAACGGTATATGAAAACTACAGCCAGTTAGTAACACGGAGGCAATTTTCAGCCCTTCTGGGAAACCTGGCTGGCGGTAGTGTGTGTGGACGGCTGGAACTACTGCTCTGAAATTAACCTTTCCGTGGTCCCGTTTCCTGCCTCTTTTTAATCTACATGTAAATTAATATAGCTCTACTTTCGTTTTCTCTTCATATTCCATACAATTTACAAACCAAATCTTGGGGTCACCACCCTCCCTCGCTCCAGGCGACACATAACAGCGCTACAGCTAACAGTGGTATTTTGATATATATATATATATATATATATATATATATATATATATATATATATATATATATATATATATATATATATATATATATATATATATATATATATATATATATATATATATATATATATATATATATATATATATATATATATATATATTGATAAATAGGTAGATATTACAGTTTTCCGGCTTACTATGTGGAATTACCACACTATTCAGGAAACTCCAAACATAACATTATCACATATCTCCGGGAACGAAAATCCCCTAGAAAAATAATCACTCAGTAAATCATAAGGAGTGTATTGATTACAAAGGATCCCTTTACTGTGCAGTGTCATGTTACATCATATCCCGAATCACTACGCTAACGAGTACTTTACATATTCACGAAACACGCTGCGAAATCACCCACCACCAACATTTGCAGAGTCATGCAGTTACCGGAGCCACACACAACCTCCCCACCAACAATATCTGCAACAAACTCCTCTCACAGACTAACGCTCTCCGATCCCTCACCGCTATGAGAAATTGGTCTCCCTTACCAGACTGCGACGTGGACACAATTCTTCCTTAAAACATTACCCAAACAGCCTGGATCCTGCATGAGATCACTCTACTCACACTGCCTCTCACACCGCAGCAAGTTTGTCCTCCATCTGGCCCACACCCGCGCAACACAGGCAATCCTTCAGTGTGAACTCAAATGGCCTTGTGAGAGCCAGACAGATGCAGTCACCTCTTTGTGGATTTACTATATATGCAAAAAATTTTCATAGAAAACAGTATACTTCTCCAATTTCAATGTGTGGCTAAAAAAAAAAAAAAAAAAAAAGAGAAATTTAAAAAAATGTTCAATTAACAGAAAGTGTCATGATCAAAAGCGGCTTAATTAAGGAAACTGTCACACCATGATTTAAGTTTTCCTTGAGGCTCTGCATCTGGGGAATACTGATGTATATAACCATGAAACTACAAAATCTGCCTGTGCAAGAGTTTCCGTAACAAATTCAATTAAAAGATATCTTTCTATTTTTTTTTAATATGTTTATAATAAGAAATATGTTCGGCTGTTTCATTATATGACCTTGTGTATTCTGAGCATTATATCATATTACTGTGACATTGTTATTTACCAGTGAAACTTTTAACCAACCCCTTTTATATTAATTTATTTAACTTTTTTTTCTTTACTATATACAATGGTTTGTAATAGTTCACCGATATGTTTATTTTATATCGTCTGTATTTCCCCACGATGTGGAGCTTGAATAAAATTAAACAAAGAAATAAAAACAAAAAATTATATAAATAAATAATTGCATAAATATGTGAGCCATGAACTAAATGAGAGAACATCAAGTACAGCAACAGAACAATTGTAGCAACTAACTAATGAACTTATTTCTGAAAATGTTCCTTTGGTTCTGGAACAGCAAGGAACATAAGTCGTCGAAAAATAAAATACTTTTAATATTATGATACTATTAATGGATTATACATATAAAAAAAAATATATATATATATATATATATATATATATATATATATATATATATATATATATATATATATATATATATATATATATATATATATATATATATATATATATATATATATATATATATATATATATATATATATAAAGAATAATAATCACGATTGAAATACTACAGAAAACAATGCCAACAACAGCAGGTTTACGATCACTGTCAGAGCATCGGTGGCTCTACTGTATGATTTCATAATGAAATGTGACTCTCAAGGTTCATGTTACTTCTTGGTGCACTGTTTCAAGACAATCACGGTGAACATGATGGTAGGAGATATAAATGCATGATCTTTACATTGCAAACACGACCTCAGAATAATCCTGATCTTATCTTCACCAGCCAGATAGCGTTTCCTTTTATTCTAGGTACCGTATCATGTTGTGTACAAATACGATGACCTCGGTCGACCGTGCTGTGGTTTTAACGATATTATGAAAAAAATAAACTCCGTTTCTTTTACCACTACATTACCCGTAATGCAACTCTCAAATATATTCTTGACTCTTTCACTACATTGTTTTACACAAAAGTGATGGACATACTTACCATTACTTTCTGTCTCAACTTTCAGTCCGGGATGATGGCTGTGGTTAGAGCAGCCTCTGTCTTTTATCTTTCTTTACTGCGCTGGTCAAAGAAAACCATTCCGGTTCTTAACTCTCATAAACACTCGGTCCATTGGGGACGGGTGCTAATTGTTTACACATTATGAGAGCCGATATCGTATTATTCATGATTATAAAATGGTTTGCCTAGAAGGCGATATCAACAATGAATACAATAATTCATAAAAAAAAAAAAAAGTGTTAGTTGTGTGATGTGTTAGATGAAGCGAACTCAGATGTGGCTTGGGCTTATGTGATCAGAAGAGCACACGCTGATCAAAGACACACACGTGACCAAGGCGATCCCGTGAGGCATACTTTAATAATAATCAAATCAAATACAAAATGAAAAGCAGTTTTGTTCATCACAACATATGAAATGACAGAATTTCAAATAATAAAAACGTCATCCATTTCCTGGTGTCGCTAACTTATTTATCTTAAGAGCAATAATAACAACAGAAACAATAACAACTATAACAAGAGAAGCAATAAGAGCAACAACAACAACAACAACAACAATAATCTATAGTAATAATAATAATAATCTATAATAATAATAATAATAATAATAATAATAATAATAATAATAATAATAATAAAGACAATGAATAAAATAACATTATTAGTTCAACGTACGCTGCTCTATGAGTGGTAATTGCTTCTGCGTTAGATATAATATATAATTCAGCGTTATTTCACTTCGAGGAGGAGCTAAATTTGTCAAATTAGCGAAGTCATTACCGAGCTGTCCATTTGTTTGGATCTCTCTCTCTCTCTCTCTCTCTCTCTCTCTCTCTCTCTCTCTCTCTCTCTCTCTCTCTCTCTCCTCTCTCTCTCTCTCTCTCTTTCAGCGATCCATTATAGATGCTGATCTTTGATTTTTACCACACTTTTCTCGAGATATACCGCCCAGCAGAGAGAGAGAGAGAGAGAGAGAGAGAGAGAGAGAGAGAGAGAGAGAGAGAGAGAGAGAGAGAGAGAGAGAGAGAGAGAGAGAGAGAGAGAGAGAGAGAGAGAGAGAGAGAGAGAGAGAGAGAGAGAGAGAGAGAAACTAATCTATGGTGTAGTGCACTGTTTCTTAGTCTAGGGTGTTTGGGTGCTGAGGTCAAATTTAGTTTATTTTATAAACACTAACCTCATATTCAAATGTATCTCAATGCAACTGTAGTCACTATAACCATATGCTAGCCAGGGGTTTGAGAGTACTAGGCTCTCTAGACCTGACTACAGGGTATGCTGTGATTGGAGGAAGCCAAGAAATGCTGTTACAGGGATGTACTATGCGTTGTATCGGTTCATGCTGCAACTGACAAGATTCACGACAATGGCTACCTTTAAAGCGTATGCTGCAGAGATTACAAGGTGTCGTATTTTTATTCTCTCCATGATATTCATTATATGAACATCTTAATTGGGTGTGTGTTAAATCTCCTGGGAAAAAAAAAGTCTTGCAATAGATGAAGTGCAGGGTAAACGGCTGTTGTTTTATCAATACGATATCAATAAGAGACCCCGGCAGATGGAAAGAGGCGAGGGTGAATTGGAATGTTTTCTTCATTGAAAGGACGGCAGAAAAAAAAAGTACATAACCATTTAGTGACAACTGGCGGGTAAGCAATCAGGTCTTCTGGACGGGAGCCTGACAGTCGATTCATAACTTGAAGGGTTTGTCGCCGGCGTTGCTAGACACGCAGACACCAGCAGCATTTTTTCGAGAGAAACTTTCACCATGACTGTGTTACAACCGAGTATTTTCTGATGTGCAGCAAAGTTTACACGGTGAAAAATATCATTTATGGAAGTGAAGTAATCGAGTTGATGCAAAGTTACCTTAATTGTAAGCGAAGTTGATGAAAGTCTATGAAAAAAAGACTCATACGTGAACCAGGCTGGCAGGGCATCTACCCAAAGTAAAGGCAACCCAGCGACCTTAAGGGAACAACAAAAATATCGCTGTCTCCCAAACTCTGAGACAAAAGAAGGGAAGGAAGAAAGAGGGGACGAACGGAAAAAAAAAAAAAAGCGCCTTATAATGTTCTTAAAACTGTTGAAGGTTGACACAAAAGAATTCCTGGTCCCCATTAACCTCAGAGACGAACCCCGAAGACTCAGCGGCGTTTCTAAGGAGTGATGAGAAACTTGAGAGAAATCACAGAGGAGGAGGGAAGCGAGATGCAGCGAGGCTAGAGAGGCACCAGACGAGAAGAGAGGGGCGAGAGGAAAATGACGAGTGGGAAGGAGGTGGTAACGGAAGAAAGGAGGAAGGAGGAGGAAAAAGTGGAAGGTGAAAGAGGGAAGAAGATTGAGGGAGTGATGTAGATGGCGGGAAATAGATAAAAAGAAAAATAGAGGAGGGAAAGATAAAGCGATGGAGGACGAAAAAAAAAAAAAAATCATGAGCCAGTGGAGAAATAAAGGAGTTAAAAGTAAGAGTGACAAGGGTGAATGAGGACTAAAAAGTGCTAATTACTGTGAGACGGGAAAAATTAGAACACGGAGTAAGAGGAAGCGAAAGTCCGAAGATTAGAAATCAGAGAAGGACGAGGACGAGAATGAACCGAAGCTACGGAAGAAAATAAGGCTTTAATGAACGAACAGAAGTAGGGTGAGGAGAGTGCAGATGGCTAGTGGTATGGAGGACATGAGCCAGAAATGGAGGAGAAGGAAAGGAGGAGAAGAGGGAAATGATCTCAGAGAAAAGGTTGGAGGAATATGGAATAAAGAGGGGGAGAAAGCAAAAGTAATGGGGAAGAGAAGACCAAACTAAGAAAAAGAATGAGGATATGAGGAGAAATATAAATAATGAGAAGAAGGAAAATGACGGAGCAAGCAAAAGAGAGAGAGAGAGAGAGAGAGAGAGAGAGAGAGAGAGAGAGAGAGAGAGAGAGAGAGAGAGAGAGAGAGAGAGAGAGAGAGAGAGAGAGAGAGAGAGAGAGAGAGCACTATAAGCTAAGTTTTCAGCGTCGGTAGCTATTGCTTTCATATTGCAAGTTAGAAGGAGAAAGACGTGTGTGTCACTGTTGTATGGATAACAAAATAGAAAACGTCACTGGAAAGCAACACAGAATGACGTGAGATAAGAGACAGAGAAAAAAAATAGTAAAATGAACGAAAATAAGTCGTGAAACCGAGTCCTGATCTCTGGTAAGTCAATAAGTAAGAGGTATCTCAAAAATTCAAGAGGGATTACAGACCATCCGGATTACCGAGAGTTTTGAAGTAGTACGAGCTTTTAAAGGAGAGCGTCGGATTGAAGTTGACGTTCTGTAGCGAGTATAGGAGAAACGCAGAAAAACTGAACTCACAGCTGTTCACGATCTACAGACATGGCAACAATGATACAACTGGCGTGTGAGGCAGACACGTGCAAGGGAAAAGTCCCGGCAGCAAAGAGGAGGATAGAAGCGAGTACTCATGTAGGTGTCGATCACTTTCCCTCCACCACTTACCCTCCAGCTCCGCCTCCAGCCTCTCGCTGTAACTCTTAATTTTCTCTCCCTTAGCCCTATCTCACCAGAAGTCTTTTACCCCCGCCACTCCCTGCTGCCAAACAGGACATATTTTTTTTACTTTTTATTAATTATTGAAAAAAAAATCGCCTAAAAAGGAACTTAAAAAGAGAAAGGTTAAGTAGATTAGGTCTCTTATAAACACATACCATAGTGTGAGTGACCACATGCACACACACACACACACACACACACACACACACAGCATTCACATCGGCATGCACTGCACGTGTCTGCAAGGAAAAAATAGTGGCAAAAAAAAAAAGACAGAAAAAAGTCAACAGGCGGGGACGGTGGTGAATTCCTTTGATGGAAACCTTTGGTGAACACTAATTATGGCGCGAAGACCTGCCGAGGCTCAGGAAAGGCGAGTTCCTGCTGGTGTCGTGCTGCCTGGAGGTGCAGGCGAACGAAGTCAAAGTGATAAAACTTTCTTTACGGGCCAATGTACCCGCGCCAGGGGCCGATAGGCCAGAGACGGCACACAGTAACAAAGGCCGCGCCGAGGAAACGCGAGGGACGCTGCAGACGCCTTCAGCAGATACGGCGACACATGAGCTGGAAAAATATTATTTCTTAACTTGCTGCTTAGTGTCTCAACAGCCTTATTTGAGGGGTCGCTTCAGTTTATGGAGAAAAACATAAGAGACAAAGGTTTGTAACCAATTTAAACCATGAACTCATTATATGTGTTATATAGTATAAACTGCATATTATAAATAGCACACACACACACACACAAACACACACACACACACACACACACACACACACACACACACACACACACACACACACACGGCTACCCTTCACGGACGCAACAACCAGCAGTCTGTCCATGAAGTTCCATAACTCGCACACCCTAGCACGGGCCACCATCCGAGGCCCATTTGTCAGACACGTTTTCGGAGGAAGGCAGCCCAGATAAGCGAGTGACCACCGGTTCCTCCCTCCTTTCTGTTCCCACTCCAAGTTGAAAGACTTATTTATTTCTTGCCCACAAAAGATACTCCTACCTGTACATGTATGTGTATGTGTGGGTGGCTGGTGCATGCATGTGTGTTAGGATGTGTGTGCTGGGGAGGGTATTAATGTGATGAGGACAGGTACCACGGATCCTGAAACGAAACCCTACAAAATTTTCTACCACCTACTCGTACCAGAGCGAGATAGAAAAGATTGATATATCGATAGAGAGAGAGAGAGAGAGAGAGAGAGAGAGAGAGAGAGAGAGAGAGAAGAGGAGAGAGAGAGAGAGAGAGGAGAGAGAGAGAGAGAGAGAGAGAGAGAGAGAGAGAGAGAGAGAGAGACAAACAGACAGATGTAGGAAGGAATGATAAGTGAGTGGACCCAGTTCTGCACTAATTAATCCTTCCACACAGCACAGTTTGCTTTCTCCTTGAGGTAGCAGCTCCTTCATAAGACCTCCCTTCCCTGTCAGCGTGGATGCAATAACTGCCTATAAATGACCGAGGGTTATGGGAGAGATAGATGGACGTCTGTATATATATACATCACGTGGAGTGTCCGATACCTGAATTTATGAATGTTAATCTACCGTTTTTTTTTTCATGAATCACGCCTAATCCAGCACCCCCAGCACCACAGCACTACATCAAACGCTAAACACCGACTTGGATACGTAAAACTCAGTGGTTCAAGGAATGCGAAGGGACCGTGTTGCTCTTCCTCAGGAGTCTTGCCCATTATCTCTGGACGCTTCTTCTCACTTTTAATTAAGATTCATTTGCACATTTGTTTTCTTATTTGACACCAGATGTGCCTCACTTGCAGTCACATCATTCATAGTATACGCCCCACAAAGAGATGTAGCTTCCGGAAAGTGATGTCCCCGTAAGTCACAGCCCGTTGCCAGGAGACGAACGTAGTAGCATTCACGTAAAACGAAAGAATGAATAAAAGAAAGCAGAAAGGATTAAAGGAAGTAAGCAAGGGGGAGGAGGCGGAAAAAAAAAGGGGACAACAAAAATATACAAAATAAAAAGTCCTCGGTAGAAAAAAAAATATATATAGTAGAATTAATAACATTTATCCTGTAATGGACACACACCCTCTTTATGGAAGATTACAAAGCTGATCTATTGTTTTCTGTTCCATTTTATTTTTTTTATTTTCTTCATTTGCATAAGGAAGAGCACACATAGACCTGATCCCTCGCTCCCGGCCAAGACAAACCTCTGCACCAGACATTACTGCAAAAAGACTTCAATCAAGAAATTTGCATACAGAGGCAATCGAATTGTTGTCGTTCGTTGCTACACTGTGAAGCTTCATTTCAATATAACAAAGAGGAGCCTTTACGACCGGTTCCTAACTTGATGGCCTTTCCAGACAAATCCATCCCATTACCTGTTCCTGTATCACTTCACTCGCTTTGGATGACCTGAAAATTAATCATTCTCTCACGCACCTGTTCAGTTACTAATTTCTCTATCTTACTAGATTATCTACTTTACAATTAAGATTAATTGATGTTAAAACTATTCAAACAACCAAATATTATCATAACTTACGTGTCACATATGTGAGAACCAATGATTAATTATTTATGTATTTTACAGAACGAGTTACGAAAAAAAGTTAAATATATTATACTTATATACATAGCGAAGGGCAGGATCCATACAATGCCCCAACCTTACATGAGATGAACAGGATATTGACTACCTAAAAGATAAACGACTACTCCACTCTAAGAAAGAAAAGACTGGCATCCGGAAATAAGAAGAAAGGACTTACTATGGTCAGAAAGTAATTATAAATAAATAAATATATATATATATATATATATATATATATATATATATATATATATATATATATATATATATATATATATATATATATATATATATATATATTATATATATATATATTATCACAAATCTACGTAAAGGGCTATTTGCGACATGAAAGAGATCTCAGCTAAATGAAAACTCTTTCCCTCCACAAAAAAAAAAAAAAACAAACAAAGAAAACAGCCTAAAACTTATTACTTTGAGTGAGAAAAGAAATGGATAGCGAATTAAGGAAATAAATGTTGGCTACCTATTAAGAACAGATTGTTTACCTAAAAAGGTAAACGATTACCTGCCTAAAACAAATACAAAAAAATAGATTTTCTTGAAAAAATAAAAATCGCAAGATTAAGTATTTACAAGGAGTAGACAGAAAAGGAAAGACTTGTAACTGCTAATGGACTGCAAGTTTCTTGAAAAAAAAAAAAAAGTACTTGGATTATTGAACCTCCCTTGAGGCTGGAATACTTTAAGGTTCCGCTGATTTTAGCAAAAAGAAAAGAATGACATCTGCTTCACGAGTGGAAGCAAGAAAAGGAGGACACGAAATATTTGCTTGTATCTGACTCTGCCATCGTGCGTGAACTCGGAATTCTATTGAGAGTCGTGGTATCTGCCTCGAGACCTCAGCAGGGAGCCAAAATTGTGTCCTTGTAAATGCAGGAAAGAAAACTCCGCCAAATTTTAGTATTGGCGTACCAAATTCCTTGCAGTGGATGTGAATGTAGCTTTTCTGGAGAGAGAGCAGCGGATACAAAGAAATGAAAATGTGAAAAAATATATATCAGGCGTCAAAGAGATAGCATGCCGAGATACCCATTTGTGGTCACGTCAGTCTGTGATCTAGTTCCTCTGCAGGAGACAAGTAAGTGATATCGCTAAATAATTGTTTCATTTCCCATCTTACGTTTCTCATCACAGCTTTTTTTTTTTTTTTTAACGCTAAGCTAAGTTGAATTCGTATTTCTAACTAAAGTTTTGTTCCTTTCTTCCGAGAACTGTACTTACAATGCAATGCTTACAATGCAAATCAACTCTTGAGGTTTTTTTCAAGTTTAATACGTCCTTTTCTCTACGAACGGACAAATACACATTCAAGCACACACACACACACACACACACACACACACACACACACACACACACACACACACACACACACACACACACACACACACACACACACACACACACACACACATAATGCACCCACACGTCCACATTATGTGATGACATTCTCATCTGTCTATTAGCATAATGCGTTCTCACCCGGTATGCACTTCCCTTCTCCATACTGTGGGTGTCTGTTGAAGACTTTACTGTAGGTGAAGGAGTGCTAACAGACAGTCACCGTTGCTTGAGCTCGTCACTTCATATCTAGGTGAAGATTAGACGGGTTTATGGATGGGGATAATAGATGGAAATAGGTAGATATATTTCATACAGGGACTGTCACGTGTAAGCCCGGTCGCTTCTTGCAGCTTCCCTTATTTCTTATGTTCTTATGTTCTTATGAAGCTTATATTTTTGTTGTGTGTGTGTGTGTGTGTGTGTGTGTGTGTGTGTGTGTGTGTGTGTGTGTGTGTGTGTGTGTGTGTGTGTGTGTGTGTGTGTGTGTGTACGTGCGTGTGTGTGTGCGTGAGTGCATTCAATTTGT
>NC_087165.1:11411011-11423511 GCF_035594125.1 Scylla paramamosain | reverse complement strand
CAAAGTGTAAAGTCACTCGTGCACGGGAGAATGCAGACAGGCAGGCAAACAGACAGACAGACAGGAAGGGAGAGAGTCATACACAAACACACCACACACACACACACACACCACACACACACACACACACACACACACACACACACACACACACACACATATACATAAACACACACACACACACACACACACACACACACACACACACACACACACACACACACACGGGGAGATATAGTGAGCGAAACACACGCAGAATGAAAAAAAAAATTCACCCGTGCAAATCTACCATTTAGCTAGGAATTACAGTAACATCAGTGTCGCAAAATCTTCATGTACTCGTATAGTAAGGTCGACTAAACACAATCCTGTCAATAACAAAAGACACTCATTCACAAGGGATTACACGAAACAAAAAAATAAATAAACAGAAGTAAAAATAAAGATAAAATAAAATAATCAGATATTTTGACGTGAAATCCCATCGCAGAGAGACGGCACCTCTGTGACTATAATTACTTCACAGGAGCGAATCCACCGAAATTACGATGCAGCCCAGATATCCTCTTGAGGAATATGTGGTAAGGCTGCTAATAACACCAACACACACACACACACACACACACACACACACACACACACACACACGCGCGCGCGCAGAGAGAGAGAGAGAGAGAGAGAGAGAGAGAGAGAGAGAGAGAGAGAGAGAGAGAGAGAGAGAGAGAGAGAGAGAGAGAGAGTCTTGGTGCACCCAGGCCCTATGTATAAGCTGCTTGTTGTCTCCTCACGGCCGGTCCACTGCTTCTCCTCTGATCCTCTGTTGAATGTCGTGCGAACCTCCGCCACTTACGTCTCCAGGATGTCCGCTACTTATTCCAGTCCACTGTCGACTGTTGTGGTCGCTGAAAACATCGTGCCCAACACTCACACAGAAACTTCTTTCCTCTAACAGTCTACGAGCAGTACGCTGTCCACAGGCCTCGTCCGGCAATGACCGGTTAAACAAACAGCAAGAATAATCGTATCTAAATGTGAAACGTCGAAAAATATAGGTATGTATATATGTGTATGTGAATGTGTGTGTGTGTGTGTGTGTGTGTGTATGTATGTGTGTGTGTGTGTGTGTGTGTGTGTGTGTGTGTGTGTGTGTGTGTGTGTGTGTGTGTGTGTGTGTGTCTGTGTGTGTGTGTAACTTCACTTTTCATTAAAGTCATACGAAAATCAGACACACAGTTCTTGTTTGTTTGAAATCTGTTTCAAAATTATAAATATTCAGTCATGAAGCTCAAAGTTAAAAATGATGCTTTAATGCTCTCTCTCTCTCTCTCTCTCTCTCTCTCTCTCTCTCTCTCTCTCTCTCTCTCTCTCTCTCTCTCTCTCTCTCTCTCTCTCCATGTGTGTGTGTTTGTGTGCGCGCGCGTGTGTGTGTGTGTGTGTGTGTGTGTGTGTGTGTGTGTGTGTGTGTAAACACAAAAATATAAATGCACATAAATGCATTCATACACATAAAGGCTTTGTGAGGAAGCAGAGTTCGCAGCAAACATTTTTCAGCGCGTGCTCTCATACAAAGAAGTCAACGAGGAGCATAATGACCTTCTGTCCCCTCGCCCTCTTCCTCGTTGTGACTCTCCCTTTGATGGCTCCCGTCAGGCGCGTGTCCTCTTACATCACAGTTCTCTTGTCATCTATGGTGTCTTTCAGCTTGGGAATAACAATTTAGCGACTCTTTTCTAGCGTCTGTTCGTTTATCTGCTTTATTCATAATTTCGTCGAGACACGAGGGAAAACTGTCATCTAAAACACATACAGTCAATACTGATAAGAATTCCTCCCTGCAGATAACGCTGCTGTTAGGGACATATGCAATTTCTGTCAGGATGTTGAACACGCGAAAGGTATGGGAGGTCCGTATTGGTGCAGGAAATGTAATACGTTTGGCTGATGTGCTGGTAGAAACACTATTCATAAAAACAAGTCTATAGTTAGAAATGGATAAAAAGTAAAAAGGTAATGCTCTCTCTCTCTCTCTCTCTCTCTCTCTCTCTCTCTCTCTCTCTCTCTCTCTCTCTCTCTCTCTCTCTCTCTCTCTCTCTCTCTCTCTCTCTCTGATAAGTATGATCTTATTGCCATCATATGAGCTAATGTTAAATCTCATGGTTTCATCTTTACCAGTCACAGTCACGACACATCGTCTCCAACAGTCCTCTGCAAGCCCGAGTTTCTTGCGTGCAGCGGCTCGTGCGTCCCTCACTGATTCCTTTCCTTTACATATTTCTCCACTCTATCTTTCCACCTCACAGATGGCCTCCCTCTCACACCCGTATCTCCATTCCTATTCATGCACTTTCTATTTTTTTTTTATTTATGTTTAGTGAATAACCTTTACATATTATTTTCTGACGTGTGCAAAGCGTTCTAATATATATATATATATATATATTTTTTTTTCGGTTTTCTTTGATGGTGCGCTCCGTAATTCGCCACGTTAAAGTTTCGATTTTTTTTTTTTTTGATGTCTCAATTGTTGAAATCCATCTCATACCCTATTGCATACCACTATTACTATCATTATTATTATTATTATTTTTTTTCGCTTCTCGTCCTTATTCCTTCAAAATATTTCTTAAAGTAGTGAGAAAGGAAAGCGACAGAGAGAGAGAGAGAGAGAGAGAGAGAGAGAGAGAGAGAGAGAGAGAGAGAGAGAGAGAGAGAGAGAGAGAGAGAGAGAGAGAGAGAGAGAGAGAAATTATCTTTTTAAAGTACACGCATTTTTCTTTATTTTTTTATTTATCTATTTATTTTTTTTTTTTTACCCTCTGTTTACCTCTCAGTCTGTCTATCCTCTAACCTTTCCTTCCTCTCCCAAGTTTACTCAGAACCACCTCTACGTCTCCCTTGTAATATTATGCAGGACAGCAACCCACACACCCGAGCAAAATCAGTCTCAACACTCCCTCTCACCTTCCGACGCTTTTCTTTGTCTCACGTTTACTTTACGCCCCTACGTGTAAATGCAGCGTGACAGCATTCACTATTTTCCCTCTTCTCTCTCTCTCTCTCTCTCTCTCTCTCTCTCTCTCTCTCTCTCTCTCTCTCTCTCTCTCTCTCTCTCTCTCTCTCTCTGTAAACAAAATTGCTGCAAACACCTCTCTTCCCTTTTCCTTTACTGTTTCGAAATGTCCCAGTCTCTCCTTTAGCTTTAGTTTCTCTTTCCATATGTTCATTGAAAAGTCATGGCAGCGTTAAGGTCTAAGCACCTATCCATGTAATAGACTTTACTTTCACAACTTCAGCATTTTTTCAACTTTTTTTTCCCTCGGTCTCTTTTTCCTAGCTTTCCCATTTATGTTACCTATGTCGACCCCGGGAGCTCTTTATATTCTAATTCGTGAAGTTTTTTTCAGAGATTCATTCAAACAAATTCAAGTACAAAAAAAAAAAATCTAATACAATAGGCAATCACATTTACTGTTTGTAATCTAAGCTTAAAATTCACCACTCGTAATTATCTTTCCTAATGTTATACTCATCATCTTATTTAATAATAATAATAATAATAATAATAATAATAATAATAATAATAATAATAATTATTATTATTATTATTATCATTATTATTATTATTATTATTATTATCATTATCATTACTAGTAGTAGTAGTAGTAGTAGTAGTAGTAGTAGTAGTAGTAGTAGTAGTAGTAGTAGTAGTAGTAGCAACAGCAGCAGTAGCAGCAGCAACAGCATTAGTATTAGTAGTAGTAGTAGCAGTAGTAGTATCGTCATCATCATTATTGTTATTGTTGTTGTTATTATTATTATTATTATTATTATTATTATTATTATTATTATTATTATTATTATTATTATCATTATTATTATTATTATTATTATTATTATTATTATTATTATTATTATTACAGAGTAGCAGTTGTAGTATTTTTATTTATTTATGTATTTTATTATATTTTTTCAGATTTCCCACACACGCTTTTTTTTTTCTATATCCAAGTTTCACTTTCCTGTTCCACTCTCTTGCCGCACAGTTACTGTCGATATATTTTCTTTTTATTTTCTCTCTCTCTCTCTCTCTCTCTCTCTCTCTCTCTCTCTCTCTCTCTCTCTCTCTCTCTCTCTCTCTCTTTTGCTCTGCAGAGACCAAGTAGCTTTCATTTTTTTTCTTTTTAACAGCCCAGTTTGCTTGAATCCTCCATGTTTTATTCTTCTCCCGCATTTTTTTTTTTTTTTTGACAATTGTCACTCAGCTTCAACTTACTAATTTCATATAAGACCAGCACTTTCACGTGATTCGTCCTAAAATTCATTAAATAATTTTTCAACGTTTACACCGAAACAAATTTATGCATTTTCTGCTTTGCCTCACCACGTGATCCCGGACAGCTGTATTTCACACACACGAACACACACACACACACACACACACACACACACACACACACACACACACACACACACACACACACACACACAGAACACCACTGCCACCATGTGGTCGTATATTAATTAAGACGACTGTAGTGTACAGGAGAGCGTGTATTAGGTCAACGAGGGGCCACACAGCCAAACCCAGAGGCGAGGCGACGCCGACTGCGGAGTCAGTGTGACCGGACTGCAGAGAAGAGCAGGACCAAGAAATTATGTAGAATCCTTGAGCGAGACTGTTTAAAGGCACTGCTCTGTAACAGCCCTCGTTCACCATTATTCTCTCCCAACTCCTCATTTTCATTTCCAAGATATTTTTTTTTTAGTGTTTATATATCTCTGTTTCTCCGTTCATTCCCTTTTCTATCTTTTCATGCTCAGTCTCAAATGAGATCCCTTAAGTTTTCTTTGTTTCTCCCCTACGTATATACCGATACAAAATATTTCCAACTCACATGGAAATCAGAATTCAGATGTTAGCACAAAGACGTGCTGTATCAGTGCTACAGGACCCAAAAACGCCAAGATGACAATCCTTCCCCCGTTCCTGTGCACTGCCTGCCAAACGTGCCGTCAAATCACGTGCCTTCCTTAATCTATGACAGTAATCACGTAAGACTCGTGGGTCTGGATGGATAAGCACAATACATTCCAGTCTCACGAATCCTTTAATCTCAGGACTTGTGGGGAAACAAACTTGTCGCTTCCAGTTTTTAAAAATTTCTCTGTTAGTTAAAAGTAACTTTTAATAAAATAAGTTTGTAGACCAGTTTAGTGAGCCTTTTTTTTACTCTTTTTGCTATCCTTGGCCACTGCGTTTCTGACATAAAAAAAAAGTAAATAAATAAATAAATGAAATAAAGTCACCGTTTCCTGCCACCAGTATCCTTTATCGCTCCCTTCTTTCCCCCCACTACTAATACAACACATACTTAGGACACACTGACGAGATATTAGTTGCCACTTGTAAGCGGCTTTACAATAAAACTCCTAAATATTTCATACTTTTAGCAAAATATATATCATTCCAATAACCGCTTCCATTATTGTAAAGCACAATACAAGCATATAAAATAAGCTTGATGATAAATGCTTACTTACAAGGAATGATCTCTAACATTCGTACTACATCTGAAAAAAAAACAACAACATTAAATCAGATTTTACCACTTTAACACTGAAACCAATTAAATATTAATAAGAACTACCAGTAATAACATGTCACCGGGTAACATTACTAATTAATTCCATCAAACGCGTATAATAATAATAAAAAAAAGTCAGTGCCAGTAAAAAAAAGCTGCTGAGAAAAAAAAGAGAGAGAGAGAGAGAGAGAGAGAGAGAGAGAGAGAGAGAGAGAGAGAGAGAGAGAGAGAGAGAGAGATTGTGATCATAATAGTAATCTGAGCGGGGAAGACAATACAAATGAAAGCACTGCTACTACTGCTGTTGTTTTAGTTGGTGCCGTTGTTGCAATTGGATCAGTGGAAATGAAGCAAGGAAGCTGAATGCCGGGAAAACTCTAATCGTGGGTTCCTATTTGTACAGAAACACATACTCTTGATTTCTGATTCTCTCTCTCTCTCTCTCTCTCTCTCTCTCTCTCTCTCTCTCTCTCTCTCTCTCTCTCTCTCTCTCTCTCTCTCTCTCTCTCTCTGTCGATATTTCCTACTTTTATAGTGTGTCTTTTTAGTCATGCATCATATCATCGTTGACAGTTTTCCTTTCATCATAATTGGCTATAAAAGAATAAAAAAAATCATTATATTCATTTGTAATCACTAACGGCCATAAATCTCTCTCTGGATTTGCTGTTACCTTCCATGACAGTCCTTATAGCTGACATATTCCAATCTATGGCTAAAACTGAGGCTCTCGCCTACCATATATTCACACTATATCTTCCTCTAGGACAGTAACTGCTCGTTCATCGGGGAAGATCTTGAGCAACCTGAGTGGGGCGCAACCATGTGACACGCAGGGACGCTATCAAGGCGCGCGCGTGTGTGTGTGTGTGTGTGTGTGTGTGTGTGTGTGTGTGTGTGTGTGTGTGTGTGTGTGTGTGTGTGTGTGTGTGTGTGTGTGTGTTACGTGAATGAATGGATTGTTGGGCAACAGACAGACAGACAGGCAGAGACATAAGAACTGGTTGACTCACACACACACACACACACACACACACACACACACACACACACACACACACACACAAAACACAGAAATATACAGACAGACAAAGAGATAGAGACCAACTGACTGGGCCACATACACACACACACAAAAAAAAAAAAAGACAGAGAAAGACACAGACACAAAGAACGACAGACAGAGTTAATTCTCTCCAACCCACGCACACTTTTCTCGCAACATCCTCGGCAGATTACGCTGATAAGTGAGACGATTCTTTTATCATTTTTCTATTTATTCTTCCATATTGCCTTACCATTGCAGCAATTCATTTCCTTCCCCTTCCCTTGTTCCGTGTTCCTTCATTAAGGATTCCTCTCTTTTCTCCCAGTCATTTAACTTCTTTCTTCCTTCTCATTCTTAACTTTATGCTCGTACGTTCCTCCGTCCATTTCCTCACTATATTTGTGTCTTTTTTTTCAATTGAGTCTCTAATTTTCCCTCGTCAATTTTCTTTTTCCACATCTGTCTCTCCCTCCTTTATCTCAATTCCTTCCCTTCCTTCCCTTCGTCCTCCTCTTTCCTTACTGTTAAGGCAGACTGTATTACCGTGATCCATCTGGAACGGCCAGAACACAACTCCCGCGGCGCCCTGCCAAGACACACCCAGAATTTAGTGTTCAAAAATGAAAAAAATAATAATAATAATAAATAAATAAATAAATAAATAAATAAATAAAATATATAAATAATTAAATAAATAGCACGAAAAGAATAATAGTTCAAAATGTGTCATTTGATTACTTGCATTTATTTAGACATGAGCAGTCAACCGAAAGGAATTGTGCAGTTGGTTAGCAAGGGTTGCCTTTGAAGGTTCTCAGGGTGTGAGTTAACCCAATCTCCAGCCTGCATGGTCTATGAATATATTTCCTCATGGTAATAACTGTAATAGCTTCGTACAATGATGATGCATTTCCTAAAGGGCTAATTCGTTTGCAGAAATGGAGAAATCACTATGATAGAAATTTGTCTCTCTTGCAGTATTTTAAGTAACCAACCACGCTACACAAGGAAAACGAAAGACTTGCTATCTTTAATAATTTATGATATTTTTGGGGGTCATTCGTTCAATCATTTTACTTTTTACATTTTTTTTTTATTTAGTTGTTTATTATGTTCTGGTGGCTGGGGTGAAGTAAATGATCAGCTGTTATACTGCTTCCGCGCAAGCTGGTTTGTGATTTTTCATGTATGTCATCATCAAAAAAAAAAAAAAAAAAACTTTTACACGAATTTGCTTGTTTGTTGAATTGTGAAATTTCTCATCCTGTAAAAATAAATCATACCCACCCATCCCCCAACTCACCCACCCACACACACTCACACACACACACACACACACACACACACACACACACACACACACACACACACACGCACACACACACATTTGGTTCATTCGTTAAATCATTTTACTTGTTCACATTTATTCTTTATTTATTAGTTCATTTTGTTCTGCTGGCTAGGATGAGATAAAGGAATAGTTGTTATGTTGCTTTCGCGTAAGCTTGGTTGCGATTTTTCATGCATGTCTTCATAAAAAAAATATAAAAAAACACGAATTTGCTTACTTTTTGAATTGCTAAACTTCTCATCCTGTAAAACTAAATCACAACCATCCATTCCCCCACCCACACACCCACCCACCCACACACACATACACACACACACACACACACACACACACACACACACACACACATACACACACACATACACACACACAAAGTGATATTTGATTTTCCTTATATGTGCATCTTGAAATGAGAGGTCTTTGATATACATCGTTGACGCAGGTTTGATCAGAAAGAAAAACTGTAAATTTAAATAGAATAAAGTTTAACGAGGTGATTTGAATCCAGTCCCTGAAGGGTCACAGTGATTTTCCTAGCAATTCGGATTTTTCAAGCGGGTTTTAAGGGCCCCAAACGTCCATAGATTTAACGTCGAAATTGCATCAGTTTGTATCACAGCACGGCTTACTTTATAAAACATACACTAATTTTTGCCGCCGTGCATTTATCACATTTTGCATGTGGCTGCTCCAGAGAGAGAGAGAGAGAGAGAGAGAGAGAGAGAGAGAGAGAGAGAGAGAGAGAGAGAGAGAGAGAGAGAGAGAGAGAGAGAGAGAGAGAGAGAGAGTGAGATTCTTTACAACGTAAGATGCTTAGGGGAAAGTAATGGGTCATGTTCCCGTATGAATCTAGCGACATTGCAGCCCCCTCCCCTTCTACGCCTGCCTTGTTCAAAATTGGGACAGATATCAACATAAGTAGAAAGCATTGCATGATATTACCAGTGTAATGATGATGATAATGATGATGATGATGACTGCATTTTCCTTCATATCTCTGAATACCTTTTCCTAGTTTCTCTATTCGAATAACCACATACATACATTTACGACAGGTATCTCAAGACTATCTACCATGAGAATTACTGTTTGGGTTGGTCACGAATTTAGAACTCCCTTGTTTCCCTACTTAAGGATACCTACATATCATTTGCAAGTACTTCAGCTCGAAAATGTTCTGTGTCAGTAACAAGACCAACAACTAGCACGTGTGGTGAAAACGATCTTACAAAAGTTCACCTTGTACTGCTCGCAATAAATTCCTGGGAACCAAAATCATCACGCTAAGGTAGTTTTGATGTAGTGGCAGTAGAGTAACAGTTAGAGAGGTCGTGATGATGAAATTTACTACGAGGAGGGTGGCTTCTGATTATGAAAAACTGTTCTATCCTTCAAGAAAAAAAAGAAAAAAAGGGGCTCGTAAGAAAGAAGCTTGTAATCAAAGGTAATACACATATCATTGGAACCAGACCATCGGAAAAGAAATGTTGAGACTTAAATTCACGGATACATTCCCCTGAACAGTTATTGATATCAGTGTAATGGCGGAACTCAAGGACCAAAGGACCATTTCCTTTTAATATAATGAGTAGGAAGTAAATTATTGTTCGTTTACGAGAGACACGTACGTTTATTTAGAATCGCTTAAAAAAAAAAAACTTTAATAAAATGACGACGAGGACCAACGTAAGGGTCTTGCACACACACACACACACACACACACACACTTATTAATTTGAATTTAAAATGTTGGCATGTTAATCAGTTTATACATGTTTGCCCTCTGCTCCACTCCATGTCCCTCGGCAAGGTTCATTAGCACGCACGCATGATTTCTTCACCGCCTCTGTCTTACGCTCGGTGCGGGCATGCCGAGAGTGGGAGGATATTTTTTTTCACTTCTAAGTAATTTCGGGGATCACACACACTCACACCTAATTACAGTTTTTCTAATATAGTTTTTCCTTCCTTTACTTCTTGAACGAGGACGGAAGTCTAATTAGAGAGATGAGATGGCAGACTCCCCGCGCGGCGTGACTCCATTATGGCGATTACCGCGGGTGACGAGCGGCTTCCGATCATTCCATTTCCCTTTTTCTTCCTCGCATTGCATCTCTTTGTCGCCTTCCCCGCTCCCCGCTGATGCACCACAGTATGTATTGCTTTCCGTGACCTAGACTCTTTTCCTTACGCTTCCTCCCAAACGACACCCACTCTCGTTTCTCATCACCAATCTATGAATCCACTACTGGACAAGGATCAGTCAAACCGCCATCTTTTCACTGGCTACCACGGCGAGAGGTCTCATTCCATTTCTTCACCTACTTGTCTGTTTGTTTTGTCTTTTCTCTCCAATAATAGATTGCTGTTTTGTTGCTAAACTTGACCGTCTATCATCTTAACTTTTATTTATGTGTTATATCCATGTCCCTCTTTTTTTTTTTTCTTTTAATTGTGATCAAAATGTTTCAAATTTTTCTTTTTTTAATTGTGATCAAAATGTTTTAACTTTTGCTAATCCATAATGCTTTCTTCTTGATCTTTTATATCTCCTCCCTATTCTCCTAGTCTGCTCCTTCTTTTCTTCCTTTCCCCATCGCTTGTTAGTCTACTAAGGTATGTATTCTGCAGTTGTCTCCATATCACTCCCCTCCCACTTTAATTGCCATTTGTACCTAATGCTTCTTGTCACCCATGCTTTCCATACTCTGCTGTCTCCTAATGTAAAAAGGCAAAAAATACTAATCAAACATTTCTCTTACTGGAAAGCTAGTAATAAAATCTTGGCTTTATATAAAGACTAGGAGGAGAAAAAAAAAAACATCTCACCAATCTGTACAGACAAGAAGAAAAGAGGTTCACAGGCTTGGAAAGATCGTCGAACGGAACGAAAAGTGGCTTCGGGCTGGTGGGGAGAGGCACGAGGAGGAAGAAGGGAGTAATGGGGAGCTGAAAGGACGAACGAGCGGAAAAAATGGGGCAAAGTTGTGGTGACAGGCAGGGACACGACCAAGGGACGGGCATCAAAGAGGAACAGTGAGGAGTAAGGAGGGTGACGAAAACAAAGGGTTCTTAAGCATTTTTTTTCTTCTTCTTTTCTTAGTTTCGTCGCTAAATTGTCGCGGTCATTTGTCTTACTCAAGTGTCCGGCTGTCGTGGCCAGGGCCTCTGTCAGATCCGATCCAATTAAGTCGTTCAGGGAAGGATCAAATTTGTCAGTAAAAACGTCCTGACATGTAAATTAGGTCGATACTTTTGGATTCATCGCATCAAAGCCATTTAGCTTTCGTTCCAAAATCAAACACATATTCTTTTATTATATATATATTTGTTTCCGATAATTAAACAGTGTATAGGTAATCATACAAGCGAATGTGAAAAATATAAATAAACCTGACGAAAGAAAAAAAACATTAATTTGCTAATTAGATAACAATCACGTAGTTGATATAGCACGAAACAACAACAACAACAACAACAACAACAAGATACTAATCCAGTAGAAATTAAAGTTTATGTAGTGACGCACGCATAAAAATACCCTTCCTATATCAAGGCGCGCACTTGGAGTAAACCTCGTCTCCCCAGACTGATATTAGTCCGATCAATTCTTCGTATCTCGGTCAGGGAAATACTGCCGAGCTTTTGAAAAATTCGCTTGACTGATGCACGAATGATCCTAGATTACGTAATTACACGATAAGTATCTGTTTGGCTTATCACGAATTTTGGAGCTGCAAATGAAGCTCCATTGGAATCACAGGCTCATTACCCGCCAGGCCTGATAACTTGCCAGATCTTTGCCTGTCTGTATGCGTGCCATCAAATTCTTTCAACGTTGGAATCACTGTGATCGTGAAATCCGATAATGGTTTGTAATAATTACGATGATTCCTGTCATTGGAAAAGGACAACAAGAAGGCAAGTAAAATATAGGATACTATGCAAAAATGTCATCTTTTAAATATCGATTATTGCATTTTTGAGACTCTAAGAAGACAGCGAATCGTTGGGAAAAAAATGTGAGATTTGTTAGTAGAGGATCTTTTTGCAACATTGCATGCTGGTAAGTAATATTCTTCTTCGTACATGGCTTTACTTTGCATGAAATAGTTATACATCTGTAATCAGGCTTAGTGGTTCTGAAGAAGACAAACACGATGCAGGAACAAAACCGAGGTGGCAGCTACAAATCAGGAAATCCTTAGCTCAGGATTAATTTTTTTACATTTTCCACGACAACATTCCTACGTCAGTGTGAGCTGTCACTCTGCGGTTGGCGCACCGCCATGAGCCTGTCACAAGCAACAAGGCCTGATAACCTTCGCCACTTTTGTTAACTATTCATTACGCTAGAGCGTCCAGGAACTCGTTGTGGTGTTGTGCTTTACAGAAGAGATAGCATCATAAGTAAATTAATAAATAAATAAATAAATAAATAAAATTCTTACTGAGATTTAACTCAAGCAAAATTCATTGAAGTAAGGAGGAGAGAAGTCTTGTTCATTATCTTTTT
>NC_087165.1:11406011-11408511 GCF_035594125.1 Scylla paramamosain | reverse complement strand
CTGTTAAAAAAAAATTATTAACTGTAGATAATTCAAAACCTGCAATCATTCTCTTCACTTCATTCTCTTCTCTCTTTCATCTTATCAGATTCACGATGCTCCGTACAAGCAATCATACTGATCCGTACACACTCTTCCTTTACCACTAACGATGTGTAGGTAAATTCGACCATGCAACACCATATTTACGAGAGCTAAAGTGGTTGAAGATATGTGATATGTACGAGTCGGAAATTACTGTGAAGAATGTAATGAGTAAAAAGGTTACCGGGTTGGTTGTTCTCGCTCCCTAAGGTGAGCCAGACTTATGAAATACACACAAGACATCAATACCAACTACTTGTTCCCCAAAACTAGAATTTTTATAGGAGACAGGTCTCTATTGGTAACTGGACCAAAGCTATGGAACAGTCTACCTAATCACGTGAAGGATACCAAATGTATGTCTACTTTCAAAAGACAATTGACAAAAATACCTTTTTAATTCTTAGTTAACATAGTTTTTAGTTTGTGACTACACTCATGTATATGACGATTTTTTTTATATTTTATGACAACATTCTTGTGTGTGGTTGTTTTATTATTATCTCACGATGACGTGCATGCGTATAGCTATTTTATTAGTATTTTATCACATTACTTGTTTACGGAAATTTTTATGTCTTATAATTTCAATGTTTAGGCCTTACACTGCATTTGTTTTATATTTTTTTTTATTTTCATTTACTATTTTTTTTTATCTGATATGTTTTAACTCATGATTTCAGGTCCTAGTATGGAAACCTTTGTATATTATTTCATTCTGTACCAGGATGTATTAGTCATATAATGTACATCAGTAATAACCATTGTAACAAGGATAATAAATTCTGATTCTGATTCTGGTTCTGCTCCTCGCAGCAGAGTCCCGAATTCTCCCCAGCTTTCTTGCTTTGTGTAAATTGCACAAGAAAACATTGAATGTAATGCACAAAATACAAATTAATAACTGAATTAATATAATAATATATTTTGTTCATAAAAAAAACTAACTAAGTACAAATCCTGCTAATGTACTACAATGTGTAATATATATTGCATTATGTACAAGAGGTTAACTGGAGGAAGAAAGCGATTTGTTGCTTCTGGTAAACTGCAGTAGTAAGTAAAAGATAAAATAAATGCCATGTAAAACTGAGAGTATTATAAAAGAAAATAATATTTATATGACAAAATATTTTCCAAGTATCATTAAGCACGATAATATTTCAACATAGAATAACAGTACCGCACGTATCTAACTTTAGGCAACTTAACCTATCCTATCCTATCGTATCCACAGCAACAAAAAAATGGAAGGAGAACGAGGAGGCAGAGAAAAAACAAGAAAAAAGATGAAAAGCATGAAGAAAATTAATATAAAAAGACGATTGAAGATGATGATGGTGGCTGGGGTTGTGGTGGTAGGAATATATTTAGGTATAATTAACTGGATATTACGTCATTTTTGCAGGCACATTAGCGTCATTATGCAATGTTGTGCTGATGCACGATATTCTAACCACACTCAACATTCTTCCTCGCCCTCATTGTTGTCGTTCTTGTCCTCCTGCTCTTCCTACTTTTCCTCCTCCTTTTCTTCTTCTTCTTCCTCCTTCTTTCCTCCTACTCCTCCTCCTCCTCCTCCTCCTCCTCCTCCTCCTCCTCCTCTTCTTTGTTATCATCGCTACTGTTCTCCCAAACATCAAACAGAATGACTACTGCATATCCAAGGGGAGAAAATGATAACATCGCTAACAGTACACTGGCCTGAAACAACTAAAATCTAGAAGCAAGACACGTGCAACGAAAAGAAGCATTACTGTTGAAAATAAAATGGACTGGAGTGCTGCACACGGTCATTCACACACCATTCAGGCTCTAAATATTTTTCATTCCGAGCAGCCACAAGCGCCTCTACTTTTAACTGTGCCCACGCCAGTCACGCGTCCAGCTCCAAGCCTCGCTGACTTTTTGTTCCGTTTTCTTTTTACGGGTGGAATCGAAGAGCCAGAATTCGCAGCCCCGACAACTGCTCCTGTGCTCGGCCTGGTGCATGTGAAGGCGTTGTCGCCGCAGAATTCCAGGTGATAGAGCTGCCAAACCCAACACAGAAAAGAACGATAAAAAAAAAGCTGTAAAAATAGCGAGTCATATGTCCTTTTTCTTTGTTTCTTTCTTTTCCTTTCCTAGCATGGACACTTTTGGACAGTTCAGGTACAAATGTGGACGACTTCTGGCTTTTCACATTGCTGAAGTTTCATTTATTTACTTTTGTTCAACTTTTTTTTTCTTTTCCCGACACTGGCCAGATAAAAACGTCTTGACCAGAAGCGTGAGGGGATTTTTTTTTTTTTTCAGTAACGTTCATAAGTGATCGATGCAATTTTCTTCTTTCATTTCCTTATTTTCTTTCCTTAGTCCACGTCATTTATTGATGCAAGAGACATCCACTTAGTTGCTGACACACAATGAATCACGA
>NC_087165.1:11378511-11401011 GCF_035594125.1 Scylla paramamosain | reverse complement strand
GGAGCAATTCCATCCTGCTGATTAAGACAGTACGTCATGTGGCTCCCCCTCAGCCTAACTCACAAGTAAGTCAGCCAGAGAGTTAGAACCTGTGTTGTTCCATCCCCCGTCAAATTAACGAAAGCCTCAGCTCTAATGGCAAGATCCACGTCAACCTAATTTACCTCCTCACGCGTGTAAATATTAGTTATCTTGTATCAAATTTTTACCTCCCGCTCACGTCGACGGCTCGTTTCCAAGTTGCGTCTTCCTACCCTGGAATCATTAAGATGTTATGAACTTCTGCTCCACTGAACATTGCGGGGAAATGTGTAAAAGCCATGTTTAGGGTGACACTTTTTCCCAGCCGCTTCGTAAATTAACTGAAGGGCAGGACATCCGTGCAAATTGTGCTATTCGCCGTCGATGCAACACAACTCGACAAAGGCTTTCTTCCGACTAGCTATGCAAATATCACAAAAAAAAAAAAAAAGAAACAAAGACAGTCATATATTAAACTTTAAAAACTTCTTATACACGCGCGCGCGCGCACACACACACACACACACACACACACACACACACACACACACACACACACACACACACACACACACACACACACACTCACTCTCTCTCTCTCTCTCTCTCTCTCTCTCTCTCTCTCTCTCTCTCTCTCTCTCTCTCTCTCTCTCTCTTCCACATACTATTTTTATACTATCTTGCTGTCTTCATTTAGGTCTTCCATGTCCCTTTCCTCCACAAAAAGCCACTTCGTAAATCTAGTGTTTGTTTTTTTTTCCCTTCTTCCTTCTAAATGATGCACTACACCATCTCACCACGCTTCCATTTCTGCTCTTCCCTTCACCCACAGCGCCTCATTTTTCACTCTACCCATCTTATATAAACATCATGGATAATTTTCAGTGTTCTATGTTTATTTCTACTGTTTTAATGCTTAGCCATTCTTACTCATGTCAAACAAAATCTCTCACATTATTATATTAAAAAGGACTGCAAATAGATTTCTTCATGGAGACTCTTCCTTCGTTTGTAACACGAAGGTCGCTGTCCATCTATTAGTCTTCATTGTCATTTCTAACAGAGGACCCCCTGCTTCATTATTTTCCATTGACTATTTAATATACCAATGTCTACCAATTTTACAGGATAGCGTAAATGACCTTCTCCTTTCTCTATATTATATGCAAAAGTCATGCTTAGATATCCTTAAAATTTGACATTAGCAAAGACACTCACTGAAAAGTTTTGTATCATCTTGCAAAACTCGCAGCGCCAACTGTTTGCTTCCTTATCTCGCATCCCGCCTCCGCCACCCCGTGCCTCTGCTCCCAGTCTTGCATTTTGATTAAAAAGCATTGATACCTACTTTTCCTTTCTTGCTTTAGTCAAAAAATTGGCTAAGCAGAAAGATATATTCAAATAATATTAATATTTTTACGTATTTACTTGTTTGTTTATTAGTTTGTTTATTTATTTATTCATTTTTATTTATTTAACATCATCATCATCATCATTATTATTATTTTCATTATTGTTATTATTATTATTATTATTATTATTACTATTATCATTATTATTATTATTATTATTATTATTATTATTATTATTATTATTATTATTATTATTATTATTATTATTATTATTTTCACTATCATTATTATCATCATCATATATATTACTTCATTAACGCTGGATTCTTATGATTCACCATCCATTCTTTTTCTCATTGCTATTTTTCGTGGTACATAAACACTAATAAATACGAAACTGAAGCACCAACATAAACTTACAATATAATATGCTATCAAGCCCTACTGAACTTCAATCATTTACGCATTTCCCTGTCACAAAACTCAAGTCACTCATTACCTGGGCAATAAAAGATGAAGGCAAGCTGATTTGATATTTTACAACACACTAAACTCCAATGTAATTACAGATGACACTTACGGATCAGGTATTTTCCGCACGTTTACCCCCACCACTGTAATGATTCACCCCATCACCACCAGCCGGAATAATGGAGCACATCGTGAGCGCTACGGGTGATTTGTTGGTCAATGCGCCACTCGCCGGAACATGCAATGTCCTATTCGATATACACTGGCTTTTAAATCATGCTGAAATATAAAGTAATAAAGCCTCATTCAGCGGGATTTTAGCTCATCCGTCTTGCCTACAGTGAAGCAGCATGAAGCAAGAAGCATGCCGGATTGCTGACTTTTTTCTCCAAAGAGCTGCACCCAATTATCCAAGACGAGCCCAAGGAAAATAAGAGGAGTACGTAGATTTGTCCTCTTCGTACCCACCACTCCCACTCCTTCTTATGGAGTTTGAGAGCTGAAATGCTATCTCGAGGTTCTGGATACTACTTATAGAGTTCATATGTTTAAAGACATATATGTTTATTTGTTTTCTTATTCAACTTGTGTATTTTATCTATCAGAGAAAAGTGTTCGTGCGGGACTTTCTTTTCAGTGGGTAGAGGAGAAGTGTAGATTAGAAGGCTGATGAAACGTTGCATAAAGGTGCTGTTTGAATCTTTACTTATTTATGATTTAGATTTTGATTCTTTACTTCAACCATCATATTTTTTACACATCCACGCATTTATTAAATAACATTTCATTTTACTTTAAGAAATTCATCAACCCCGCAATCATAACTAGCTGAATATTCCTCGATTAATAAAAAAAAAAAGTAACAATTCAGAAGGGCTCTTTCATATCCTTTCGGCACTATTTCAAAGGATGTGTCTGTTGTGATATTACTAAAAAATAAAAAATAAATGCCGCAGTGCCATCAACCTGACACACTTGAAGCACAAGCAGGGAGAGACAGATATCTTGCTTCATATTTGTACTCCGCTCACCAACGTAGCACTCACTTCCCGCATTGTACGCATTTCGATCCCAGTGAAAGCCTTGCCCTTGCTTGACCATCACCGCACGGCTCGGGTTACTTTCAATACAGGGATACAAAGGAGAGATATAAAGTAATGAATAACTTTGCGCTTGTGGACAGACTGACTGAGATCAAAGTAGCGTGTCAGTATGCTTTCATTAATCTCTGTCTCTCTCTCTCTCTCTCTCTCTCTCTCTCTCTCTGGTTGCAGTTAATGATCTATCATATTTAATTCACGTATAATTTTTCCCCAGCCGTCTATTGTTGCCGTACAAAGGCTGTGGAGGAACTTGTTGTCGCCCACATGATGCTCCGCGCAAGCCTCGATTTGTTCACAAGTAGCGTCGCCTCGTTTTGAATATACATTTTTTTTTTTTTTACGACACCAAATAATGAACGACGAAAGTTACCGATGGCTGAAGCGTCGCGATGTGCCTCATGTTAATTGCAGTCTGTGTGTGTGTGTGTGTGTGTGTGTGTGTGTGTGTGTGTGTGTGTGTGTGTGTGTGTGTGTGTGTGTGTGTGTGTGTGTGTGCATGCACCCGCCTGCAGAGATTAACTTAGGCTAACAAATATCTATTAGAACATTAGTGCAGAAATACTTTTTATCTATACCATGTGCTACTGAAGAGAACTGCTCCCATATTGCAGTCATTACTTCTTTTAATTTACAGTAGCACACTTCTTTGCCATTTCCTTGGTACCGCTCTTCTTCATTACTGTATTCATGGTTTCTTTTCTTACCAGGCCAACAACATACTCCAGACATCACTGTATTCACCATCAAGGCCTCCAGCACACACACTCCACTCACCCAGTATTTGCAACACCTCCATATACTTAAAAAAAAAATATATCCAAGAAGATAAAGTGACATATACATGAGCAAGGACAGCCACGCGTAGGCCTGCTCGCTCCTTGCAGCTTTGTTATTATTATGCTGTGTTATAATACCAACGCTCATGAATAAAAACTGTATTTCATAACTTAATTCCATTCAGATTTGAATCACTGTAATAAAGAACATCATCAGGTCTCGGTCCACTCAGATGGCACGCCGTGATGCAACGCTTAATGAAAATAGTGTTATGAATCCTGGATATTTATTAGCTACACTCTGATTAAGGGCCCTGTTAAATTATTGCTAATTATTACGGCGCTCTCTCTCTCTCTCTCTCTCTCTCTCTCTCTCTCTCTCTCTCTCTCTCTCTCTCTCTCTCTCTCTACTTACGCCATCCATCCCAAAATATCCCGGAAAATGTTTCCTCCCCGTATTTCCTCCTCAATCCTGACGGTGAAGGCGTTGTCTCTTCTGATAAATAAAGCTGAACTCTTGGCTCATAACTTTCCGAAAATATAACGCTGGACAATTACAGACTTAATTCCGTCTTCTTCACACTCAAAGTTTGCAATGCGTGCAATTAGTATTTTTGAAAACGTGTCTGTTCTTCAATTTCTGGCCTTGATTCCTGGAAAGCATACTCATCCTGAAGATTCCTCTATTTTCTGTGACCTCCTCTCTCATTACTATGTCAATGATATTAGTCCATTTCTTTTTACATGTTCTGGCAATCACAATGCTTTTACCGAGAATGGAAGACATACTTTTATTATGTCTGTCCCTTTGATGTGGCACTAATTTCAATGTACAATTCCTTGATTCTTTTTTCGTTGTAAGGCTTTTTTTTTTTTTTATCTGCCGTGAAGAGGAAACACGCACTGCCGGTCTTTGTCATTCTATTTATTTTCTGTGAGGGACTTCGCTCGAACTGTGTGATATGTGACACAACACACACACACACACACACACACACACACACACACACACACACACACACACACACACACACACACACACAAACAGACACACACACACACACACACACACACACACACACACACACACACACACACACACACACACACACATGAACCTCATTTCCTTTCTCCTTATAACCGGTGGTCATGAACCTGAATTGTATATTAATTTCTAACATCACTTTTCACATAAACGATTTCTTGACATTCCTTATATGGAGAGTGTGTCAGGCAGTCAAGGTCGAGGGCAATTCACTCGTGCTTTGTTGATGGGCTGAGTGATGACGTGTGGGACTCGGCGTTCACAATTTTCACGTTAGTGACGGCAGTCAATATTCAGAAGGGGCGCCACCTCCCTACATCTTATGACTAGGCTGGCTTACATGTCATCAAGCACAAGAGTTTCGGAAGAGAAGAAGAAAGACATTCTGCTTCAGTAAGAAAAACTGAAACACCACAGGGGGCGTTGCGCGGGGAATACTAGTGAAGCTTTTTTTTTTTTCCCCACGACATAGTTACTACGGGGCAATACATGCATGACATCCACGACGTAGTAAATGATATTTGAAGTATTTTGTTGTTTATTCCTGTCGCGAGATGACTCTACCTATTACTTTTATTTTGCCATCTGACTAGCCACCTCGATCTGAATATATATATATATATATATATATATATATATATATATATATATATATATATATATATATATATATATATATATATATATATATATATATATATATATATATATATAATTTTTTTTATTTCAACAAATAGTGATGACACACCCTAACTACTAGAATAATCTCCTCATGCTCAACTATTAGTAATTTTAACCACCTCAGTAAATCCCTACGATTTTCAAGATGATTATTAACTTACGTAAATGCAATGGTTAGAGTTTTACATATCAACTTTTCTTATATATTTTTCTATGGCACTTCATACAATGACTGTTTTACTCAGTAAGTACACACTGCTTACCTAAAGCGATTCTTTTTGTTCACACTTACATATTGAACCTTTTGATACAATAAAACCGTCATTTTAACAATCCATTAACTCGCGCACCCACTTATTCTCTGTGTTGTGCATAAACTGAAGTTTGTATATATTTTTTGTCTTCCTACGAGCCACTGCGGTGCACCTCTAAAATAAAAAGTTGCACCTGCTAAACTTTCCTTCCATTTTTCCCACTTAATGGAGCGGTACTGGCGAGCATTTTTACCCTATTAGTTATTCTCCACTCGACCTGCTTCCGATAAAGTGAATAATTGCTAACACACACACACACACACACACACACACACACACACACACACACACACACACACACACACACACACACACACACACACACACACACACAGACACACAGACACACACACACACACACACACACACACACAACACACGCACAACGTATACCACGCTTGCAAGGGTTAAAGTAATTTTCTAAAGCAGTAAAAAGTGCAGGCTTTCTTTTCCTTGTTTTTTCTTATGTTTCTGTTTCCTTTTTTCTTATTTGTTTTTTTTTGCCTTCGTGTCTAAAGCTTCCAGCAAAACATTTCGCAATGAAACACAGTCTCCATGAATAGTGAATGCAACTTACAAACCCACACACCCAACAGTTACATAGCGTTACTCGACTGATTCAGTGCAGCGGTTTCAGTATAAAGGAGTGTAACATATCTATTCAAGAGACTCCTACGTTCACTCTAGAAAACCATTTATTTATACATTCTTCAGACTTGCTATAAAACCTTTACTGCCTACCTAACTATCCCTGGTGTACAAGTGTTTCAGTATGGCAAAAAATGCGGATTTAGCAAGTCAGGTTGCGTCATCACCAATACCATCAAGATTCTGATCCAAAACTACATACAATTTCCAAAGAAAATCCGTATGGTGAATAGTTATCGAGTCTCATGTCAGTCTTGTAGGAAATAACAACTGGAAAAGCAGGCAAAAGGAAGATCAAATAACGGGAAGGAGATGTAAGGTTAGGGAGAAGATGAAAACTAGCAAATTCTCATCGCCTTAAAACATTTACATGAAATTTACGCTTGTGTGTGTGTGTGTGTGTGTGTGTGTGCAGAAACAACTAATTAAGATATAAGAGGAGGAAAAGAAGAAGAAATATGAGAAGCTATAATTGTGGTGTTGGCATTGCTGCTGGCGGTAGTGTTGGTAATGCCGCGGTGGGGACGGTGGTGGCAGGGATTGTAGGTGATGTGGGGGGAGGGGAGGCAGAAATTTATCTTGTACGAGACAACAGAAAACAAAAGGACAGAGGAAAATGTTACAGGGGAGGAGGTGGAGGAAAAGTGGGGGAGGAAAAGCAGAAGGGGAAGAAAGAGGAAAGGGAGGAGGAGGAGGAGGAGTGCAAGGAAGAGGATTTAGGAAGGTCTAGGATTTATCTATTTTAGACGAACCGACACAAAGGAAAGAAAGAAAGAAACAGATCGCTGCACGACAACAAAACAACTCAACACAAAAAAACGCGGGAACAACACCAAGAGAAAGAAAAACGAGACGGGGAGAAAAAAAGGAAAGTGAAAGAAATGATGGGAAGAAAAGATAAAAAAAAATGAGGAAAAAAAAAAGCCTTGATAATAAGACGTTATGAAGAGAGAAAGTAAAGAGAGACTCGAGGCAAGGAAGCTTTAATGAAGGACGCAAGATATGAGGACAAGAATACTTTATTTTCTTTGAAGAACCCCCCAAATATATTCACGCTTTAAAATATACACGGAGCGTCATGATAAATTCTGGTCATGTGGAAAAACTTACCGCTCCACCTTAAAAGATTACACTTCATGAGAAAACGAAAAGATTTCCAGATAATTCATTCTATATAAGGTGGCCATCATACATTACAGTATAAAAACAAATAATATGGAAGGCGTCCTTGCAGATATTTTGAGAGGAAGGCACTTATGCACACACTAACACACACACACACACACACACACACACTTTTATATTCCAATAACTTGAAAATATTGAGTGAAGTAACATCGTTATAGCCAAACATTAGCATCTTCACAACAAAGGTACATTAGGTACGAGTACATGAGCCAGGTTACACAGCGCCGATGGACAGAAGAACCATGAGAAAAGGGAGTTTCGGCGGCGGTGTGGCTTGGCAGTATTAAGGGAGTCTTCGGAAGTCGCGTGAGTGGAGGGGATCAATGGCGGAGAGTCTGATCTTGTCTCGCGGCAGCCACGGCGGCATTTCATCCGACAACAAAAGATCGTGTGTGATGCTATTGTGAGATCTATTTTTCTCTATTCGGGAGGATGAGAGAGAGAAGCGTGTCCCACTTTATATTTCACGTCCTGGAAAAGTTGTAAAAGAAGGATCTAAGGCAAACTTTCTTTTCCTTTCCTCTCTCTCTCTCTCTCTCTCTCTCTCTCTCTCTCTCTCTCTCTCTCTCTCTCTCTCTCTCTCTCTCTCTCTCTCTCTCTCTCGCTTAACTGAGTGAGAATAATAACCTTGAGTGAATTTGGAGGATGCAGACTAGTAATCTTCAGCAGATCAGCTTAATGAGTCTGAGTAATTACAGGCACTTACAAAAGCCTCTCCTGTTTGTATAAAAGTTCAGTGTTTTATAAGAGAGATGCGTTGCGGGGGAAACTGTACTGGGCAGCAGCCCCTCTCTTTGTCTCTCCCTGGAGGCTAATAGCGGCAGGGCATAAATTGAGGCAAATGGCAGCCCGAGAAGCTTCACGGCTACCTTCTGCTTGAATTTAAGAGACATTTACATTCCGAAGTAAACACACACACACACACACACACACACACACACACACACACACACACTGCCGCTTCTCCAATACTGTAGTTATTCTTTTGATAATTAGGAAAGTATTATCATGATTGGAAGGAGAACAATATTTTTCAGTAATGACAAACACTAAACACAACACTGGAATGACGGAGCATGTGTGTGTAGCATCTCACTGTTAAACCTCCTGGGCGTGACAGATTTCCCTTTCATTTGATATTGGCATGTAATATGAAGGAAGAATGAGAAGAGAATGTGTGTGTGTGTGTGTGTGTGTGTGTGTGTGTGTGTGTGTGTGTGTGTGTGTGTGTGTGTGTGTGTGTGTGTGTCTCTCTCTCTCTCTCTCTCTCTCTCTCTCTCTCCTCTCTCTCTCTCTCTCTCTCTCTCTCTCTCTCTCTCTCTCTCTCTCTCTCTCTCTCTCTCTCTCTCTCTCTCTCTCTCTCTCTCTCTCTCTATATATTATATATATATATATATATATATATTTAACAATCAAGGTGTAGTATTGTTGGTCCGAACTTGTTTGCCGGTGTCACGGACAGTGCCGCCCACACTTCCCTGTGCATGTTTGTTCAGCTGGATTTTTATGTCTTTATTTGCCTTGTAAGAGCTCCAGCGGAAATCGTATAGGAGCAGCAGAGAAGAATTCCGTCAGTAAATACTGACTCAGTTTACACTCTATTCTCCCTGTCCGAGACACACTAAGCTTCTCCTTTTCAGTTCTGGAGACAAAAAAAAAAAAAAGACTTATATCAAGTAAATAATAGAGAGAAATTCGAAGGGCAAGAACAATAAAAAATGACTAATTATTGCTGACATATCATAAATCTTGCACTTCCTTAACAAAGAGAGCAAGGACCTAAAGTGTTAATATAAAAACAACACTAATTAGGAAGCAAATAAAGGGAGCGTAAAGAGAACTTGAATGTGGTCTGCGGTCTTGTGGTTCCTCGTAGGCTAACTTTAACATCCCTTCTCAGACGAGGGTTAAAGTTGAACTTCTTCTCCTTCCTCGTCCATTTTTTTTTTTTTTTCTTATGTTTTACAATCGGTGTAATAACTGTGTGTGTGTTGGAGGCCAAGAGTCAATAGGTTCTTTAATTACATGTTGTGTGTGTGTGTGTGTGTGTGTTTGTCTGGCATCATAATGCAGCAAAAAATATAATAGTAATAATGGCAATAACAATAATAATAATAATAATAATAATAATAATAATAATAATAATAATAATAATAAGGCTGTCTAAGCAGTAGTGCGTCTAAGAATCATGCAAGATGTCTAGTATTCGATTCCCAGCTTGCAGTCAAGAAGTCTCTGTTACTTGCCCGCTCCCAGTTCCCCAGCCACTGAGGGCAGAAGCCAGCCCACCTCAGTGTTGGCCCAACACTTCGATAAATGGAGGGGTGTTGCGTGAGGAAAGTCATCCGACGTAAAACCTTTGCGAAATCATATGGATATAATCAGTGAACTTGTATAAAGACGTGCTAATAAAGCAGTTAAAATATATACTGTTATTATTATTATTATTATTATTATTATTATTATTATTATTATTATTATTATTATTATATTATTATTATTATTATTATCATCATCATCATCATCATCATCATCATCATCACCAACATCATCTTTACCATTATTATTATAATCTTAATATTCAACATACAAGTAAAAACAAAAAATGGTGTACGATAGTTGCGTCAAAGATGAAAGTGAACGAATAATTTTTACGTATGAATGTGTGTGTGCATGTGACGTGATTCCATACATAGCGCGTCCGGGGCACTTCATTCTGGTTTCCTGTGGCCTCTGTCTCTGCCTGAGGTTTCCCAGCGCAACACCTCACATGCCTCACACACGCTGTACTTATCATTACTTGTGTCTGCACTGTACTATCTCCTCTAATGCACCAAGACTGGAGACTATTTGCGAATACATATGCCTTATGTTTATAAGTACAACTTGCTATTAGGAGATGACGAAACTCACATTGACGCCAAACTAATGCAAGATGACGGATCCACACATGTTCTACTGTGCACTGGGTCTGCTCAGAGAGATGGCACTCTGCTGCAGAACTGAAGGTGGTGGGCGCACAAGAAAATCTGCATAGACCAGGACAGAAGCGAGATCCTTTTGGACGAGGATGTAGGTGGCTAAATGCAAGGTCTTGGAAGACCAGGGAAGAGAATCAACAGTAAGCTCAGTGAACTATTCCGGCAAATGAAAAAGACAAAGAAAGAAAACTTGAAAGAGTTGAATGTATGGGAATGACTGTTTTGTCAACCTGCTGAGAATCAATGCAACGGAATACATCAGCAAAATCCTTGTCAAAGATGCATGATTTACTCCCAGGCACGGAATGGAGGGCAGAGCGGGGTGCATAGCCAGTGCATTTTGAACATTGGATTTGCGCTGAACTGGCTATAGGGGAAGAGATAAGCAGGATTTTTTTTTCCTCTCTCTCGTTTCCTTTTTTTTTATGAATAAAGATAAGAGTAACTTGCAGCATTGTGTGTGTGTGTGTGTGTGTGTGTGTGTGTGTGTGTGTGTGTGTGTGTGTGTGTGTGTGTGTGTGTGTGTGTGTGTGTGTGTGTGTGTGTGTCTGCTTATATCTTTGTCTGCCTGTGCTTCTTTTTACTTGTCCTGTTTGCCTCCGTTCATAGCCACACCTAGGACTCAGAACCTATGAAAGCACCACAAAATAACACCCTGCACTGCGGATCTGCAAAATGCTACGATAAGAAAGAAAGGAAATGAAACCCGGAAAATGATGATGTGTCCACAAATGCAATACCTGAGCAGAGGACTTGAGAGAATGATGGATGGGTATAATAGGACAGCCAGGAAATAAGATGCGAACCTCCGTTTGAAGAAGACGAAAGGGATGAAGGTGTCAGGGTGAGAAGATAGGAAAATCAGCATATTCAGATGGGGGAAGGAGTGCCTTAAGTGGAAGCAAATAAGGTGTGACGAATCAATAAGTGAGGACGGAGGGTGAACCTAGGAGACAGAAGAATGCGACGCACGTCATTGTGGAACGGGATTGAGAGAGAGAAAGAGAGAGAGAGAGAGAGAGAGAGAGAGAGAGAGAGAGAGAGAGAGAGAGAGAGAGAGAGAGAGAGAGTGGCGGCCGTGCCCTCTCCTCACCTATTCCCCTCCTGGTCTTCACTGTGGGAGGAGGGACTGAATAACGCCACTAATCTTGTCAAGTCAACAAAGAGCGCTAGTCTTTCGTGTAGCCTCGGCCCTCCCCCCGACACGCCAGCTACAAAACAAAGGGGAAGCCGCTTAAGCTTCATGATCTGTGCATGAAGTTAATCCCTTTGAGTGTACGTATGCACTGTGTTGTATACTATATGAGTACGTACTCCTGTGTGAGTGTGTGTGTGTGTGTGTGTGTGTGTGTGTGTGTGTGTGTGTGTGTGACTGTTGCCTCCTCCATGCACCAGTAGCACTATCTTCACCATTACCCAGCACCATCACACACCACCAGCCATCACAGCACTCATTCTTTCGCCACCACGACCACCACCGCCGCTGCCAGCATCGCCTCCAGCCAGCCAGCCAGACTGAGGCACACAGACGAGATATAAGATATAAGCCATAAGCCACCACCTTGACGCCCCTCACTCCCGGGCGGCCTCCCGAGTGTGATCCTTCCCGTCGAGGATTACGAGCATGAAAACGACTTCTACGCGGAAAGGAAGGAGAGCACAGAAGGTGGTGGAGGGATGAAGGCGAAGAGGTGCGTGGGATGGGGGAAGACAGGGAGGAGGTGATGTGGCAAAGTGGTAAAGGGTGGAGGAAAGAGGAAAGGGCGAGGAGTGAATAAAGAGACAGGTGAGGGAGTCATAATGGAATTGGGGAAGGAAGGGAAGGGATAGAGAAGAGAGTAAATGAGTGAGGAAGGAAGAAGAGAGTGCAGGAGGGAAATTGCGCGAGAAAAGGAGAGAGGCGAGCACAAACACGGTGTAGGGAATATTAAAAAGAATAAAGATAATGAAGCAGGAGAGAGAGAGAGAGAGAGAGAGAGAGAGAGAGAGAGAGAGAGAGAGAGAGAGAGAGAGAGAGAGAGAGAGAGAGAGAGAGAGAGAGAGAGAGAGAGAGAGAGAGAGAGAGAGAGAAGAGGGGGGACAGTGTAGAGCAGATGTGTATGGACTAAGTACAGATGCACACGCGAGATTATAGATAAAAAAATACAATTACAGATTAAAAAACAACAGCCTTACTTTATACATGCATTGCTGAAAAAAAATGAACAGGAACAGTAACTTTTCCCTAATAATCGTTTTCTTCCGGGAATTGAAACATTCTGTAGTTTCTTTCATCACTCTTCAAGCGCATCTCCTTTCATGTCTGCATTTAGTAGACAAACTTCTGATTGGAGTCTTATTTTCCTGGAATGAGATAGAACTCTGGGAACTGAATTCTAGCACGCGAGGGAGAAACGAGTCTTGTATGTTCTCGTTAGGCAGACGGAAACAGGAATCCAAAGACGGTTAGGATTGGAATGGATGCAAGAATTGGTAAGTGTCTAGCAGTGTCGCGGAGACCAAGAAAGAGTCTGGATGAAGGAGGGCCGCAAGCAGGTGCAAGGCTGACGAAGAACTCTGAAGCAGGGGTAAGGATCCCACCACTGGCCCACCAGACTTTTGAGAGGCAGCCAAACTTTTCCTGCCAGATCACCTGTGTGCCGCAGGGACAAGTATTACAAACATGAAGGAAGAGGACCTGAGTGTTTCTTGTTTTCGTTCGAGTTCAGATTGTAGTTTCTCTCTCTCTCTCTCTCTCTCTCTCTCTCTCTCTCTCTCTCTCTCTCTCTCTCTCTCTCTCTCTCTCTCTCTCTCTTCCTCATGCCGCATGTCGCGTCCAGAAGCACTGCGCCGCGTTGAAGTGATAGGAGATGTTCACGTTTCAAGTTGTGATGCATTTTGATATACGATAAAAGTTCAGGCATGTTCTTCCTTTGTGTGTCTGTTTTTTCCTTTGTTTTGTCTGCATGAATTCTCTCTCTCTCTCTCTCTCTCTCTCTCTCTCTCTCTCTCTCTCTCTCTCTCTCTCTCTCTCTCTCTCTCTCTCTCTCTCTCTCTCTCTCTCTCTCTCTCTCTCTCTCTCTTCTTGTATGTGTGCGTGTATATGTGTGTGTGCACGTGTGAGCGTGTGTGCGTCCCTTTCCATCGTATATTCCTTTGTTTTTTTTACTTTAATGCTTTTACAGCTTCATACAAGATGGCATAAAACTGACGTTGCATAAAGACGGCAAAGTTACCACCAATATCTCTTTTTTTTTTTTTAGGCAACACATCAATGCGCTCAGCTCCACTGCACCAACACACACACGCACACAACCAGAAAGCAATACTCTCCCGCCAACAGTTTCCTTCGTTCCACTCGCGGCTTATAAGCAAGTCTGCGGCCACTGAGAGCTGCTTCCCGCACTCGGTTTTCCCGCGGGGCACATAACGTAAAGTTTACCCGTGGCAGAGTCCAACGAGCGCTTCATACATTGTAGATTACGGTACCCCAGGCGGCCAGCACGATACCTACCGCAGACACAAGAGTATCGGTATTGTTTTTATCAGCCTCCTTGATGTTGTGTGTGGAACGATGCTCTTTGTCTTGCTTGTCGTCTTGGTGTTTTACCTTTAAGATCTCTGACCAAAAGTTTGCCATGCTGCAAAAATATTGTGTTTTCATCATGAGGAAAATAGCTGTAATTCTTGTGAGGACAATACACTTTCATCTTAGAGAGTTGTTAATTTTTAAGTCAACTACAAACACACCTAACTGCTTTTATCGAGGTTTTTAGTGAAGTGTACTTGGGATTCCGAGCATTTGGCGAACCCAGTATTTTCCAAGCATTCCGAGAGAACCAGAATGTTGTACAGACAAATAATACATACTTTGTTCAGAGACTGAGATATTATGTACATGTGACCTGCATATTATTATTATTATTATTATTATTATTATTATTATTATTTTATTTGCATATTTAAAGGCATATCCTTGCTCATGGTTAGAGTGTAGACATCCATGTTGTGGAATGACATGCACACGACAACAAAGTGAATTGCTTCCTGCCGCCCGCACCAACACCATCACCACCACCACCACCACCACCATCACTGCAGCCGTGCCTCGATGACGACAAATCCCGATCGGCTGCATTATTTACCGTTTCAAGATTTCGGTATTCTTGCAGCCGTTTCAGTGACTTTGTTCATCTCGATTTCAGGAACAACTTAAAATGCAACGTTCGTCTTCTTGAGGTTATATATGTGTCACGGGAAAAGCGTAAATTTTCCACATTTCGCTGATAATCTGAGGTTCCTTTCTGGCGCCGCTGTTCTGCATTCATACCCTGGCTGCCTGATATCCCCGCCCTCCCCAGCTCTACCCCGATCCCTCAGTGTATCCCGGCGTGTGGCGAGGTCGCAGAATACCAGTATCAAGAAAAATCATGCATAAATTTGCCAGATGTTCCCGAACTACGAGTAATATATTATTTTTTCTCATGAGTTATATCGGACCTCGACAAAGAGCGTCAGCTTCCTCGCGTGACTGGCGCCGCCTATACCTGTCTCAGGATCCATCTGGCGCCTCCTTTTCCCCTCTCCCTTTCCTTTCTTCCTTCGTTCACTCTTTATAACTACGGGATTTAACTTTAATGTATTCAGCACCTGAGGCTCGCACGCTCACATCTTTACCAGATTCATCCCAGTTTACATTTTTTTTTTTTTTCGATGTGCCTCGAGGGTTTTCCTTTAAGTTTTCTGCACTGATAAGTACTCCGAATCATGAATGGCTTATTTTGCACAATGTACTGACTATAGTAAGACTGTGAACACTCGTTACTTTTTACGTGCAGTTTTATAGATGAAATTTCTGTTGTTTCTCGCCCATTCCTGAACAGTTGATTTGGACCTCATATGAGTAAAGATTGTTCAGAAGTAAGAGGTAACCTAATTCATAAAGGTATAAGAGTCTAGCGATAAGGAAAAAATAAGAAAAGGAAAGTGATTAAAACTTAAGTGTCTTGTGTTTCTTCCTGCAGGATGTTTACTGAGGAAGTGATAATTTTCCGGTTCACCAGCACGCTTCTCCTTTCTTGCTTCCTCTCGCTCACGTGCTCACGTACTCGCGGCGTGGATATGCTCGTAAAATTTTCATGAGCACATACTGTTAGGCATCAGTTTTATGCAGAACTATAGTATGTACCATTTATAGCCATATTCTTTATTCCCCCTTTCCACCTATTGCCTTAAAAGAGGAGATAGTTTTGCCTTTGTCTCATCAGGCGGAAGCTCCTCATAACTCCGACGACGAGCGATTCAATAAATTTCCAATCGTAAAAAGAAGTTTACTGCTTCAAACTCCGACCGAACTCATTGTCGTTGCGATTCATTTTTCCCCTCTCCACTCCCTCCGCCGTGAAGATGAAAAAAAATGGTAACGGGAAAAAACACAAGAGGGGGAGGAATAATAAAAGTAAAATTAGGAAAAGTTTATTGGTTTATAATATCCTTTGGACGGATATGAAGAATTTTCCGACCGTGAGCGAGGATAGCAATTATTTGGTTAGTGTGATGTGAGAGAAGGAAGGAGCGCAGGTTAAGGAGAGTGAGTGAAAATGAATGGCAGAGAGAGAGAGAGAGAGAGAGAGAGAGAGAGAGAGAGAGAGAGAGAGAGAGAGAGAGAGAGAGAGAGAGAGAGAATGGTGGGAAGGAAACGATTGGACGAGGAAGGGAGGAAGGGAGATGGGGAGAGTGCGTTTAACTGAGTGAGTGGGTTGGTGAATGAGTGATGGAGGGGGAGAAAGAGAGGAAGAGGGGAGAAGAGCGGAGAAAAATGGAAGTGTGAAGAGAATACAATATATGATGGTCGAGAAAAGAAAAGGGGGAAAAAAGAATTGGAGGAATTGACTCCAGCACTGGTTATCAAAATCTGTTACTGCAGCAATAAAACGTTAGCTTTGGTTTGTTTCAAAGAGGGAAAAGCAATGAAAGTAGATTTATTTGTCCTATAATTCAAGGTAGACAGATATTAGGTCCCCACTTACATGTATCGCTTACTCTAACGTCAATGACATTATATACATCATACTTTTTTTGCAGGATGAGAAAATGCAATCATGAAACTCCTTTATCTACTGAAATTAATAAGGTTTGTCAAACTTAGAGACGGAATAAACATGTTAAAGAGTGGTAGGGAATGATAATAATCTAATTCATTATATTTTTCTTTACACAAATGAGATGCAATATTAATAAACACTTTCAGGAAGCGCTCATAAAGAAATAAATTGGATATTTTTTTTAACCTTTTTTACAAAGACATTTGGTGAAATTATTTTCTTTGTCTCGTGTCTGTTGGTCTGCTTGTCTTTCCCTGTGAAAAAGGCACTAGGGTCTTTTTTTTTTTTTTTTTTAACGAAGCGAGATGGGGAGCCATGCTGTGTACATCGCCGATAGCTCTGCGAGGGACTAAGTGGAGGTGCTTCAGGAAAGACTCGGCCACCAACACCGGAATGACAATTTTGTTCGAAGTTTGTTTTTACAGACAGAAACTAATGCACAAACGATGTATATCGCGTGCGCGCGCGCGAATGTGTGCGTGCGTGTGTGTGTGTGTGTGTGTGTGTGTGTGTGTGTGTGTGTGTGTGTGTGTGTGTGTGTGTGTGTGTGTGTGTGTGTGTGTGAGTGACTGTGTTAGACGCAGACAAGGCTGACAGGCGCGTGTATATATACACACACACACACACATACACAAGGTAATGCAAAGGAATGAAACAATTTATCTTTAGAAAAAAACCGGCCAAGGTTCGTGCTCCACTGTTAGGTGAGCGCTGTGCCATAATACAATAAATTCCACGCACACCTGCATGCACGAAGCGCTTCTCTCGTGCACAAATTCAATACAGTTATTTGGCTTTTAATAAATTACCTCTCAAACTGAATTAATCTTTTTTTTTATTAAAGGAATGCTCAATTGATGAGGGTGTACATAAAACCAACAATTTTGTTATCACACATTTCAAGAATAACTAGAATGTAAATTTTTTTCTCAACCCTTAAGGGACGAGATAAATGTGTGATGAAAGTAACAATAATGAGCCTTGTTCCCATGCAGCCATGCCCCTGCCCATGGCTGCATCATACACACCATGTCGTGGGATTACATGCACAAGACACCAATGCACTGCTGCCCGGCGCCACCATCATCACTATCTCATCAGCGTCTTGGCGACAGCAATTCATTATCGATTGCATTATTTATTACTTCGGGAATATGCCATTCTTTCCATCACTTTATCGACTTTGTTTGTCTTATTCAACATATATTTGCGTCAAGAGAAACCAAAAGACATAATGAATTGTTGTCTGCATTCAGTAGAAACTCATAGTTTATACTCGTACATAAAATGGAGCATTAGTTAAGGATGGTATTGATTTCTTCTCGCTTAATGAACGTGGACAGAATACGTAGCACTGTTGCACAGCGAAAGCACTTTGGAGTGGAATTACGCGACTAGGAAGTTCAGCACAGTTACCATTGTCATGAAAATACAATGCGGCCAATAATGGAGCAGAGGCGAGGAACTATTAGGAGAATTTGGCGAAACAGACAACCACTGCCGCATTGTTTAGGGAATTAATGGAGAGAACTGATGAAAGGAACAAACTTCTCGTGCTAATTAAAGACGATAATACAGTAGTACTGCCAACAATGCTAAGAAAACATCTGAGAAAGCAGATACAAAGAAGCAAAAGTAAATAAAGGAAGAAATAAGACTAATGAAAATAAAGATTAAATACAAAAAGATACAATGAAAGCAATCTGAGCAAACTCATCTCCTGCAAGACCTAATTGATTTTTCACCAAACAATACTTTGTGTGAATAATGACAAACACCTCGCTTTCTTTCACACCAGAAACAAAGCATTAAGACGGCCATGGCTCGATCATTGTTGGGTGTGGGACACATGCACGTGAAACAAACACACAAGCAAAATTACCATCATTGGCAGAGAAGAACTTAATGAAGCACCTGATACGTGTCTGAAGAAAGGGATGCGGGAGCCTTGCTGAAAGACAGCACCGAAAAAAGTGACAAGGGATTCAAGAAAAAGAAACTGAGAAGGGAGTGAAAGCGCTGGAGAGAGTGAAGCATTACGTAAATATGACCAAGCGAGGCGAGGAAGTAAGAGAGAATCAAGCGTATTATCAAACAGGGAGAGGATGAGGGAGGAGCAGGAGTGGCAGGTAAATACGACGGGGAACGGAGACGGAAGGGGAGGATAAATGGAGAAAAATAACGGCAGGAGGACGGGAGAGAAGGGGACACGCTTGGCTGGCTATCGCGCTCTCAGTGGAAATTGCAGAAATTATTTTTACATTTGTTTGCAATGGGCTTAGAGGAAAGAAAACTTCGACATTGTAATTTCCAATAGTCCTATCAAAACAAGTTTTATATATATATATATATATATATATATATATATATATATATATATATATATATATATATATATATATATATATATATATATATATATATATATATATATATATATATATATATATATATATATATATATATATATATATATATATATATATATATATATGTGTGTGTGTGTGTGTGTGTGTGTGTGTGTGTGTGATAATATATTATTTATCTAATAAGTTGAGGACACCTGATTTAACTCTGATGAAGAGTTTTATTTTTCCTAAGTAAAAATATATAACAGAGATACGAGTACAATAAAGTCTGATTCATATTTGCTCAGTGTACTTTAGGAAATACAAATAATATTCTCTATATTGATGACCTACTTTTTTTTTCTGTCCTGCACACAGCTAAATTAGCTGAGATAGGGATGTGCTGCATGGTAACAGTAGCGATGAAGAGATTGCCAGCCTGATGATCAATAGTTACAAAAGCGCGGAAGATGAGAATATAAAAATACTGTCCTCTTTTAGATGACATTGAAGTAAGGTTAGACAATGAATGGAAAACCTTTCTCCTCTCAGTGTAGATGTAATAAGTATACTGGATGTAACTTTCACTTCCAGGACAGTATGTGAAGCACAAGATTCCACGGAGATCATTGGCTACTCTAGACGATAGAAGGCAGCGAACTAGTTCATAAAGTAACGAAATTCTGAGTGTCAGCGAGAAAATAGCACATGGTCAAGTCCCACAGTCATCCATCCCAAGACAAACGTACACTCACAAAAAAAAAGTACTGGAACTAAAACTAAAATAAATCCCAGCAGAGGAAGAGTGAAGCTGCACCTATATTAGTAACGGCTGTTATGTTACGGTTGGTCGGAAGCGAAGTCAATAATGACAGTCCAATACTAATGACTCTCTCTGTCTCTCTCTCTCTCTCTCTCTCTCTCTCTCTCTCTCTCTCTCTCTCTCTCTCTCTCTCTCTCTCTCTCTCTCAACCCTTTATAGGTCATCAGGGCAAACCGAAGAGCGGACTCTGGCCAAAATAATCATATATTTAGCAGATATCCATGGCACCGAAAGCTCCGTCTCATGAGATTCAAGTCTCCCTCACATAGATTGGCTCATTATCAGGGGCGGACGCTCAATCACACTGCTGATTAGAATTTATAAGAGAAAACTTTACCAAGCGACTGAATTAATGACTGCGTGAGTCAGTGTAACTAACTCGGTGATAATATTTCAAGACCCTGTGGCAGTAATTCACGAATATCTCCTCCACTGATGAAAACTTTGCCTCCTGTGATCACACTTTATCTAAAACGTGTCCATGCACTATACATCATGAGGTACTGAAGGAAAAAAAATGTCGTTACAGATTAGAGATGCATGTGTGCATTACCAATATATGCACTATGGTTACCGAACCTCGAACAATTATAGGAGACTGGATATCATTATAGTTTAGCAACGATATTTTTCTGTGTAAGGCATTAGTATGTTGCGAAATGTCCGAGATGTCACGCGCGTGAGATGAATCCACTGAAATTCAATAATCCAATATGGTGGTCGATGAGACAACGAATGCCACACAGAAAGAGGCACAATTATTTAGCACTCCGCATCTCTCACTCACTTCTTGCCAACTCGCGGCAGCGTGTAGCCTTCCTTTTCCGTAAAATAAAGGGTTTTATATTTACGGAAACGCCTGACAGGTCACCACGAACACCACTTGGAACTCTGGCGTGGCGGTGGGGTTAATCTTCCCGTGTGGCAGTCCGTTCTAGTAAATACTTATTTGTCCCACCGTAACTATTCCCTTTCTTAACTACTCCTGACAGGTAAGTGACCGGTACTCACCGACGGTGTGCAGCATCAGCAAGTCGCGATATCTGTAAAATAAATAAATAAATATCTAGATAAATAACATGAACAAAAAAATTGTATGAAATAAGAAAAGATTATATATATATATATATATATATATATATATATATATATATATATATATATATATATATATATATATATATATATATATATATATATATATATATATATATATATATATATATACTCGTATATATATATATATATATATATATATAATATATATATATATATATATATATATATATATATATATATATATATATATATATATATATATATATATATATATATATATATATATATATATATATATATATATATATATATATATATTCAACTGTTGCCATAATGAGCATACGCACGCTAACACAAACACGCACACACACGCGAGCACACACACACACACACACACACACACACACACACACACACACACACACACACACACACACACAGTAAAAGCACAATGCTTGCATATTACTGACAATTATATCCACATGAAATGCTTTACATTACAGCCAAGGATAAGTACATTGTTTGGGAAAGGAGTAATCTTTCTTTCTTTTATTATGTGCATAACTGTTCATAGGCCATATATATATATATATATATATATATATATATATATATATATATATATATATATATATATATATATATATATATATATATATATATATATATATATATATATATATATATATATATATATATATATTGTTTCTATAGTGACCAACTCACCTGAGCTGATCACGCTGCACGTCAGCGGTGACCCAAGGGTCAAGAAATGGAGAGTATAACAAAAAGGAAAGAAAACATGGGTGAGTAGCGCTGAGGTGTTTGGCGGTGCTGCGGAGAGTAGTGCTGTCAGGATCTCATCGGATAATCTGGCTGGAGTTCTAAAGCCTGGCCAGGGAGAACAGTTGAGTGTGTGGCTGTATACACTCTCTGGGGAGACGCACGTTGCAAGTGAATATTTTATCACAGCAAGAAAATGGATGGAATTTTAACGGATAATTACAAAATTCTCGCAAGAGAAGAGAGAATACTGAAAGACTTGTCAAATCATTGCATGAAAGAGCACGCCTCCACAAATCAGACACACAAAGAAACACAAAGGAAAAGTGAACTGCAGGAGATGTTTTGGCATTAATGAGGCTAATTTTGATAAAATCAACAACTGTCTGCCTTACACTAAGTGACGTAAGATAGTGAAGACGAAGATTCTTCCCCACCCACCGCTCGACCAATGACGGCGTAATGACCATGTGATAGCAAAATTGTATGGCACATCTCCTATTACACGTGATAATTTATTAAAAGATATTAAAAACAGACTTCGTATAAGCATAAAGAAGTAGTGCCATAACGCCATAAAACTCTAACCAATGTTTCTGGAAAGCAAGACTATACATATGTGAACAGTTCACATATATATCCATTACTTCAACATTGTTTTAGCCATGCAGGTTCAACACCGACTGATAATTTGTTTAGAATACCGTCTACCTGATATACTCGCAAGTGTAGCGACTTTCATGGTAATCAAGGTAAGGAGGAAAAATTATCAAGAGATAAGAAACAGAACGTCTGAAAAATGCAAGGCTCGAGATGTCACCAAA
>NC_087165.1:11363511-11376011 GCF_035594125.1 Scylla paramamosain | reverse complement strand
GGAGCTAAAACAGCCTCGTTAACTTCACTGAGCCGCAAATGGTGTGCGGGGCAAACGAGGGTTATGCATGAAGTGAAAGAAGGAGGAAGAAAGAAATAGTTGATTTTATCCTTTCCCTCTTCAAACAATCGTAGACACTTTTCATCTTTTTAGTCCCTGTGAAAGGTATGAGGAAAATAATGACGAGGAAAATATTATACGAGATACAGATGATGAGATAGGAATGTCGCTTACCACAAAATCAATATCAAGAGACGGCACAAGGTACAGATCCCATGCCATATATTATGTGCAGGATGTGAAGGCAGAGCCGCGTCTCAGGTGTCTGTAACCAAGCACTAGGGTGGGCGAGGAGATGGGATTAGACCGGTGAAAGGTGAGTGAGTCGAGCTCGCTAAGGAGGGCAGACAAGATGAAGACAGGACGTGTGGCTATAATGTCCGGGAACAAAGGGAAAGATGAGATTGCTGCCCGCCGCGGTGACACGTAAGCAGGAGATACGGCTGAGGATAATATGACGCCTTCGCCCCCTCGCCCAGGAGGCAGGGAATCTGTTTCTAGTCTGTTCCGTGCCTGTTTCCCCCGCACATTAAGGACTTGTAGGAATATATAGGAATGATCTTGAATCTCTATAATTAACATGCGGTTTATTACATTCTCCTACTGAAGGTGTGCCGTGATGATTATGGTGGTGATAACGATTACGGCAATAGGTACTTAAACAAGGGAATATACGTGAATTGCCTGTAATAGTTCTGTTAGAGGCGCAATTCATTATATTCTTGTAATGGAAGAGTAATGAGAGACTGATGATAACTATGGCAATAAAAATGTTGTTCAAATCTGTGGTGCAAACACAAGAGTAGGAAATTACACCTGTAACTGTGATTATTAATCGTATTAAGCAAAACACATCATTAGTACAGTAAGGCAAGATACACGTACTAGGCTACAGGAAGATGACTGTTAAGGGATTAGAAAAAAAGTGTTTGAGGAAAATAATAAATTGTACAGAATAAACCCAATAAAGAAAACAGATAAAATGAAGAAGGCAAAGAAGAAGACGAAGAAAAAGACGAAGACGAAGAAGAAGACGAAGAAGAAGGGTCACTAGTTCGGATATTCAAAAAAGGGGATAAAAATGAAATATCAATAATCGCATAAGAAAACAAAAAAAAAAAAGCGAACACTGAAATAGTACAAATTAATTAGTGACTGCAATCATGGTTCCACAGTGGTTAAATCGTGCCTGACAAATCTTTAGTCGTTCTGTAAGAGTCTTTGAGGCGGCGAATAATGATGATGATTATGAAGTAGAAGTACATTTTGAGGCGCCGGATGACGATAATGATTATGAAACAGTACTTTATCTCGATTTCAGCAAGGCTTTTCACAGAGTTCTGCATCATGATTGTGAAGGAAAATTTAAGCTCATGGAACTTACAGTAAAATTTTCGCTAGAGTAAAGACTGCCCTAATTGTAGGGAGCAAACGATAAAAGATAAATTAAAATAAATAAAAAACAGACCAGAGTTATTAGTGGGGTTCTCCTGCTCATTTGTTTTCATAATCCACATTAATGATCTAGATTATATGAATAATAGCGACATCAGTAAATTTGCCGACGACACCAGAGGCGGAAGATTTGTCAAAGCGGAGCAACACAAATGCATCTTACAGGTAGTTCGAAAATACTGTATGAATCATAAAAAAAAAAGTAAAAAAAATGATACTAGTCATAAAAAAAAAGGTGTTATATAGGAAAAAAAATATAAATAACTATAAAGGCACATGAATAATTAGACTTCAGAAGCAGATTTGGAAGTGATAGCATTCCCGGTCATCGCCTTACCAGTGCATCAACTGCGTACAGAGCAAACACAATTCATGCTCTTATCACTAGCAACCTAACAACTAACAGATCAGCAGATGTGATTTTAAGGCTATACTTTCGTAGCTCTGGGAAGGCATTACTTGAATTATACTGCGCATCTCTGGTCTCCTTCTTATACGTAGAATGAATGTAGTTGATAGGCTAGAATCTATGCAAAGAAGGATGACAAGTATCTAAGAGGGATAAATTAAAACACCCCAAGCTGCATTCCCTGGAAAGACGTACGTGCGTAATTTGACTGAAGAATCTAAAATGGTTAAAGTGCTCAACAAACAAGGTGCTCGTATAAATCAAGTTTACTTAGTCAAAGAAAGCGTTAAGACTCGTACAAATGGTTACAAACAAGTCAAATTCAGCTTTAAAAAGGAGATTGACAAAAAACTGTTTTACATTTACGGTTGTTGATGGGTGAAAGAAACTTAGTAAGAATGTAGTAGTTAAGGGACATACAATACATAGTTTCAAGAGGAGGTTAGATGAAGTTAAGGATAGATGGTGATTCTTAAATACTCAAGAGCTTCCTTGTGTAGGACTACTGGCCTTTTGTAGTCGCCTTATCTTCTGATGTTGTTAATGGAAGGTGAATAATAATAGTAATAAAAATAATGATGATAATAATAATAATAATAATAATAATAATAATAATAATAATAATAATAATAATAATAATAAGAAGAAGAAGAAGAAGAAGAAGAAGAAGAAGAAGAAGAAGAAGAAGAAGAAGAAGAAGAAGAAGAAGAAGAAGAAGAAGAAGAAGAAGAAGAAGAAGAAGAAGAAGAAAGGAAAAGAAAAAGAAGAAACAGGAGAAGACGAAGACGGAGACGAAGAAGAAGGAGAATGAGGGGATCCAAACGATCAGAGAGAGAGAGAGACAGAGAGAGAGAGAGAGAGAGAGAGAGAGAGAGAGAGAGAGAGAGAGAGAGCGAGAGAGAGAGCAAGCGAGAGAGAGCAAGCAAGAGACTACAACAAAGGAAACAGTCAAGAACAAAAAGAAAAAGAAGAGAAAGAACAAGAGCAACAACAACAACAACAACACGAACAACGAAGAGGGCGAGGGAAGAGGAAGTAGAGGAGACGAGAAATGGAAGAAGGAGAGGCATTTGGGTAGCCTTGAGAGCGAGGAATATACCAAGAGTTATGGAAGATCAGTGTCAGGGGCCAGAGGAGATGGGTGAGCGATGAGAAGAGAGGAAATGGCTCGTCTGGTGGTTTGGCCTGCGGGGAGGGACTATCAAGGGGGCGAAAAGGAGATGGAAGAGACCCTGCCGGAGACGATATCGAGGTGGTGGGAGGACATAGATTTGGTCAAGAGAGGATCGTGTGGAGTGAGGAGGAGGGTAAGGAAAGATAGAATCCACCAAAGGGTCTATGAATGAGAAAATGAAGAGCCGGGCAGGTATTAGTGAGGGACAGATGGAGGAGAGAGGGAGGGAGGAAGGGAGGGAGGGAGGGAGGGAAGGAAAAGGAGGAGAAGAAGGAGGAGGAGGAGGAGGAGGAGGAGGAGGAGGAGGAGGAGGAGGAGGAGGAGGAGCAGGAAAATGGAAGAGGAGGAGGAGGAGGAGGAGGAGGAGGAGAATTACATAGCCATACGGCAACAGACCTGTAAGTCCTTGCAAGGCTGTTTAGGAACTACTAACGAAGTACAGGGTGAAGAGACAAGACAGTAAAGCAGAAGGTTTCTCCCCACCGAGGAGGAAGAGGAAGAAGAACACAAAGGAAAACAAAAGGAAGATAGGCAGCAGCAGACCTTGAGACCCAAAATAATTTGTTTATATATACTTATCCTACACTACCTACAAGTGGAAGAGACGGGATAGCAAAGAAAAAGAAAGGAGGAGGAGGAGGAGAGAAGAAGAAGAAAAAAAAAAGAAGAAGAAGGGGAGACCATGAAAAAATATCAAAAATACTGTGAAGAGATGAGACGAGAAATGAGCAAGAAAAGGGAAGAAAAGAAATACGAGGAGGGGGAGGAGAACAGAGAGAGGAAAAGTTTAGGAATAGAAGGAAACGGGAGACAGAGATGGTGGATGGAGGAAGTGGTGAAGGTGTTTGTCAAGGAGCGAGAAAGCCGAGATGGTTTGTTGAAGCAGAGGGGAGCACCTGGTTCCTGGAGGTGATGACTGCCTCTGCTCCGTGGAGGTGAGGGGCAGAAAATACGAGGAAATCTTGGAAAATGAGCGGAAGGAAACATTCTAGGATTCATTTCCAGGAAAGAGATGGGACCCTTACTAACAGGAAAAATGTTAAAGTTACTCTTGTTTGAGTTTTGATGCCGTGCCACCTCCCTTATTTTTATTACAGTGTATCCACGTGTGTGTGTTTGTGTTTGTTTCTTTGGGTGTTTTGCTACAGAGAGAGAGAGAGAGAGAGAGAGAGAGAGAGAGAGAGAGAGAGAGAGAGAGAGAGAGAGAGAGGGAGAGAGACACACATTCTTATACCCACATAGATACACGTACGTACATTAATGAGAGCATACAGCGGATAGAGATATAGAAACCAATATGAAAGGTAGAAAATACGACTGTAATAGATAAACAAAATAGCCAAATAAACGAAGCTCTTAATTAAGGAAATGGATTAAGCACTACAAGTCATCAAGTAAGAAAAATAGTAATTATATCAAACTTAAATACCGGAAGCAAAGAAACCAGTAACCAGTAATGCTACAAGTACGCAATGACAAGCTGGTGTGTAATTCAGTGCATTGCCGGAGGGGAAGAGAAAGACTTAATTAACTCTATAGCCGGAAGGATATAAGAGGACAAGTTGACAAGGCACTCATTCCCTCCCCGGCGACACCCTCCAGGCTTCTTAGGAACTGGCGTGCAAGGATCGGGAGTGGAGGCATTCCAGTACCACCAATGACAAGTTTCTCAGTGATGACGATGATGGTGATTGTGATGATGATGATGATGATGAGGAGGAGGAGGAGGAGGAGGAGGAGGAGGAGGAGGAGGAGGAGGGTTATAATGGTGTTAGTATGTAGCAGCAGCAGCATTACAGTTTTTATTATTGTTGCCGTAATAACAAAGTGACTGGAAAAGAAAGACACGCTCGCTTTCGGTGTGCCTTGATAAAAAGCGGACAGAACTGAAAGGCTCACAACAAAATTCTTTCTAAGGGAAGAGAGAAAACTATTTTTTGAATATAAAATGTAAAAAGATGAAAAGGAGAAGGAGAAGTGAGAATGCAGGATAATGTTAAGAGAGTCACTTACCAAGAAGATTTTACTTTTGAGAATCTGTAAAGTGAAATCTCGTAAACTGAAAAGATGCTCGAGTTGGTGATGTGCAGTGATGTGCATGAAGGGACTCTGAAGACTTACGTATGAGTGATAAAAGTTTGAAAGATGGATATGTAGCTGGTGGTGATGGAACCGATGGAAGAAAAATTACGGATATAGTGAAGATATCTTCCAACTTTTCATGGTATTCCTTATGGCTTAGTGACAGCATTGTGATGAAATCACATAATTTTGAAAAAATACGGATTTATTATTGTTAGATGTTTTGGTGACTTGATTTCAATATATATTAACGAGGTGTATAAAGTTAAAACTTTACAGATTTTTGGCGTGAACAGCATGACCACTTTCCATTGATACCACTGTCACTTTTATCAATATTAAGAACTACCTAACTAATATATATGCTCCTTTTCACACACACACACACACACACACGATGCACATAAATCACATGGCCTCCCGCAATCGATTTGACAAACATTTTCAAAATCTGTATACTCGTACTCCCCAGTCTGGCACACGCGTCACCACCCAGGTCATCAGCCAAACAAAACACTGCTCAACAAACCAGTGAAGTCCGAAAGAGCAGGGCCAAAATTATTCTCGGACCAGAACACAGCAGTGATGACAACGCTCTCAACACGCATGGCCCACAACACTGAACAGCCTCTCCAGCCTCAGCAAGTTCAGCGAGCAGTTAGTTGTTGGGCAGTCCGCGCCACCGTGACTGCCACCGCCACCGCCACTGCCACCTCCTAACCCCAACAGACAGGGCCCTCTGCACGCAGCCTTCACCTGTAACAAGGCGCTCAGGTAACACACAGAGCCACACAAACACAGCCCTATTACTACATACAAAAATTTATTAATAATAAATAAAATATATTTTTGTAAATAGTTTTGTAAATGCTATTGATTAACTCGCTAACACCTTATTGTACCTATTTTCTTTGATTTGTTCTTTTCATCATTGCTAATGGCTGCCATAATGAATAAGACTATTGTGATTACATTATTATTATTGTTATTATTATTATTATTATTATTATTATTATTATTATTATTGTTATTATTATTATTATTATTATTATTATACTTTGTTATAAATAGTTTCATAAATAATATACAAATAACAATAATGGTTCTTTCTTGATACTTGAGTAAATGGAAAGCACAACGTCCCAGTTGATGCTTGCTTTGCTGGTGTGTATCTGCGGAACCTCTTGGGGTGCACTTGCTTTGAGGCGTCCCTGGAGCGGAATGGGGAGCATTGTACTGGTGGCGCGTGAGGCGGATGGGCACGGTGAAGGGTCATTAACCAAACAATTGTTCCCTCCCTTCCTTCCTCCTCCACCGCCCCTCCCTCATCACACTCTATCTACAGGTGAATGGCGACCATCACCCGCCATTCTCGTTTAGTGTGTACAGATGCGCACTAAATTTATACTGCAGTTACTGTAGCATTTCAGTGATGACCTTACTATTGTTTTTAATAATTTCCTTCCCCCTTGTTTAAATTCAGTATCTCGTAATAAGATCTAGTTTCCGGTAATCACCCTTCACATTCTCTCCTCTTTCCATCAATCATTGCTGCCGTATGAACTGTCACACGAGCCACATGTTACCTGTACCATTATGGGATTATTTTTCTTTGCATCACGTCCGTCAGTAATGAATTATTGAAATTGTAGTTTGGCTTTGGCTCCAGGAATTCTACACACTTCATTGACCAAGTCGTAAGAAGATACGAAAAATAATGAAAACAGAGAGAGAGAGAGAGAGAGAGAGAGAGAGAGAGAGAGAGACCTTCACCTTTACTATCCCACACCTCTTTCTTCAGATAACATAGTAAAGCTGTGATTGATTGTGTGTATTAGTAGTTGTAGAGATATTTTACATTCTTAGTAATTTTACATTTATATTTTTTGTAACTTATAGTAATATTGAGCTCTAGCCACAAAGAATTTCAGTTTGTATGCATTGCTATGTTGTAAATTGACAATAAAAGCTATTTATCTGATCTATCTATCTATCTACTCTCGCCAGTTACCATCGTAAGAGCCGACAAGTCTCCTGCTATTCGTTCTTTTGTGTTCATTTGTGTTCCTGCGCGTGTGTGTGTTTCCTACGAGGTTGTTTCTCTTTCACGCCCGGCAGTCATTATTAGCATTAAAGTAATATAGCCGGCGGCGTGGTCGTGATACTTTTAAATACCAAGCGGAAGCGTCAGGTGAATGAATCCAAGAAAAATCTACTGACAAATTCTGGGCAAGAAGCTGTGTGAGTGAAAAGAGGGTCCATCGAACGAGACGTGTCCGGGACGCATATTTCCTAACTGCATAATGGTTCGTCAAGCGAGCTCTTCAGCAGCAGCTAACTTGCTCAAATAACTACAATGAGCCGATAACTGTCTCAAGCAGCTGCACTGACCCGACAACAGGCTCAAGCAGCTCCAACGAGCCGCCAGCTGGCTCAAGGCTCAAGCGGCTGCAATGAGCTTAGCCATTGTCTCAAGCAGTTGCAATGAACCGGCAACTTTCTCAGAGTAGCTGCAATGAGCTGCAAACTGGCTCAAGCAGCTGCAATGTGCTGACAACTGGCTCAGACAATTGGAAAGCGAAAAGTAAAATGGGAAGATGACAATCTCCACGGCTCAACCAGCAGCAAAGAGCCTACCCACTTACTCATATATATATATGTTACGCATAATGTGGACAATTGCCTAATGTGAACATTAGGCAGAAAATTGCCTAATGTGTACATCAAGCAAGTAGGTTGCGTAAAGTTTACAAATTGTTAACATTAGGCAAAAAATGCCTATTGTTCAAATTATGCAGCTCAATTTTGCCCAATGTGAATAAGGAAAACATAATTAATTAATGCAATATTAGTATAAGTAAAATAGGTCAATCGATCTCAGGGTTCAGTTGAGTCCAATCACAAATTTTTGCATGATCTGCCTGGGTGACAGCGCGAGTTGCATTTAATTTCTTTTCTTAGGCAGCTGCACCTTCCTGATGTACATTGAGTAGTACATTGACACTTTGTATAACCTTGCCCACCAGTGGCTCTTGCTGTTGCTGTTCTCATCGATAGGCAGATATCAGGAACCTCTTCAGACTTTATAAGGGTCTGTTTGATCCCACTTAGGTCAGCTGGTGTAAATTTTGTTCTAATAATAACCTAACCTAACCTAACCTAACCTAACCTAACCTAACCTAACCTAACCTAACCTAACCTAACCTAACCTAACTATAACAGACCCAAAGTTTCGAACAACATTCGAACAAAACTGTAGACACTGGTTTGTCATTCAATTCACATTAGGCAAAATACCCTTGCCTAATTTGAAAATCATGCCTAAAGTGGACATTAAGCAAGTAAGTTGCCTATTGTCAACATCGTGCAAACAAATTGCCTAATATGAAGATTAGGCAATTTCACTGCCTAATGTTCACATTAGGCAATTATCCACATTATGCGTGACATATATATATATATATATATATATATATATATATATATATATATATATATATATATATATATATATATATATATATATATATATATATATATATATAAAACATTTACCACTCTTTTTTAATGGCATCCAACGGTCCCCCCTCCCACTCCACTCACACAGCCTTACTTAACTAGGTGGAGTCAAAAGCTTTTCACCTGATCAAGTCACCTCCTTTAAGTCACTCCTCCGCAGTGTTTCATCTCTTGCTATCTCTTACTGCTCTGTCCATGATTACCGTTCTTCGGACCTTGCTCACTGCACAAGAATTTTCGTTCATTCCCATCACTATACTGATTTCAATAGAACAGGGTTAATCATACCTTCACTCTTCCATCTCTTTCACTCGTTTCACGGGTACTTTCTGGTACTCTTCGGCCCCTTTTGTTTTTCTCCCATTGCTATGATGGACTATTTCAAGTGAGGAACAAAGTGAATCTCTGGAACACTTTACATTTCATTTATTTATTCATCGCATTTTTCCCAGTTTGTGGCCTTAGCTGGTCTTCTTTACGCATATGTAAATGATAATAGTAACAATAACTGTAATAATAATTATATATATATATATATATATATATATATATATATATATATATATATATATATATATATATATATATATATATATATATATATATATATATATATATATATGCAACACACACACACACATAGAAACTCACATGCATAGTATACATACATAGTAATAACATACATACATAGTTAATAACACAACAATTCTCAGAATAATTCTAAAAAGTAGGGAAATATAAATCGAAGCCTTAGTCACTAAGAAAAATTATGGCAAATATTTTCTGGTAAAAAGCCTCACCATCAAGCTTCACAGCAGTACAAGAAGTTTTCAATTAGCGGTGTGCGCCTGCAGCCGCCACTCATTAAGTCTTCACCCGCCGCGTTTTGGAATTTGCCTCATCTATTGCATCTCATTCCCTCGCCGCCTCAAGAGGAGTGAGGCGGGCAGCAACGACCTCATGAGGTAATTGAAATCTGCGGGAGCCGCTGCAAATATAACGATGTCTGCTTGCCTGTCTGCCTACCTGCCTGCCACTGCCTCTGTCTCTCTCTCTCTCTCTCTCTCTCTCTCTCTCTGAACAAACACTTGATACTTTAAATAAAAATAAAGAAAAAATATTAAGGCAAAATTAATTCCTTAGGAATCTAAACATCAATTATATGCTGATTGCTGTTGACTCGCCTAAAAACCGCCGATGTCATTCACGCCTATAAGTTGAATTAAAGTTTATTATATTCTTTTTAAGCAAAAATGCTATATCTTCTGATTAAAGCTTAATGCAAATATGAATTAATTGCTAAACATAGAAAACTACCATGTTTAACAATTCAAAAGTGTGATGTGGACTGAAAACGGAACATTTATGTGCTGCAGGAGGAACCAGATTTGCAAAATAGTTCTCAAAATGTTTTAAATAATTGCGCACAGAAAACTGGAACCTACATAAGCAATACATAAAAATCAGTCACATTAATGGAGTTATTTCAGCATAATGCTTACAGTTTTCTTAATCTGTTCCTTCAGCACGCACCGCATCCCCGTGATGACGGCAATTGTCCCACGGAGCATCAGGCAAAAATGTTGATAGTAGCCAGTCCTTTCAGATCACTAGATATGTGTAAACAAATATTATGAAGTAGATAATTGAAAAGAAAAGTTATATAAACATTTATTACCTTGTTTTATTTATTCATTAATTCTTAATTTATCTCGCATTATCTCATGTTTTAGTTACTGAAATTTTGAATACATTCAACTGAGACACACACACACACACACACACACACACAGAGAGAGAGAGAGAGAGAGAGAGAGAGAGAGAGAGAGAGAGAGAGAGAGAGAGAGAGAGAGAGAGAGAGAGAGAGAGAGAGAGAGAGAGAGAGAGGGGGTATGTATCTTGAATAAGAATGCATAAAAGGCAGACTAGATAGACATTAGTAATTTCCCGTGAAGGAACTGACGAAGCACGAGCAGGAGTAGGAAAGAAGAGGAAGGGTGCGAGAGAAACAAGAGGAAAGAAGAAAAGTGGGGTGGAGAAAATGGGAAGGGGAGATGGGAAAGACAAAGGAAATAAAGGGAAGCGACAATAAAAAGAACATATAATTAGATAAGATATTGATGACCATTGCTAGAGAGAGAGAGAGAGAGAGAGAGAGAGAGAGAGAGAGAGAGAGAGAGAGAGAGAGAGAGAGAGATGGAGAGAGAGAGAGAGAGAGAGAGAGTCTTCCTTTCAAACACGTGAAAAACCTTGTCTGCTATTTGAGAGAGGGCCTTCCTCCCCACCTCATCACACCACCACATCTTTTCTCCTTCCCTCCACCACATCCCTTATCTTCTCTTCCTCCCACAAACTGGAAACCAAACTTAAATAAATATTATTACGAAGAATATACAAATATACAAAGCTGAGCAAAGTATGAGTGTCCAAGGAACTGGTGGTGAGTGAGGAAGACTGCAACCTATCACAGGGCATGACAAACACTATCTAGGCACCATACGAACACCTTCCCTGAACAGAGTGGATAGATGTATTGATCAGAACCTGGCCATTTTTTCACGTCATCGCCGAGTGGCCGCAACGTTTATCATCCACACGCTCATCTTCCGTGCCTTCGACCGCGAGTGCATCAGGAGCTCCGGGGGCTGGCACAAGCCACTACACACAGGCCGTACGCAAACGCTGCCTTTGTCACCAGTGGCAGCGCGCGACCATCAGGGGCTCTAAAACAGAAGAGTAACCTACAAGCGCTGAAGGCAAAACATAAAGATGGTTGCATAGATGAAAAGGTGGATAGATATAAAGATAAATAAGAAAGAAAGAAAGAAAGAAAGATAGATAGATAGATAGATAGATAGAGAGATATATAGGAAAGAAAGATAGATAGATAGATTGATTCGTTGTTTGCTTGACTGATTGATAGGCAAGTGATCGATTGACTGATAGGCAGACAGTCCACTCATTGATGTACTTCATGCATACATTGGCTTAATATAAATTGGAAAAACGGATAAAACAAGCCGGCTCATAATGTCGTTCCCTTTAAAGGATCAGAGAAAAAAACAATTTATTCTTTTATGTATCTTGATGCTGAAACTTTTGTTTCCTGTTCTCTATGGAAGCACATGTACTACTACTTGTCATTACTGGGCCAAGTCTTTCACGCTCAATGGAACACCGGAGTGACGCGTTCAATCACGATGAAATGCCTCCACCTGCGCTGGCGTTATAAGGTCGTGCACTACTGTGTGATATTGTACCGCCATCACCAGCTGTTATCATCCTAACCTCCATCACTTCCCATCCACGCCCGTCACCTTCCATCACTTGTAAACCTCATAGATAACCCTGGGACAGCTTCCATCAACACACATCACCATTCATGATGTAAAGTGACGCGCCATCCAGTCAAAAAACACCAAACAACCAAAACCAAATATGGTTGATTTTCTCCTCATTCATCATGGATCGCGTTTAGCTGCTGATGTCTATATTTCCTATTCACTGATTCGACAGTTTTTTTTATTTTTTTTTTATTTTACATATATCCAATAGTATAAGGAAAAAAGAAAGATTAACAGCTTATTATCAATGTAAGTTTTTTTTTCAGTATTGTAACATCACATTCTGTTTTGGCGTATTAACACTATTTCTCCGTAACAGACCGACTTAATTACTCCTACAAATAGTGAGAGTGCATTTTACCAAAGAAAAAAAATGACTACGGCTACCAGAAAAAGAGGGTGTAATTATACTCTGATTACCTCGTCATTCTTTCCTTCATAATAATAATAATAATAG
>NC_087165.1:11341011-11361011 GCF_035594125.1 Scylla paramamosain | reverse complement strand
ACATGGCTACATCACACGACACACCACAATTAACCACAACACAACCCATGTCACACTCAGTCACAACTCACGAAGCCATACCACAACCAGCATCACACTTCACAAGCAACATTTCACCCTCCTCATCAAGTCACACATAACACCCAACCATACCATATCATACATAGCACACTGCCACGCCACGGATACAAAGACATATACTGTCATACATCACACCGTCACACAGCAGTCCATGCATCACCTAATCACTCAACAATCCCTGTCACTTCGAAACACACCACTTGCGTCACAATGCCCACACAGCAACCCATACCACAGTCATAACACACAAAACCACATCAAAATGCACATCATACCAGGTCACATAACAACCAATATGACACAACCGTACTACAAAAAGAAAAAAAAATCATGATATGCATCGCTTTTAGCCACAAAAGAACTCATATGACTTCCAGCCAAAGCACATTACACATCATTATGTTACGCCTTAAAAGTTTAATAGTTTCCTCGACTGTAACAGTTATAGTTGAACCGGTTCAGTAGACCAATCGAACCTTACTAAAGTCTGGTAAACTCATAGACCTTGTGGTATGGTGACACATCACTCACTCCTTCTTTATGAACCCAACTCGTCTCCATTACTGGCTGCCTAGAGGCTTCCTTATTATTCCAAGTAATCCCTTCGGTGATAGGAAGCGTGGGGCAGGCACACGGCTTGCCACTGCCTTTTGATCCATTTCGTCCAATTCAATTAAAGCAAAGGATCTTGCTCTCTCTTTATCAAAGTTCGGTACGACAGAAAGTTAGGCCCAAAGTTGCATGAAATCATTACCTAATATAGAGGTAGGGAAGGTCAATTGTTCTCTTATTTCTTTTAATCCATGTACCTGGCATATTCATCCTTTTCTGGTATTTAATGTAAGGCCTCGATCTGTTATAATGGTGTACGATGTAGGTCGTGTGTTAGGTGTATACCATCCACAGGCAGATGTCTCAGGCTGTGTAAAATGCAGGTGATGTACAGGTGTATTAATTAGCCTCAACAACAGCGTCAGGAAAAACATCACCCTGTGTCACCTGCTGACGACGTTCCTCTGTGTTCTTTGAGATCACCACCCTCTTCCTCTTGATTCAAACGCTCCTCAGCTAATCGTGCATAGTTAGCTCCTTCTGATCCAAAGTTGTCTCCATGTTCACAGCAACCTTGTTTCACGACAACGCCCTGCACCGTTTCAAGGAAAATATCAGGTAAAGATACCTTTATAATAATAAATTTCATGCCCATGGACACCAGAGGAGTAACTGGAAACTGCAAATTGTGCAAAAATGGAAGCAATAAAGATGTGATTTTCAATAAGGACGTGTTTTTAATTAAAATATGCCCGACACACGTTCACCTCCTTCCTTCTTTTCACCCACTTTTCACACTTTCATTTTCCCCAGAGAGAGAGAGAGAGAGAGAGAGAGAGAGAGAGAGAGAGAGAGAGAGAGAGAGAGAGAGAGAGAGAGAGAGAGAGAGAGAGAGAGAGAGAGAGAGAGAGAGAGAGAGAGAGAGAACTTGGGCAATCAAGGGTTCAGTTGAAAATAACACCAGAGCTCCTGTGCAGGTTGGCATTATTAGAACATCAGCTGGAGAGATCATGTACTACTCTTATGACTGCCAACGTACGTGTTTGTGTGTGTGTGTGTGTGTGTGTGTGTGTGTGTGTGTTTTCAAGTGAAGGTAAATTGAAATTATTGATGGGAAACTGTCTAAGGTCCGTGATCGGCTGCAACAAGCGTAGATAGAGACACAAGTCATGAATGATACAAAGATACCTGGGTCACATCAGATGCGGCTTCACGAGCCTTTCTCGTCTCTACGAACCCAATTTCCTTTAAGAGGTGGCCTCGGCGTTGCCATCAGCAAGTCCCGAGGGCCGAGTTCCAGGATCTCTCTCTCTCTCTCTCTCTCTCTCTCTCTCTCTCTCTCTCTCTCTCTCTCTCTCTCTCTCTCTCTCTCTCTCTCTCTCTCTCTCTCTCTCTCTCTCTCTCTCTCTCTCTCTCTCTCTCTCTCTCTCTCTCTCTCTCTCTCTCACGTATGTCAAAGGAAAGAATGTAGCATTGCCTTTAGAGTTGTTCTTTGTCAGTATTACCTCAGTATTACCAACAAAACATTTTAGTGCTTGCGTTTGGAAAGACAACAACTGCTTCAGGCTTTCATTTGTCACACTACTGTGTTTATATTGCTATTTCTTTTACTGCTGTTTTTCTCTATTATAGCTTCTCCTTCTGTTTAAACTTAATTAACAACAACAACAACAACAACAACAATGGCGTTGGCGAAGCATTAGATTCCCAGTGAGGTACATAAGAGGAGGGAGAGGGACACTGCAAACCTGTTGATGACCCTTCCCGTGTCCTGTCTGCCCAATTCCGTTTTTGTTCCACTAACACAGTGTGCAGTTGCAGCCTACGTACATTCCGAAAAGAAACTCTCTTACTATACACACACACAAGAAGCTGCATACGTATACCATTAAAATTACAGTCATGGTCATTGAAAAGAATCATCATCCGCTGAGTTTCAATCGAGGGAGAGAACCCATCTCTGGCTGTCCTTCGATCGCAGACCAGACATGTTTTCAGATCTGTAATTTTCTCTATATCAACTTCTGCAACATTCTAACTTTTAATGTGGAAAATTAACTCATTTCAAACTTTACCTTATACATAAAAAAGTAACAGCAACACGACTGCTGCTACTACTACTATTACTACTATTACTACTACTACTACTACTACAACTACTACTGGGATGCCTGTAATTTATTAACGAAATTCATGGAACTCATCAGCATTAACTTTTCCTAACACCCTCTTTCACTCCCATCCATAATCGTCATTCCATTCACTCTCCTCTCTGTTCTCGCCTCACACATCCCATCTTGACCTGGCTCGCTCATCACACTCTCATACGTCACCGCCCCTTCCCCCTTACTTTATTCCTTCACCACATCCTAGAGCTTCGCCACACCTTCCACATCTTCCCCTCTTATAATAAAAGTTTTGCTATTAATGCCGTTGTTGCTGCTACTATTACTACTATTACTATACTACTACTACTACTACTACTACTACTACTACTACTACTACTACTAATAATAATAATAATAATAATAATAATAATAATAATAATTTAAATTTCATTGTTTCGCTGTTTCATGGCCACCGACTGTTCGCCCCCGCTGTGCATTTGTAACGCTTTCCCAAGTAAAGCACCAAGGACCTACAGTGTTTACTTACTCCCGCAAAACTTGTAGCCAAGACATAGCGCAGTGAGTAATGTGGGCGTTACAGTCCTGGAGAGAACAGGCAATGCGCTATCAGCCACACCGGCGCCCGCAGTACAGGGTTAAGCTGTCAGTGGATTCCTGGAAGCGCTCATCCACGTGTTACAGATGTCTTGGAGTGTGTGAACAGAGGTGGCAAGAGGACGAGATGAGACGACAGGCCACGGAGATGTAATTGGACAGTCTCGTTGCGGTGCTCAAAGCTCAGCCGTCACAGCCAGAGAGCGCGCTTGCCACCAGCAGTGACCTCGCCCTCGCTTCGCTGGTCCCTTCCCTGCCCTCGGCCGTCCACACCTGTGCCCAGAGGTACTATCGTCCATCTGCCGCACTCTCACAGCACACCACACTGCAGGCCTTCAAGGAGTGGAGACAATAGCAAGTGAACTATGTCGTGATCCTGGACCTGCACAAGCTGTCCCAACCCAAGCAGGTAATACAATTGTGGTCCTGCCTCTCATCAGCGATGCGGCGGATGCTCGAGGTGGATTTAAGTCAACTCCAGCCCTCATTCTTGACTCTAAGAAAAGAACTGGAGCGTCTACAGGAGCATGTTAAGGGACAACGAAAGGAGGCATGAAGGTGTCTCTTTTTTTCCCAGTGCATAAAGATCGAAAGGAAGACGTTTCACGATTTGCACGTGCAGCTGAAAAGACGGCGACCTGTGTGTCGAGATGCAGATGAAAATCAGCATAAGAGACTTGAGATCAAACAACGCCTACTGGAACTACCGTCTAACGCCACGCAGGAGAAAGGAATGTGAAAGTCTCACGAGGTCATCGAAAACACGTCAGAAACTCAGTCACTCCTGGCCTGTACACACGCCGTGTCTGCCTGCAAGACACGGAACAAGGGTGTCAGAAGGAAGTCCACAAGGGAACGGCTACCCGCATTGATAATTCGGCATTATTATAATTTTTGTTACTATTACCTTTATTATTGATGTTATGAGCTCTTATTAGTACTGTCATTAGTACTTTTGTTTTCATTACCGCTTATTTTATTTCTCTAATCATACTTATTATTACTACTGATTATTACTAGTAGTAATTCATTTTTTCTGTTACAAGTTCATTCTTTATGCATTCATGCTTTATGCAAACGGCGACTGAATATTTCACCGAATACTAAGACCACTTAAAAATAACATAATCTTGGCAGTTTTAAAAGCGCAAGATGCGGACATCAAATATTACTAAAGAATAGTAGAGGTTGGCTGATGTCCCCAAACAAAGTGAACACTGACTTTACCAGACTGTACTATAGTCTAAAATGGTGCTAGAAGATTAAGTTTTGTACCAATACGTTATCCATAAGCAGGGAAAAATATACACAAGTTTTTCCAAATGGAAAAGGAGCATACAGTTAGCCTAGCCGCTCACACCGCGGCTGGCTTGAAAAAATGCCGTCACCACATTGCATGCGTGTCGTAAAAGACGACTAGGAGGGAAAGGAGTCGGGATCCCCGTCTCAGTATTTTTATTCCTACAATGAAACAAGTCGTGACTTACTTGCCTTTACCACCCTCTTTATGTGCATGTAAGCCTGGTGTATACTGCAAATAGCAAGATACAGAAATTTGTAGGCACACACACACACACACACACACACACACACACACACACACACACACACACACACACACACACACACACACACACACACACACACACACACACACACACACACACACACACACAGAGAGAGAGAGAGAGAGAGAGAGAGAGAGAGAGAGAGAGAGAGAGAGAGAGAGAGAGAGAGAGAGAGAGAGGGGTGAGGAGGATGGTGAATAAACAGACAGGCAAAAATTTCGGCATGGAAAAAGGTAAATGACGTAAATAATTAAGTAAAATATATATTTGCCAGTGTGTCCTCAGAAGAAATAAGAAACAGGACTGAATCCTTATTCTACGTACACGTTTCCGCATCTGTGCGAGCTTTTCTCACCCTGCCCTCCTCACAATGACATGAAACATGAGTCGCCTCTCAAGGACTGCTGACCAACCACCAGCCACATCTTTAAGCCATCAACGAAATTTCTTCTCGTATTGCCACTATTTACAGTCCTCCCATCGGTCCGCCATTGATCCTCGGTGACCAGATAATCTCACGCAAGTTAAAATCACCAGCCCTTCCAGCCTCCCTTTCAGACTCCCTCTGCATGAGCCCGCCCTCCTTCCGCCTTCCTGTCCTTAATCCTTCCTGCGGGGCGTATCCCCTTTCACTGAGCTGACTCTCAGGAATAATGTACGTACAGCTCCTCCTTTTTCCTATGTCTTCCATTGACATAAATTCTTTACTTCCTTCCTTCCCACTAAGTCGTCACTGAAAGTCCTGGTGCTGAGGCGCCTTTTCAGTTTTCTTTTACGCTGAACTATATTCTAACCACGTGAGAATCATTGGCAGAAGTATTGGTCACATAAAACAGGTAATAATTTAGCACCAACGCTTGCCTCCCTCCTTTACCTTTCCCTTTCCTTCACTGTTCATCAATAATCTCTAATCAACTTTAGCGCAAATAAACATGAGTAACTGCATTCATTTCGCATATCTGTAAATGAAATATAAAGAATATTGAGACATCAGTTGCTAATCTTTCCTTGTAGAAAATAATTATAAAAATGTGTATAGAAAAAAATAATTTGAACGATCCGGGGCGGCCAAGATGTCCTTACCCTCCCCATTACCGAGACAGGGCCTTGCAGGAGGTCACCCTCATGGCTCGGGCTCTCCGCTTCCTGTCCCTATAACTGAAATTACCTCGTTTGTCTCGACAAGATGGCTCCCGTGATTGCACCGCTTCACTGTCACTGCCAGGAACACAACCCGCTGGCACAGGTACTGTTTGAAGGTGTAGGCGGCGATGAGAGGGACGATCCTGCTCTGGCTGGAAACGCACAGTTTGATGGAGGGAAGGGAGGCAGGAAGCGCGGGGAGGAGGGAAGGGTCGCTGGGAGATACGACGTTGGGAAGGAATAAATTTCGGCATTGCTGAAACACGTCACAAGGGTTTACACACCCGAGGTGTATCAACTCTCAACAAGGTCAGACATTTGCCTCCATCCTGGTGACTCGCGTGTCTTAATACTTCACTACTCGAGAAATTAAGTATAAAGTAACTTACCCGAAATTATTTATTTGTTGTTTGCTTTTATGTACTGAAAAAAGAGAGATTTTTCTTTTCTTTTGTTTTTCCTGTACTTCGTTCACAAAAATCTGAATCCTGTGGCCTACTGGAAATCTGAGTCAGGAACATGCTCCCATGCTACTCTTGAATATGGAACTTCGGGATACAATCGTCTCAATCTCTCTCTCTCTCTCTCTCTCTCTCTCTCTCTCTCTCTCTCTCTCTCTCTCTCTCTCTCTCTCTCTCGCTCTCTGTACACTTCCGTCACACACACACGCACACACACACAACGAAGGGCGCAGTGAACTAGACGACTCGGTGATTCCAAGCCACTTTAAGCTCATTTGGGACTAAGTGAAGTGTCGCCTGGACTCATAGCGGCGGTTGTCTCGGTGCACGCGGCCACACGCATCACGAGGCCTTTACCTTCCCGTGTGTCACTCTTGCGAGGATCAGCTTCACCTTATCACCTTGAATCACTGATCACATGTTGTTGTTGTTGTTGTTGATGTTGTTGTTGTTGTTGTTGTTGTTGTTGTTGTGTTATTGTTTGTGTGTGTTTGAGAGAGAGAGAGAGAGAGAGAGAGAGAGAGAGAGAGAGAGAGAGAGAGAGAGAGAGAGAGAGAGAGAGAGAGAGAGAGAGAGAGAGAGAGACTGTACACACAATCCTCCAGAATGCTCCCACATGTTCACTTTAATAAATGTTCTGCATTATTCACGAAGCGTCATAATTATTCATGCCTGACCCCAACTTGTCGCTAAACGCACACACCTCCACGGGAATTATGCACCACCGCCCACCACACTGCCACCTGCGGGCTTCTAGCAAGGGACTCTAATCCTTTACTGCTGAAGTGGGGCGTCGCCTGATGATGGTGGGGGGAATAAGTGAAAATGAAGTTTCGGTATCCAGGTTGTGATTGTTTGTTAATTTTTTCATACGCTTCCCTGAGTGACGTGCTGGTAAACGAATCTTAAGGGTATATGTTATGTACGAGTATATATGCTTTCTTTTTTCTTTTCCTACCTCTTGAAAATACAGACTAGCCTTAAATATATGAACTATATCAATAGCAAGTTTTATGTATTTTTCTTTATTTTTATGGAGGCAATTGTTAACTTCTGAGCGATCGAGGGTAAGACCTGCAAGGTTTGTTACTCTTGCAAAAGTTGCTGTGAGAGGTGAAGTTCTGCAATTTTCAAACTTTGTTTTCTCCTTGGAATGACTGAGGAAATACGAATATTCTATCATGCACAAGCGCACACACACACACACACACACACACACACACACACACACACACACACACACACACACACACACACACACACACACAGATCTATACATATAAATTGATAGATAGATAGAAGACAGAATACAGAGATAGGATATACGGACACAAACAGACAGACAGATAAAGAGAAACAGGTAGATAGATACAGAAAGATAAATAGACAGATAGACAGATAGGTGAATTAATATAGATTGATAAATAAGGAAATGGAGAGAGAGAGAGAGAGAGAGAGAGAGAGAGAGAGAGAGAGAGAGAGAGAGAGAGAGAGAGAGAGAGAGAGAGAGAGAGAGAGAGAGAGAGAGAGAGAGAGAGAGAGAGAGAGAGAGATACAAGGTTCACTCCCGCTGGATGTGACATTTCTAATGAGTATCTCATCGAAGGGAAACATCAACAGTTAAATAGACTATACAAATTTCAGCAACTGAAATTAAAGCTTCATCCTGGTTTAATGCTTTATTTTACTCATTTAGTACGTCACGAGTGAAATGACACACGAGTATTATTATTTATATGTTTGCTGCTTCCCTGAGTTCCAGACTTCCTGCAGCAACAATTTCCCAAGGTGCCTTCTGATAAGCTGCTCAGAACACGTCTTGAGAGGACTAAAAGTTAGTAACTTGGTATTAAGTTCTGATCTCGACATAAGAATCCTTGCTCCTTCAGCAGATTCCATACTGTTGTCTGTGGAAAGCAAAAGATCTAATAAAAAAATTAAAAAGTATTCCGAACTATTTTTTACCGAATGAGTCCAGTGTTCAACAAGGGGTTAACTTTACACGCTCACAAGCATGAAAGTGACGAACAGTATAGTTACTCGAAGGATATCGCTGACAATGCAGCCAAAAGCACATCAAAGTAGCAAGTACACACTCACAACCTTGGATGCTCATAATTTATGCTAGGCGAGGAAAGACTGCACAACATTGGGTCTTGGGGGCAAGGCGGCACGGGGCGGGGTTGAGACGGAGACAAGGAAAGACTCACTTCCCTCTTTAACTGCAAAGCACGTAGTGTTTATTTGTCTTGGTCTTGCTCGAGGAATTCAATTCAGAGCACCAATAAGTCTGCAGTAAATCACAGAGCAGACTGAAGGAGGCCAGACAATCGATGGCTTATGTTTAGGTATTTCCGTGTGTGTAGGGAGGGATGGGGGGACGGTGGGTGGGTGGCTGGGTGTATATAGTCATGTCCCTGCGGGTAAGGAGAGAGAGAGAGAGAGAGAGAGAGAGAGAGAGAGAGAGAGAGAGAGAGAGAGAGAGAGAGAGAGAGAGAGAGAGAGAGAGAGAGAGAGAGTGTGTGTGTGTGTGTGTGTGTGTGTGTGTGTGTGTGTGTGTGAAAATCAGGTCAACTCCTGCATGCTTCATCGCATTACTGAATATGAATAAAGCAAAACAACCGTCCAGTTTATAATGCATATAAAAATGCACATTCTTTTCTCTCCAGGAAGACGAATTTTCACAGAAATATCCTCCTTCCTTTGCTAATCCTTCCGCACCACCAGGTATTCCAGGCTAATCCTTTCCTAAAGAATCCTCACTTGAATTTCATATCTTCCTTCATACAAAGGCATCCCCAATGAAGTTAAGCGTTCTTCTGCTCCACCAACCACCCACCATCTCTACCTCAACCACCACGTCGCCGTCACCACCACCACCACAACAATTTTACCTTAAAGAGAAAAAACTGACCTTGGGAAATATCTGTCGTTCATTCTTTCATTTAGGATAGTCTTTTGTTTAAAGAAATAGCAATACACTTAAGTTTGTTCTTTGACTCATTACATTTCAGTTTTCTACCCATGATAGCCAGTGTTTCTACGTTATGGCATATACAGAATTTCATGAGAAGAACTCGTTATTAACTTTACAAAGTCTGTCTTAATTCCTACTTCACTTCCACAAAGATACAGATAATCTTCACATAATTTCCTTTATGCTGTACCACTCTCACTGCCCTCACCCTCCACTGTTACTGTTAATTCCTCTCTTCCTCTATTCTACCTCTGTTGTTCTCTTGCACTCATTCCCTCTCTCTTCCCTTTCTTCCTTCCTTCCTTCCTTCCTTCCTTCCTTCCTTCCTTTCTTCCTTCCTTCCTTCAGGCGCTATTCTCATTTCTGACTGCACAGCCATGCATTTCCTTCTCGTTCGTTGCTAGGAAGTCGCGGAGAAGCGGCATTAATGTTCCCAGCCCTAATTAACTAAGTCACTGTTCACAAACAACTTCCAGACAAGTCATTTAATGTCATGAAGCTTCAGACAAAAATAATGTGTGTCATGTTGTTGCTACGAGAAAATAAAACGCTTGTATAACAAAATGCTATTTAAAGATACGAAAAAGCTGTATTTATGCCACTTCTTCCATGCTGCCGCTGCTCTACCTGCTGCTGCTGCGGTTTTTTGGCCTAAGTGATATATATTTTTTTTTACATATAATCTACTCGAGTCACATACACACACAAACACACACGCATTTCTGACCCATTCCTAACCTTTGACCCTTCTGCTTATGCTGTCACTATCTTCTCCGTTGGGATCCCCCGATCACAACCTAACATCTGTTTCTTGTTCTGTCGCTTCAATTCCTCCTCAGGATTCCTCAAAGCGGAGGTGCCTCTGACGTTTTACCTCTGCTAATTGAGGGGACCTAATGAGGTGTCATTCTCATTTTCCTTGAAATGACATGCTTCCGTGTCAGAGACCCGCCTCTGTGTGTGCTGAGCGCATAACAGAGATGATAATGTCTGGTAAGGAGGCGTACATTCCTTACACTTTCTCTCGCCTTAAACATTCCAAACCTTGGTTTAACTCAGCCTATGCTCGTGTTATACATGATAGAGAGGTGGCCCACAAAAAAAGATACTTGAGCCTTCCATCACCTGAATCTCAAGCAATTTACAATTCTGCCCGGAATCATGCGAAAACTGTTCTTCAACTAGCCCAAAATTCCTTCATTAATAGAAAGTGTAAAAATATTTTTAGACCTAACTCCCCTCGTGACTTCTGGCATTCCGCCAAAAATATATCTAATAACTTTGCCTTTTCCTCTATCTCAGTCTCATCCACATGTCAGGATGTGGCGAGCTTCAACTTCTTTTCGGGAGGGTATAACTAACGCACACCAGCCCAGCACATGATCTTTAAGGCAGAGATGAATTCCCCCCACACGCACACACACACACACACACACGTAGTAGTAGTAGTGGTAGTAGTAGTAGTTGAAGTAGTAGTAGTAGTAGTAGTAGTAGTAGTAGTAGTAGTAGTAGTAGTAGTAGTAGTAGTAGTAGTAGTAGTAGTAGTAGTAGTAGTAGTAGTAGTAGTAAAAGTTTATTGACCACATATTTAGAGTAAGTAAAACAAAGTATAAGATTTAGAAAGCGTAAAAATATTGCAGTTCACACTAATATCAACTGAAATATCACGGAGAAACCACATCAAAAGCTGCTTTTTAATTATGAAGTTCCATGAACATTTATCTTAAATTACTAAAATAAACAATAAAATTTTAATTTCAAAATGAGCAATCTAATGTAAACTGTGACCATATAAAAAAATAAAAAGCAAACCTTTCCAAGACGTTAAAAGAACATGAAAATACAAACAACAAAGAAACATAAAACACAAACACGCAAGTATGCATGAACGCACGCACGCACGCGCGTGCGCGCGCGCGCACACACACACACACACACACACACACACACACACACACACACACACACACACACACACACACACACACACACACACACACACCACAATATAAAACAGTATTCCTGCATGAAAAATCCCTTCTACTGCGACAAAACACCTCAACATCCTTGAAAACAAAGTATTCCTGAAATTACAAGTCAGCAGTGCAATCCAATCAGAGGCAAGGCAAATGCTTGTCCAGACAGGAAGACAAAAGGTGCGACACAAAGGACTTGCAAGTCTAAACAGAGCCTGACTTTCTGCTCTTTCCTCTATTGGCCGCCTAAGGGATGAACCAGGAATTATGCATAACATAATTTTCTCAAAGCCTTCCCTCAACTTGTCACTATTCGTCTTCCGCGTTGTGGCCTGGACGCCTCCATCCCTTATTCCCTAGGGCACCCTCAACTCCTCAAGGTCAAATGTTCTGTCTTTATCATAGCCCAGTTTCCGCAAATACAAGAAATACTATTAAAAAAAAAATTGGCCCAAACATTTTTTCTCATCTCATGTTTTGTATGAATAATAACTAAGTGCTATTCTTCTTACAAAATCTCTGTATATGTGTGTGTGTGTGTGTGTGTGTGTGTGTGTGTGTATATATATATATATATATATATATATATATATATATATATATATATATATATATATATATATATATATATATATATATATATATATATATATATATATATATATTATGAGCGTGGCACAAGGGTAGAGCAGTGTGCCGAACAGTCACCTGTCGTGTGTCCAGAGAGGCGGCACACACACACACACACACACACACACACACACACACACACACACACACACACACACACACACACAGACGTCTTTAACGAAGAGAAATCTGCACATCTCTGCATCACGCTGGTCCACGACGCACTGCAGATGGTGAAGAATGACAACCGTTTGTATCAACTACTGACGGCGCGTTTGGCCTAAGGAACCAGTTGCCGCCATTTCTTAATCCCCCTCCACTTGCTCAATCTTTATTGTTTAAAATCTTTTCCTCTTAGAACCAAAATCTATACGCACACTCATCGATTTTTCATGTAAATCTTTTCTTACATTTTCATTCATCTGGTCTTTGCATAAAAGTTAAGAATATTTACTTAGTTTGTGAATAAGTTTAAAGTGTTTTTATTTACTTACTGCATACTACATTTCATTCCTCTGCCTTACTGCCCAACAGAACAGCTGGTTGCTGCAATATCCAGGAAAAAGACAATTTTTGTTTTCTCTTATACACACGACAACCTCGATTCAAATTATAATTATTTTTTCTTTAAGATTCTTTCATTTTCACCTTCCCTTCAAAATAATACAATTATGTCCTCATAAAGCTCGTTGAAACTAGATCCATATAAAAATGTCTTGATTTTATTATCCAATCTACTGTTTCAGGAATCATAATTTTCCAGCATGATGTTAGGTTGCTCATGTATTTTCTGCCAGATTAACTTCTAACGTCTCACATAACCTTCCACGTGCTGAGACCGATTATACAGTACCTACATTCATTTTCTTTTTATCCACCAACAGACCAAATCTTTCTATTTGAGCTTGAGTGTGTGTCCACATTAATTGCAGTCCTCATGATATACGCATTGACACAAGCTTCACGTCTCTCGTCTTTTCACTCCGGGCCTCATGTCTGTCTTTAACTACGTATATTTTTTATTGCTGCTTCTATTTAAATGAAAAATGTAAACAAGACAAATAGAATATGGGTTTAAGATTTGACTGATGCTTCCAGACAAAATCTAAACGACCAGCAAAAAAGGTAGGGGTTCTGAGAGAGAGAGAGAGAGAGAGAGAGAGAGAGAGAGAGAGAGAGAGAGAGAGAGAGAGAGAGAGAGAGAGAGAGAGAGAGAGCAGTGCGTATTATCTTTAGTAGGCGTATTAGTAAAAGGTATGCTACAATTTTAGATTCCTAGTACCATCACTCACTCAAGAGCAACGAAAAAGATAAAAGAAAAGTATGTGTCGCTATGGCCTACAAGTTATATATTGTAGCTAACACACAGCACGATGGTATATAACAAAAAGGAATAGAAAAAAAAATAGTTGACGAGAGAGAGGTAGACATCTCCCAGAACGGCAACTATCGCAGGGGGATTTCATACACACTGGTATAAGTGGGTGCTGTGAAAGTGCCTCTGACCCATCTGTGACTTCCCAGAACGTTTCCCTTTGTGTCTTCCAACGCAAGAGGGCAATCACAGCCTGGTATCTAAACACAACTCTGTTCCTTCTTACACAACACTACACGCTCCTTACACATCTGCATTTTTCACTTTAAAAAAATCAATAAAAAGGTCAGGCAAAACAGCCTTTGAGTCCCTATCTTCCAGTTGCTAATTCAGTACATAGACTTTAATGGCCCATGTACAGAGTACATATCACTTATATGAGATAGTTCCACTCATATTGCTCTACTGAACAGAAGGAAATCAAAAGCATTTTTTTTCAACTCCTCTAACCAACTGACTCCACACACACACACACACACACACACACACACACACACACACACACACACACACCTCTCTCTCTCTCTCTCTCTCTCTCTCTCTCTCTCTCTCTCTCTCTCTCTCTCTCTCTCTCTCTCTCTCTCTCTCTCCTGACAGCAAGGTTACATCTCTTGCTGAATCTGGACACGGCTACAGAACGAGTAATTTGTTGTGACGCCAGAGCCTCGTGAAGTCACAGACGTAGACCAGTCTTAGCCATCCAGCTGCCTGTCATTACGTGATGTGGATAAATAAATGTACTAATTATTAATATATATAAACAAATACTCATACATTTCTGTCAGTTGATGTGTGATGAGTATCATATATATATATATATATATATATATATATATATATATATATATATATATATATATATATATATATATATATATATATATATATATATATCGAAAAGAGCAAGCAGGGAATCAACCGCATTCTCGTACACATCATTACAGATATAGTCTTTTATCGTATTTGTACGATAATTATAGCCTAGACACTGTGCAAGGGTCAGTCAGTGCTTCCGGTCTGGTCTGGCCTTCCCTCCATGTCGCCGGCAAGCTCTCCGTGACGTGTGTCCCACCGACACACCCACAGCACAGCCGTAGCATTTCATGGCGGCACACACAGTTAACACCAAAAAAAATATGGACCACTACTGTGTTATTACAGTGTATAATGTCATGGTTATTTATTTGGATTACCAGCACTAGATGATTACACTGCTATTCCAGGACTTCTTTGGTGCGTGTTAACCGACATGTATGTACACCATCAACACCCACCCCCTACACACATACACATGCACACAAATCACCCTTCCCCCCCCCCCCCCCCCCCCCACACACACACACACACACACACACATACATGTATATCACAGCTCTACTAGATGCTTTCTTTAAGGAACGCTGAAATCTTATACACATTTACCTCAACTGAGCCTACAAAGTCTTCAGGATCAACAAATCATCCCTTGGCACCATATAATGTCTGTTCTTGAAGTACATCTGGGGAAGACAAGTGGGAGGGTCGTCTGACTTTCAGTGAGAAGCTTATTGAAAGAGGAAATGGAGACATTAATGGGATAAAATAATTTCGTAAAGATGGAGGTGTACAATAATGAACAATAAAACAAAAATAACATGATCGTTCAACTTACTTTTGAAACTAATTCTAACATTAGTTACATCAAAGGCTGGTGATGCACGATTGGAAGTAAAGGTTGATGATGTTGTTCGGTAAATTAAATAAGTGATAGACTTTGCATATCCTGCATCCATCTTGGATTATGTTGTGAACCATGGAGAGAGAGAGAGAGAGAGAGAGAGAGAGAGAGAGAGAGAGAGAGAGAGAGAGAGAGAGAGAGAGAGAGAGAGAGAGAGAGAGAGAGAGAGAGAGAGAGAGAGAGAGAGAGAGAGAGAGAGAGAGAGAGAGAGAGAGAGAGAGAGAGAGAGAGAGAGAGAGAGAGAGAGAGAGAGAGAGAGAGAGAGAGAGAGAGAGAGGGAGAAAGAGAGAGGAGGAGAGAGAGAGAGAGAGGAGGAGTGTGTGTGTGTGTGTGTGTGTGTGTATGTGCCATGTATCCGTATTATAACTGTCACTACTACTACAACTACTGCTAATACTACTGCTGCTACTACTACTACTACTACTACTACTACTATTACTACTACTACAACTACTACTATAGTACTACCACCAGCACCATCACCCCACCACTATTTGACAACTGACTCTTATCTCCTCCTCCTTGCTCCACCTGGAGTCTGATGATCAACATATTATTATTATTATTATTATTATTATTATTATTATTATTATTATTATTATTATCATTATTATTATTATTATTATTATTATTATTATTATTATTATCATTATTGTTATAATTATTATTATTGTTATTATAATTACTATTATTATCATTATTAATACCATTATCATCATCATCATCATCATCATCATCATTATTATTATTATTATTATTATTATTATTATTATTATTATTATTATTATCATTATTATTATTACTATTATCATTATCTCTATTCATTTTGTTTTTGTTGTTGCAGTTACCGTTACTGTCGTTGTTGCTGTAATCACATTCATTGTAATCACAATCAGAAAAATCAAACCTTATTTACATTAAGACAGTTGCGGTATATGTACACACACACATACACACACACACATACATAAAAATAAAAGTGTAAGAAGCTGCAACCGTTAACGTGTGATAAATTAAAGCATCATGTAACCACTGCCATCACAACCTCTTTCTTTACTCTCTGTTAGTCGCGGTGTGCAACGCGTACAATAGTGATGCAGAACATTTTATGCAAGTATCTTCGGCACTTATACCGAAGCTTTACCGTTTTCTGTTGCCCAGCTTTCGCACGCTTTCCCTTTAGTTTCATATATTTATACGTGGCAGAATTTTAGGGCGCCCTGCTGTGATGATTTTCAGAGTGGTAATGCTCAAAAGGGTTGGGGAGAGTGTACGTGGGATGCGTTACAAAGGATTCCCTAGTAGGCACATGAAACCTGCCTGCGTGGAGGTTATCTTTCCTGACACTTCATAACATGCGAAAGGACAGAGAAAATACGAGGTTCTTCGCGCTGCCACTCCATCCGGTTTTCGCGACCAGAAAAATAAAATGCATTTAATTTCAAAGGCAACTGGAGAAACTGGACTGGTAATATTACTGGAATAGACTGGAAATGTAATGTGAGTTAAAAGTTCACCAGCAAGAAGAATTATAGCAAAAATACGTAAATGAACAGTATGCAAATTAAACTTAATGCAATTTTATAAGTACTATTCATTACAATGAACGTGTAGACTTTCTTTTTAATGTATTTACTTCAAGAGCTACTTATTCTCTCAGTAGTTTAAAATGATATCAAATTAAATATATACCACGAAGACAGGCCTTTAAAACACTGTTTCTCATTATTGATAGAAATTACCATTGAAAAAATAATGACCAACTAAATTTTAGGAGTCTTTTTTTTTTTTAACTCATTTCTTCATACAATATTTATTAGATTTCTTCATATGATAAAGTTTGTAGGATATTTCTTTAACAGTCTTTGTGTTATTTCCATTTTATTTTTTGTGATTTAATATACAGTAAGAAATTACTTAAAATTTATATTTTAAATGCACCCTATGTAAGTGTAGGTGTAAACATATTAAAGTTATTTTTTTTACATACCCATCTAAAGGTAGGGAAGCCTTAAAACACTAACATTTAAGTGCACTGCAAAGTATTAAGCACTTGTATAATGGGGACACTTGTGTCTTCATCTCATTTTGCTGCAATCCACCAGTGAATCTGTTGTTGCTGTTTCTAAGCCAATGTTGATATCCACATTCCCACACACACACACACACACACACACACACACACACACACACACACACACACACTACATTATTTTAAAACACGCATCCACACATACTACATTCTTTTAAAACACGCAAAGGTAATTTTACAAAGAATGTCTCACGATCGTTCGTCTGGCTCTTCCATGCACTAACTATATAACTTTTTTCACTCTGGGTATGAGTATATTACACAGAACGACGATTGTGAATTTACATTCTATTTCATCATCTCCCCTTACCTAATTAGATATTTACTTTTCCTCTATATCAGCGAAGAGCAGAAATCCTCTTATCAGAGAGATAAATTTTCCTCCGTACGATAATTATTGCATATCAAGTGAATCTCCTATTACTCACCTTTCTTCCTTTATAAGCTTTACCTATAACTCCTCCGTCATTTCCTCTCTCTTCACCACCACCATCCCCTTCACCACTAGCAGGCGCCATCTTTTCTAATCTTTATCATTCAGACATTTTTATCCACTACAAGCATTACTTGCCCTTTCCCGTCATCACTACCACCACCTTATCATATCTCGTCTAGCCTCCCGGCCAATCACCTTTACTTTTCGCCACTTACACCTACTGCACACTAGACCCCCTGTACCATCACCATCCTCACCATCCCCTTCACTATCAGCACAACTTTCTCCCCTCACTATCACTATTTTCTCCCCTATGCATTATTTTTCCTCCCTACCTATTACGTACCCCGCTTGCCCGTACCGTCCTCGGGTCCCTCCAAAACTGCCAGGTAAAGCCATGTGCTCCACGTGACGACACAGCAGCTGGGTTCTTCTTCCTGACTTTTATACGCCACCTGGCAAACTTTGCCGGCGAATATTCGACGTGATCCTCAAACGACTCTATACTTCTCGTTCGAGGAGAATTCTAAAAGCAGTTAAGAAAAGCTTATATTGTTATGACTCACTTAATAGAGGGATGAGACTGAGTAAAATTCAGTTTTATGCTGGTTAGTTGAAGTGGAAAGCTCCAGTATACACACACACACACACACACACACACACACACACACACACACGCCCGCAATCACACATCCAGCTGGTGATCAAGGAGGAAAAGAATCCCTTAAAGCTGACAGCAGAAAACAACCATGCGATTGAGTCGCAAAAAATGTCTGCAGAAAACAAGGGAGACGCTCTGCTTTGCAAATCGTGTGTTCCCATCCTGCAGTCTTGCAAAACACCCTACAATGCAGAGGAAAATAATAAATATATTCCATGATTCAGGCACCGCACCGGTAGGGATATTTCCGCCTTTCTCTCAAATATTCTTAGTCTCGTCCTTCTTTCTTTACCGTCGACTCGCAGTTCCCCCGCGTCCCGCAACCCAACGACGAGCAGGTTTCAGGATTCAGGGAAAATATTTGCGTTATGGTTTGGACAGGCAAGGTCACTCGAAAAACAGCCCGGAAAGACCCGAGGGATACATGGTGCCTCCTGCTGGCACACTGCACTCCCGATGTGACCAGAGAGAGAGATCCACACAATTTTGCTGCAGCTGTCCTCTTACATCATTGCGGTTGATTCCGTGCATCAACATCCACTGCATTACGCAAAAGCTTATACAAAGTAAATAAGATTTTTTCTTTTGCAACAACAGTAAAATTAGAGAAACACTCTTTATTAAGGGCAAATACAAGCGATAAAAAGGGAAGAGAAGGGAAAGGCCAGGAGGGCCATCTGACCAGGGGCTGTGCTCAAAGAGGCTTCTGATTGACACTTGTGAATTTTTGGACACGGCAAGTTTCATCAATACTTTTTCATTTACATCCATATTGGACTGAAACAATATGCAACCCCTCAGCTTACAGCTGAAAAAATCGAATAGGCAAGAAAAATAATCTAATGAAGACTTTTCAACTATAAAACGGTGCTTAACGACCCGAGGGTTTCCGAGGCTTTCTGGCCCCGACGAGACCTGCCTCACTCTCCACCCAGCACTGCCAGTCAGCGTGCCTGCCCCTCACACTCTCTCATCCAACCTTCCTTCCCTCAACCTTTTTGGGAGAAAACAGTGACGCTCAACGAAACTGAGTTACCCAGAAAAAAAAAATATGTACGTATATACATGTATGTATACATGCTTGTATGCATGGATGTGTGTGTGTGTGTGTGTGTGTGTGTGTGTGTGTATATATATATATATATATATATATATATATATATATATATATATATATATATATATATATATATATATATATATATATATATATATATATTAGAATGCTAGTGATAAAAGAGCTTTCATTTCGAATATTCACTTTTGTTACCATTCTTCCTTCCATTTTTCTTTCTTTTTTTATTACCATCGTCTCCATAATTATCCTCCTCCCTCCTCTCAGGCAGTACACATGCATTTCAAAGGGTGTTTCTAGGAACAATTCCCATCCAGGCAATTATTAAAGGAGAGGAAAGAAATAACACCTATCAGTGAAAAGAGAGAGAGAGAGAGAGAGAGAGAGAGAGAGAGAGGGAGAGAGAGAGAGAGAGAGAGAGAGAGAAACAGCACTACCCACGCCCCGCTCTTCGGCTGCTCCCTCTGTTTACTCGTTTATCTAGGCGATAAGATTCGTGACTCGGGGGAGTTGCTGAACATGATGGTACGGGC
>NC_087165.1:11308511-11336011 GCF_035594125.1 Scylla paramamosain | reverse complement strand
AGGAGAAGGTCGATCAGTACTACGAGAACGGTCACCCACTTTTTATTGAGCCACGCTTCGTTGACAGGACGGCACGAAACGAGAATGTAAACACTGCATTTAGTGATGGATTGCCAACAATGCTGTTTTGAAATGGACGAAACCTTCTGAAATCACTTTGCCGAGTAACGCAGTAAACTATCACAAACAAATATGAACGATTTTTTTTTTCTCTTTATTCTCATAGTCAGGCCACCAAGTGCACAACACGGGAGCTGCGTGATTCACAAGTCTGTAAGTACACGTAAATATGTACCCGATAAAGGGGTACAGCAAACAGGTTCCCCCGAAACGATCTGGCGGCCAAATTAATAATGCACCTTTGTTAATAATGCCTGTGGCATGGTGGAGAGCAGATAATAAAGCAGGAGCGGACTGTTAATAATCCAGGCCGCCCCCTCTATCACCACACGCCGCGCCACCACCACAGTCTCGCCACGCTCCCTGCACGATTAAATTGTGCTATTAGTTACATTTACGCTATTTGCTGTACTATTAAATCCAATAACGATGAAATTCAAGTACCCTTTTTTCACAAGACATTTACATAACATTTCTAAAAGTTCTTTCCGTTTCCTACAACTCACTTTCAGATTTACTTACATCATGTTGCATGCATTTACGATTTCATGTACAGTATTTCGTGAGGTATGGCGTAACGTGATATTCTCTGTTATACAAGAACGTCCTTTGCAGTGTAAGGCAGCCGAGGTGAAGAGTCACGTGTGGCAGGGAGCACATAATTAAATGAAAATTATCCTCCCTCTAATTAGAAGAGATTATTCAAATTTCACTCTATCTAATGAAGTCATTATCTCACCTAGCTAAGTCTTTGTAATTTGTAGTATTATTACTATAAGTAGTCGTACAAAAATGACAGGATTATTATTATCATTATTATTATTTTTTTTTTATTATTATTATCATTATTATCATTATTGTCATTATTATTATTATCATTAATAGTTGTAGTAGTAGTAGTAATAGTGGTGGTGGTAATGGTGGTTGCAGTAATAGTAGTAATTGTTGTTGTTGCTGTTGCTGCTATATTAATAGTAGTGCTGGTACTGGTGGGAGTAGTATGAAGTAGTACTAGTAGTAGTAGTAGTAGTAGTAGTAGTAGTAGTAGTAGTAGTAGTAGTAGTAGTAGTAGTAGTAGTTGTTGTTGTTGTTGTAGAAGTAGTAGTAGTTGTAGTTGTTGTTATTGTTATTGTAATACATTAGAACTGCAAAAGTGGTAATAGCAATAGTGGTAGTGATAGTTGTAGATGTTGTTTTTGTTGTTGCTATTTTTGTCTTTGTTTTTGCTGTTATATTTTGTTGTTGGTGGTGGCGGTGGTGGAGTTGTAAACAGTAGTATGAGCAGGAGCAGCAGCGCCAGCGGCGGCAGCGACAACAGCGGCAGCGATAACAACAAAAACGTATCTAACAATTACCAGTACTCCCCGTCACCCACGCGAACGAACGAAATGACGGATGCTTACTTAGAAATGCGAAACCTCCAAGAATATAGAATAGAATATAATGGCAGAGTAAGGCAAGCAAGTCAGCCAGCCCTTCGCCCTCTCTCGGCGCGGCCTCAGGAGCAGAAAACACCTTGAGAATATTCTAATTACAGGAATTATACATTCACGAGGGAGGAGGAGATGAAGGAGAAATTCCAAAGTTCTCCACAGCTTAATTTTCGGCAAAGGTCCGTCCAAACTTTACTTTTTATTAGAATAGACACCAGGTGGAGTAAAAAAAAGCACATTACTGAACAGAGAAATAGATATACTTGTGGATATTCTTACTTTGATTGGAGAAGCCTGTGAATTACAATGAAGATTTTTTTTTTTGTGTGTGTGTACTAAAATTTTTAATCTTGCACTTGAGGCTGCATGAAGACCAGTTCTTACATACTACTGAGAGAGAGAGAGAGAGAGAGAGAGAGAGAGAGAGAGAGAGAGAGAGAGAGAGAGAGAGAGAGAGAGAGAGAGAGAGAGAGATTCATTAGTTCAACGTTCCAGTTTCGTCATTTCACACATTCATCGTTCGCACTGTATAGCGAGTAATAAAACCAGTGGACCGATAATTAATATGCATAGGAAGGACAAACCAGGCGACGCACACAAATGAGATCTTCGCCTGTTGCCGATCTTAGCGCTGAACGGCGTGATAATGTATTCAAATGTCTCTGAAAGCCTTTGAATTCTTGGTGACATTCCATTAGCTTATTCCTCGGGCAGCGCTTCTCGGATCAGACCGTATTAAGACGTCCTGGAGGGGTTTGTTATGATGGCAGGGCTCTGAACTCGTATTCTTCAGTATCTTAGTTATTGCATGGACCTTAAAGTTATTCCTGTTCTGAGGTCGTGTTCATTCTTAGCCTTAAACTATGAGGCAAACTTGCAGCTTACCTCATGCAAGGTTTCTTAAGGATTCTCTGTACTTTATACCTTTGTGCGTGGCCGTCAGGATACTAGTACAAGGAGCAGCCGAGTAATATAAAAGTGTTTGGGTCATGAAAGTGTGTGTGTGTGTGTGTGTGTGTTATTTCTCCCTCTACTAATTTCTCTATATTGTATTGCAATTTCGTCGCATTTTGTATCATCAATAAGTATTTTTTTTATTATATCACCATCTCTCTCTACTAAAATAAATTTGTGCGTCAGTCAACGTCTTTTTAATGCATTTCGGCGCTTCCACTCACTTGTACAGTCTTCCTCACCTCCTCTTCTGTTATAAAACCTAATTGTTAGTCTGGTCTTCCCCACGCCTCGCCCAAGCTCCGTGGAATCACTTTGTTGTCATATTATGACTCACTGCTCCAGGTACCAACACAAAGCTTCAAAAAAAAAGAATGAGTGTGCGTTGCATTTACTTTTCATTAAAGAAATACAATTATGTAGCGAATTCTTATAAATACGTGCAAATAAAATGGACACAGTGCAACAAACAGACAAAGGGTGCATTCAGCGACTCCCTGGTAGTGGTTAACAATGAAGCTTCACCCGCCCGTCTGCTGGCTCGCCCGCCACCTCGCTCCGGACTCCTCATCACTCGCTGCTGCACCTTCATGAAATCGTGACTCGTAGAATTCATTGAGGATTGAATACTTATCTTTTGTTATAGCAATTCACATTAGCTCGGGGATTATCATGGAATGTAACAACGTAATATTTCATCGAATAACATTAAGAATGAGCATTTGCTGCATAACAAATGGAATACAAGGCTCCCTGCACATCAGACGAGGGTGGGGTGCGTCTGCCAAGCTGTCCAGTGCAGGCTGTGGTGCGTTTCTATCTAATTGTATGAATTGCTACTTCGGTCTGTTATGCCACTCGTTTGACATCAGAAGACGTGAATTGTAATTTATTTGTCCCCAAACTCAGAAGAATTTACGCGTTTGAATTTTGCTTTTTCACTTTGTTCTTTGCCATTCCAGAAAAAAAAAATCGTCTTCTTATGCTATATGGATGGAAAGATTCATAGCTTCCAAAATTAGGAGACTCTTTTGTTTGTTTTGTGTGGTAACCTAAGTAGTAAGCACGACACTAATATACTTGCAACGCTGCAACAATGAATTAGTTAAATTAGTTAATGGTATGACCACGAGGGTGTTGATAATTTTCTAAATTTACTTAACTGAAATTAAGTACAGTGAATATTTCCGGGTATTCATATTGAGCACACTATTTTCCAATGAGCTGGTTCACAATAGCAACCCATATTTCGCGTATGTACGTAGGCGTTGAAATGTTTTCATTCCCTTCTTATGCTACTGGATCGCTTCCTTCCGTGTTGATTTATGATTTCCTTCTCCTTTGGTCTTATCGTCCACGACATCCTGTGTTAACATAACAACCTCTTTCCTGTTGTAGTGACTTGTCGTGTTTGCGGTTTTGCTCTTTAGTTCCTTTCCTGGGATTCCCTTGTCTACTTCACTCTGTTTATAATCTTGTTGTAGCGACCAACTTATTTTCTTTTCTATACTTCATCCGTCTTCTTTCGGGTTTCGTTTTCATTAGTTTTGTCAGGTTGCCACAAATACGCATGGTTGGCAATCCTTTTACCACTGTTACTGTTTTTTGTATCAGGTAAGTTTTTTTCATGTATGAATCTATGCATTATCTCATTTCAACTGAAACTTTGAATAAGCTTTACGAAACCATAAACACTTGCTCTCGAAAACACCAAATAGCAGTTCTTCCTGGAACTTAAATCACATAAATATTTCTTGGGTGAAAATTCTTTTCTTTATCACCTAAATGTGGATGAGGCGCCCCGAAACCCCAGTAAGGCTTTCCAAGTCATTACACGCACTGGTCAACAAATCTTATATGAAGTCCATCCCTAAAGGTCCAATAGTTTTCTTTATCATGGTCTTACACACGACAATTAAAGTATAACCGAGTTCCTACGCTTTCCTGATTCTTTCGTGATCAAAAATAGTCTGTCGAAAGAATTCGTCTTCTAATAAAATGTTAAATTAAGTGAGCGAAAGTTAATTTATTGCCCACTTGTGATACCATTCCAGTTTACAGTTAATTAAATAAATAAAAAGTTATTCGTTGCAAGAGAAGACAGGGTGGTCGGCGCGATGAGCCGCAAGTCACAGAAGATCTCACAATGATATCCTTGTGCTTCAAAGGCAAACAACATGAAATATATAAGATCAACTATCAACGCGAGAAGAAGAGTCCGCCATTCCTACTTCACTGACTTTATACGTACACGTATATTCCGTTCTGAAATTTCCGAATTTCCCATTGTAGGTCATTCTCTTTTTGTGTAATCGTCGCTTTAAATGAAGTTCGTTTTGTGAAGTGATTTGTGAAGACCTGTACTTTCTCTTCTGGTAAGGATTATCGTTGCCTGATTTATTTTTTAGGTATGCGAGAAACATCTAGAATTTTAAAGTCTTCCATAAAAGTTTTTTTTTTCTCTCTCTCTCTCTCCTGGCAACGCTTATCCTGCTATCACTCGCTTCCCTACTCCCTCCCGGCAACGGACTGTTAAATTCCTCATAAAATTCTTCCGCTTCATTTAGTTTCCTTGTCATTGCTAAACGCCAGCGAACCGTAGAGCTAATTAGTTACAGATTTTTTTCGTTCGTTCTACAAATTTTAAAGTTTTCCCCCTCGTGTTCTGGATCACTTCCACTTAATTTCTCCTTCCCCTCCTACTTCGCCTCCTTTTTCCCCCCTAATCACACATTATTACATCACATACTAGTTTCAACAATTAATACTAATGAAGTTGCTGCCACTATTAATCCCACTACTCCCCAAGGCTTCTGAAGCTTCTCCAGCAACTGCAAAATATTAACATGTATCCTAAAAGTTATTTCCACGCCCGCCTCTCTCTCTCTCTCTCTCTCTCTCTCTCTCTCTCTCTCTCTCTCTCTCTCTCTCTCTCCTTGGAATTCTTATATTATATTCATCACCACTCCTCATTACTACCAGTCCCCATCAACACCCATTACATCCCATCACCCATCAATCACTGCACTTTCACCCATATCCCACCCATCTTCTTCACTCGCCATTCCACAACACACCATCACTCATCGTAACCCATCACCACCCATCACCGCATCACAATTGACCACCCACCTCACCTTCATTTTACCACCATCATCACTCACTCTTTCACTCCCATCCCCGCCAAGCACCACCCATCACCTCACTATACCATTCATCACCCAGTGTCACCAGTGTTCATCCGGTCACACCTATATTATTCATCTCCACCCTTTACTCATCACATCCAGCATCCATGACGACTGTGTTCCTCGTAAAAGGGTTCTAATGATCATCACTCATCATCACCACACCTTGTCACTTTCCATCACTTGTCACTACGTCATAAATAACACCATTTCAATCAATGCCTGTCACCACCTGCCACACCGTACTCATCACATAGTGGGCGAAACCACAGGAGCATAAGTAGAAAATGATAATAATAATAATGGGAAATAATAAATATATATACATAAATTGTTACGAAAATATAAGAAGCTATTTTTTTTTTTTTGGGGGGGGGTTATTTCTTTACTGATAGTGATGAATGGAGGGAACTATTACTAGCTGTAGCAGGGGCGACGGTGGCAGCAGCGCAACATGAGTAAATATAACAATAATAACAATGATAGTAGTAGTAGTAGTAGTAGTACTAGCAGTAGTAGTAGTAGTAGTAGTAGTAGTAGTAGTAGTAGTAGTAGTAGTAGTAGTAGTAGTAGTAATATTAATAATAATAATAACAATAATAATAATAATAATAATAATAATAATAATAATAATAATAATAATGATAATAATAATAATAACAATAATAATAATAATAATAATAATAATAATAATAATAATTAGTAGTAGTAGTAGTAGTAGTAGTAGTAGTAGTAGTAGTAATAGTAATAGTAGTATAACAGTACGTAGTAATAGTAGTAGTAGTAGTAGTGTTGGTGATGGTCTAATATTCGTAGTGATGGTTTTCATTTATCTTCGTAAGAAGGGCTCTTGTCAAGGGGGAAGAAAAAAATGTATTAAAAAGCTCATTGAAGATGCCAGCTTCTAAATGAGACAGTGAAACCAGATCCAAAATTACTTGCAGAAGTGTCTTGAAACCTTCCTCTTGGAGAGAGAGGTCATAGGCAGAAGAAAATATAGAAACAGGGAGGGAGTTCCAGAGTTTACCAGTAAAAGGGATGAAAAAACTGAGGATATTGGTTGGCTCTTGCATTAGGGAGGTAAATGTTGACAGAGTTCAGAGAGTCTGACCAAGAAAGGTGCAAGCACGGAGGCAGAGTTACGGAGAACAACAGGAACGACCCCATCAGGTCCGTAATCCTTCCGAGAATTAAAGCCAACCAGGGAATGGAAGACATCGCTAGAAAGAATCGTAATAGAAATGGTCGGAGGCTGGAAGGGAGGGAGAAACAAGCACTGAATCATTCAACGCTGAATTTTTACCAAATCTTTAAGAGAAGAGTTGAGCTTTAGATAGATGAGATAGCAGGAATGCCATCAGGGTGAAATTGAGGAAGGAAAATGATGAAGAAAAGTTGTTAGAAATATTTCTGCCTGCGTTTCAGAAGTCGAGAGTGGAGTTTAATCCTGAAAGATTGAAATTTTGTATTGATGAAAGAGTTTCTGGTTAGTTAAAGGACACTCTTGGCATGATTTTCTGAGAATGGAGATCTTTGTGAAAGGAATGTAATAGGTAAGAGATTTGTCCTTAGAGGGCAGACATTTGTATTATGAGGTACAAAGGGAGACATTCAGGGAAGATAGAGCTGAGTCACAGGCAAGTTCACAGCACCCACCTAGGGCAGTGTTACATAATTGCCCTTGACGTAACTAACGTATCAGCATGTGTCTGTTGCCTCCTGCATAATGGTGGAAGTAATGTTAGGCACAATCATATTTGTTCTAGAATTTTCAGTATTACGGTGTACGTCGTGGATGTGTATAAATTATGATCACGCTGGATGCGTCACCCAAAACATTCAAGTAGACGAATACCTCAGATGTTTGTACTAATTACGCCGTTCAAGGAGTTCAAGTTTTGTAAATACTGTATGTTTTGTAAGTAAAAAAGAGTTTAGCTACTACTCAGTGTTGGGATTCCTATTGCGTAATTGAGCAATGATAGACACTATTATGTTTGTTTTATAATTATTAGCATTACAATACACATCATGGATAAGGTGTAGCAATTACAGTCATCCGACAGAAATTAATAGAAAAAAACTCGTTCTTCATAATAAATGTAACCCATATTATATTAGAATAGCCTTTATTACAACCGTGATAAATAATCATAAGAGAAAATTTCTACGTAGTTCATCTAATTGGTTAACAAGACACCAAAAGGACCGGCTTCCTCAAGTTGGTGCTTTCAATTATGTCTCTAAATTCATCTACTGATAAAAATCCTCACTGCATTGTGTATGGGTAAGATAAAATTCTGCCATATGATTTATTTTTTATAGCTTTGCTCCTGTTTATTTTTCTGGTAATAACACCAAAAATCAACTTCACACTCTTCAGGTGGTTCGTGCCTCTGTCCGGGAACAGCTGGAATTTTTTTTTTGTACGGAGATGAGTCTTAAGCAGCATAGCAAAGCCATTTCACTGTCCATCACTGTCGGGGAGACTATAATGAAACCAATTCCTGGCCTAGTAACAAAATTAACTGCAAGATTTACATGACTTTTCAGCGTTGTCGAGCAGCTACATGAAAATGAATTGCAAATTTTCATCTCGAAGAACTGTAAACCTCAGATTATATAGTGACAGGCTGAAGAGGATCAATGTTCACTACTCTTCCCTTCTCCAGCTTTCCGCTATCGCCTCTTCTACACCTTTTTTTCTACTTAAATACATAACCTGAGGCAACTTCCGTACTTTATTATTTTCTTTCGCTTTTTCTGTCTGGCCCGTGACAAGGAGGATCTTTTGTGTAATTACATTTCTTGTTTTTTTTATGTTTTTGTGACCTACGTCTCACTAAAGTCTGCATTATGTGATCTGCGTGTTACACATACTTCGTTGTGGGGACACGCGGAAGGGCGTTGGCGAGCGATGTGCCAGTGATCTCTGTGTTTGTCGTCCTTCTTTTGTTTTGTGTTCCCACGCTTCCCTGGGAACATTTGGTTCAGGTGACCGCTTGCTCCCTGACTGCACACTCTGCCCCTCCATCTGCCTTTCATTGTTGATATCTATGTAACTTCTTATTAGCCACCAACACAAGTACTAGCAATTATATCAATAATCGCTCTGATGTTAATAATGACGATGGTAAAGAAAACAATAATGATAATAATAACAATAATAATAATAATAATAATAATAATAATTACTATTATTATTATTATTATTATTATTATTATTATTATTATTGTTACTATTATTATTATTATTATTATTATACTATTATTATCATCATCATCACCATCACCATTACCTCCCTCCTCCTCCTCCTCCTCCTCCTCCTCCTCCTCCTCCTCATCATCATCATCATCATCATCATCAGCAGCAGCAGCAGCAGCAGCAACATTACGTACAATTTCTATGAACACGAAACACGAAGAGGAAGCAGTTTCCTTTGGCAGAATGGCGTCTACGGAATCTCCTTGTATTTAATCAGGATTTCCCTGCCGCCGCGCTTTCCCCTGAGGCCTTGGAGTGACAGGATCCATTCACTCTCCTCCTTTTGCTCTTCCCTGCTCCCACTACCTCATTCCAACAGGTTAATACAAATCTCTGGGCCTTTCTCCGCCAAAAAATTATGATCTTACAGTTCTTAGAATAGTTTCATTAGTATTTACACGAAACGTCTAAGTAAACGTGACAACTGCACTTCTGTCACATCACCCTATCATCTGAGATCCTCCAAATTCACAAAGTGCTTTTCTCTGCCAGGAGATAACCTGAAAAAAGACCATTTAAGATTGCCCGAAAAATTTGCTCCATCAAGGAGCAAAAGTGCAGCTGGCGCACCTATACCTACTTTGAAACTTAACGGGGAAAGTGATGTGTAACCATATTTGATTATCAACCAATTATCTCTAAATACACTGTCAAGACATGCAGGAATTTGATAAGCAATAACTTTTGATAAAATAGAGCTTTAAAGAAGTTAACTCATTACCAAAGAAACTTTACGCAATTATTGGCTGTGTGGGAAAATCGGCCTATCGTGGCTTGTACTGCACGTCCGCGGCTCCTGAAGTGCGTGAGACGCATTTTATTGACCTGCTGTTGCCTAAGACATTATGGGTTCAGCCTTCTGCCCCTTCATATCAAGTCATAGCACCAAGATTCTCTTCTCATCCTTATACGATGTGTAGCAGACTTGTGAGATTGTGAGACACTGTATGTTTCCATTAAACATGCACTCTGCTGAAGGCACTTCATAACACGTCTCGTCTTTCCATTGGATAGCGATTCAAATAATGATGTGCTGACTATTTTGCAGGAAAACAAGACACGTTACATTGACATTTCCAAGATAATCCAATAAAAAAATAAATAAAAATAAACATCGCATTTTGAAAATGCTAGTTAAACCAACAGACATTATTCCGTTGAACAACGAAAAAAAAAAAATCTATTAATGGCTCACATAATTATTCATCACTTCAGTCTACGTATATAAATTACGGCGTTGCAGCAGCAGCAGCAGCAGGAGTAGTAGCAGTAGCAGCACCAGCAGCAGCAGCAGTAGTAGTAGTAGTAGTAGTAGTAGTAGTAGTAGTAGAAGTAGTAGTAGTAGTAGTAGTAGTAGTAGTAGTAGTAGTAGTAGTAGTAGTAGTGGTGGTGGTGGTATTAATAGTGGTGGTATTACTAGTAGTTCCACTAGTAGTTGCAGCACTAGTATTAATAATTAAACGAGCAGCAACAACAGTAGTAGTAGTAGTAGTAGTAGTAGTAGTAGTAGTAGCAACAGTAGTAGAAGTAGTAGTAGCAGCAGTAGCAGTAGCAGTAACAGTAGCAGCACCACCACCACCACCACCACCACCACCACCAGTGTAGCAGGCAGCACACTTGTTCGGTGGAAGAGAAGTGGCGTGTAACGTAAACAGTCATTGCCAACAATACGTCAATATTTACACAGCTCTAGTTATACAACATGCACATGGCTTTGAGCTATACACATAACAGCACACACACACAAACACACACACTCACACACACACACACACACACACACACACACACACACACACACACACACACACGATATTTTTTTTCGGGTTTTGTGCAACTAACGTGCAAACAAAATCATAACGGTCAAATTACGGTGACGAACTCACCTCTGCTCAATAAGCTTTGCGGTCACCTATGTTTAAAAATCTTTCTGCCTAACTGTTAGTGTGCATGATTCAAGACTCGTTTTACTTTGGTGTGTAATAACAACTAGTGGCAAAACCTGACTGACATAATCCTTATTGCCACTGAAGCTTCCTGACACACACACACGCACAGCAAGAACTAAGATTATTGCAATTTCATTTTTAGTGAGTAAATCAGTAACAAAACTCCTCACCCTAACTGTGCATTGCGTTGGATGCAAAGGAAAATATAGTAGACGGAAGAGATAGAGGGAGAAAAAATTAGCTTCGATGTGGGAAAAAAAAAAAAAAAAAAAACTTAGAGGTTTTCGACAAAATAAGTTTTCCTAAGATTTTATTCGAAAGCTGTAGTTCTTTGAGCTGCTAATTTGGTGAGAAATAGAAAGCAAACAAGATCTGAAGAGACGTTGTTGATTGAATCTGTGTTATAAAAGCAATGATAAAGTTTGTCTTGTGCCCTACTTCCGCCCTTCCATATCACGGAGTTTGTGGAACGTTCCCAGAGTGAAAAAAGGAGCAGGATCCAATCTTTGGATCTTGGTGGGCAAGGCGGTGGATGAGGTTCGTCCTCTTGGGAATCAAGAAAACGATTTCCACGAGCTGGAGCCAATGAGACTCACCAATGAGGATGTTCACTTAGGTTTGATGCAACCTCTTTTCAAATCAGCTCTTATTTCTGATGCTATAGCCATCATTACACCACCACCACCATCATCACCGTCATCGTCTACAATATTTTGTGATCACACGCTTACATTTTTCTAAACAGCTATGAGTGATAATCAATTTTGACCTCGTAACATTCACAAAGAAGTTACTTTACTCCTATGAAATTCCTTTTAATAAATATATAAATAAAAATTTGCCTGGATTCCAAAGGCTGTTTTTCTTCAGCATATTATCTATGAGCTTAATTTGCTTCGTAAACAGAGTTAAATGCCTCAAAGTGGTCGGTCGTCTGGCAGCTAGTCAGCTAACATAGTAAGGAAGGAGACGTAAAACGTGTGTGAATTAATATTACTTGGTGAATTAATACCTAAACCAAGTTTTTATTTTAAGAATATCATTGTGCTGTATTCATGTCAATATGTACGGATATTTCTTCTTCTATATATATATATATATATATATATATATATATATATATATATATATATATATATATATATATATATATATATATATATATATATATATATATATATATATATATATATATATATATATATATATATATATATATATATATATATATATATATATATATATATATATATATATATATATATATATATATATATATATATATATATATATATATACATATATATTCTCTCTCTCTCTCTCTCTCTCTCTCTCTCTCTCTCTCTCTCTCTCTCTCTCTCTCTCTCTTTTGTCAAATATACTTAAGAACTGAGCTGTACACGATGCACCCAATTAAGGTTTACATTCACCTGCATTCTAGACGTACGGATGATTAAAGAAATAAATGAAATGCCCGGCTGGTCACTGTTTCTTTACAGAGAGTCTACACTAGAATTGGGGAATACAACGTAAAGTACGCCCAGTGAATGCCATGCTCCTGAGCTGTAAAGGTGGGGAGGGACTGGGAAACGCAAGGGACAGCATTTCTTTGCCAATGCACCTGACTCAGCAACGATTCCTTCCAGCCTTGCCGCATTGCTCCAGGTAAATCTATCACGAGTACCAATGAATGTATTGTATAGCTATATTTTAGGATGGACGTCCATATAGTTGCCTCTTATTTTCCTCTATCTTTCTAATGTAAAAAAAAAAAAATGCTAATAAATAAACGTCTAGCTTCAAAACGAGGTCGCTTTGTATACAGTATTTGTGTAATATGGAATTATTCTAAACGGTGGACCTACATACACGTAAGCAGACATTCACCGGCTCCGGTGTGAGCCATAACCTTTCATTCCTTGTTTACATCACCTTCCCGCATTAGAGCAACTTTCACGTGCTGCGTCGCTAAGCCACATGGAGAAAAGCCGATTTCAATACTACTACCAAAGACGGAAAATGGCCTTATCCTACAAAACAAATTAGTATGACCTTAAAAGATGCCAGATTTTGTCAGAACGAATGAACACCAGAGTCTGCTCTGTCCCAATCGAAAATTTTACTATAGATTAGAAGTGGATTCTCAGTGTGAATTATTTACTTCATGCAAAGATCCTAAGAAGAAAAAATTCGGTGGAAATAAAATTAAATAACAATCCTTCACAACATAAATGACAAGAATCATTATCCCAAAGAATTTTCAGTGCCCTTAATGAGGATCTGAAAAACTAGGGATGATTATTAACACGAATGATTGCTATTTAATTTCAATATTAAGCTTTGGTGGCGGAGTTTACACATGAGGAGTAATTTGTGAAAATTGGCACAACCGTGGCTCGTGCACGGCTGACATAGGCTGAATTGAGGCTCAAGATGCCATTAATACTCTCTCTCTCTCTCTCTCTCTCTCTCTCTCTCTCTCTCTCTCTCTCTCTCTCTCTCTCTCTCTCTCTCTCTCCACTAAAGTGAAGCTTGTCGTCTGCACGGGGCTTGCAAGCGTCACGCCAGGCAGGGCCAAGCCGCTCTAGCCAGCCCGACGTCACTAAGCTCCCTCCAAATGGATATTGCACATACATTCATTGCCAACTGTCTCTTCCATGGTGACCACACCATTGTTTGGCTCCTTACTCATCTTTGAATCACATTAAATCTGCATAAACACACACACACACACACACACACACACACACACACACACACACATTACGTGTTATTATTTTTATTATTATCAGTAAATAAATGACAAAATTCTTTGGCATTGACACTGTACGTTCTGCTCAATACAAAACGAAAATTACCATAACCGTCAAAGCGTCTTTAAAACGTTCAGTGGTTTTCCACATGAAATTCGTTCCAGGATAGAAATGAATGCAAAAATTCCATGTCGTTCAACTGACAATTTTGTATGAGATTAAAAAGCAAATAACTGAAGACAGATTGCTGGTGGAATCCGTGAACCCATGTATTTCAATGAGGTCACATGATGTCCGGCTTACCTCCTGCCTACTCTTCATTCCCAAACTTGCAATAAGAGAAAGGTTTGAGTAGTGGGAAGGTGGAAATACAGCTAATGAGACGCAACCTTTTGAAAATATAAGGAGACGCTAGTCAGGTGTGAAAGACGCACCGACAGGAGCGTGATCGAAGGGTTTGACAATAATTGAAGTCAATTCCGTAAATCATCGTACCATAAGAGCACGGCAAATCTCACACACATACTGCCAGCGCCAGCAGACATGGATGCCATTAGGAATATCAATAAAATACATCACTGTACAATAACGACATTTAATTAAAGTGACCTGACCTCCTTCCCTTACCTTAACGTTCCCACGCACTACCTTATCAGCTTCCCCCTACACAATCACTTCACATGCTTCATAGACCACGACACTATGTAGACAAGTTTGAAGTACTTACTCCGACTGTACAAGTGCACATCAACACTACCCCCATCCCTCCTTGACAAAAAAAAAAAAACTTATTGCTATCGTTCCCACCACCACCACCACCAATTCGTTTCAGCTTCCGTAAAAAACAACCACCACCATCACGCCGCAGTGGCCATAGTAATCATCCTTATCTCTTAGATCGCTTCCAACAAAATGTCCCATCTTAACCAGTACATTAACTCCCTTAAAGCTAATTAATTTTTAGGATGCTTGATCTGATGTCCCAGTATCCATTTCAGACCCTATACGGCATCGTTTTTCGCAAATACCTTCTTAACAAACAGTTGGATCTATACGACATATTGGCACAGCTTGTTTGACACCGTCTCCTGTTTTATGGCATTACAGTGCATTGCCAAACATGTTTCATTAAGAAGTTTACTCTTGGCTCTCAATGAGAAGTTGGTAAGAGCTGAGCAGACATTTGGACAGGGAAGGTTTTGCGTGACGTAGTTGCGACGTGTATCACTGAACCACCTCTCCACCACTCCCGTCTTCCCTTCCCTCCTTCCTTGTCATCCTCCTACCCCCTATAATCAATTTCCTCTCTCTCTCTCTCTCTCTCTCTCTCTCTCTCTCTCTCTCTCTCTCTCTCTCTCTCTCTCAGTATAAGAAATACGAAGCCACGCACATAATTACTCGTCTATAATGGCAGATAATTCAAAAGTATACGCCGAGTATGGTTGAATCATGTATGCAAATGATCGTGATCGCAGTTCTACCTTGTTTAACCACTTTGCGGTGTTTGGTGATGAAAAAATTAGCGTGGTAACTCAGGGGCATGCGGCCAGAGAAAGTGAATAGCCACATGCTGAGGAGAGAGGAATACTTCATCACTGTCGATCATAGCAGTAATTGCGGGGATAGAGGGCAGGAGGAAGGCAAGGAGGGAGGGAGGGGAAGACAAAGAGTGGTGGAGACGTGGTGAGTGATATACGTCACAACTACGTCACGCAAAACCTTCCCTGTCCGAATGTCCACTCGGATCTTGACAATTTCTCCTTAAAAGCCAAGAGTAAACTCCTTAATGAAACACGTTTGGCAATGCACTGTGGGATCATGAATTGGGCACGGTGTCAAACAAGCTGTGCCAAAATGTCTTACTGATTCAACTGTTAGTTTAGAAGATATTTTGGAAAAATGAAGCTTCATAGAGTGAATTGGATAGTAGGTCTCGAACCGACCCTACATGAGTATAAAGCAATACTCTCCCAATCAGTTTGCGGCTCTTCCTTGACTACAATGGCAGCCAGTACTGAGCTAGATGCTTGCCACCAGCGTTTGTCGTCTGTTTCTCCTACTTTACCACCGCCTTGATTCATTTCGAATTAGTGTCGCATCGCTCGTTTGGGCAAGGTTGATACTGGTTACTTTAAGGCTCGAACACACCAGTAACAGTCTAACATGACGTCTGGCCGCTGCTTTCAATCGAGCCTCCCATCAGACGGGGGCAAGCCAACCCGAGCCAGCCGACTACGCTAAGCTTCCTACAAATGGATCTTGGACTAACCTTGATTGCCAGGTGTCTCTCTTCTCTGATGATCACGATAGTTCTCACCTCCATGCTGTTCCTCTGCGGATGATTCTGAATATATGTATGTCTGAGACCAATCGCGTTTGACTTATTACCACACAATCTTCATAACACTTAACTCTCACGCTCCACTGAGTCAGCCAGAAATGATGTAAGAGGCCAGGCCACCTATAGTGCTGTCACCTGGTGGCAGAATATGCAGCCGCCACCTTTACGTTTTCTATGATTCACGAGTAGCGGAGTTCTCTCATAAATGGCTTCTCATAAACGGAACTAAATGATATACAAAGCAGATTGTTTATAAACAAGAGACTGACCGAAGTGTGGCTACTTGGTTGTTGGAGACGTAATAAGAACTGTATCTTGCACCAAGCCAGAGAAGAATTTTCTTTGGAACTCGGTGAGTCTTTTCGTTCTGCTCCCCTATTTGCTCAGTAAACGTCAAACAAACATTTACATTAATTTCTCTACACAAGCAATGGAAGCCGATCACATCTTTTTTGTGGTATGACTAGTGTATCTCTAATACATTGGCTAACATTACATCGCTCAATCAAAACATCTTAATCAGGACCTAAAAGTGCGTTGCTCTTTCAGATCAGCTTTATTCACGCACTGACCCATAAAAAAAATAAATGTATCTTTATACAGAGTATAGCTCATATTATTGAAGAAAAATGGAAAACAACAAGTAAATGAATAACGATACAAAAGTCGTGCAACACTTGGAGCTTCGGGAATAAAGTGCTTTAGTTTGACCTAATCCAGGAGTGTAAGCAGCGTTATTTTGTATAACTCAGATTTCTCTGCGCATAGTTCCATGTAGAAAGCGCTCGAGATATAAGCACTATACACATGAGTATAAACACACACACACACACACACACACCAGCATCACAGTTTACTTACCGTATCACACGCCCACAATAAGATAATGTGTAAAGTATAATACAAAGTTTGTTCGTATTGCATTGTTCTGACGATGTTACATTTTAAATCAGCTTTAGTCAATTCACATACGAGTTTCTCAAGAGTCACGGCCTTCATATACCCATCCCCTCTAAGCTGTGGCGCTAGGTGTGGAGCAGCCACACATCGTTGCGTCAAGGGTGTCTGACGGCTGTCCTCTGGTCACTACTACGAAATATAAAAGAAACCCACGACTACTGAATGCAGGAGTATTTTGAAGTATTACACACACACAAACACACACTCGTCTTCTGTGATCTCAGTGGCGTCGTCAGCTAATTTTCTGATATTTGTGTGCCACAACTTTGAACTATATAGTTAAATTATACGTTACAAATACTTCACCAGTCACACAGTCTTTCCCCAGAATACCTCTTCCATACTTTAGGTGGCACCAAAGTTAATTTTGTCCTGCTTGAGGCTGGGGAAGGGAAAGCTCGTTATCGCAAGCCACCGAAGCGTATCAGTTCTAGATATACTCCTCCCGTTACGGCTCAAAGTTTGCCAGTAAACAGCACCCTGAAATAATAGAGGAACTCAGTTAAATAACAAAGTGTAGAGGCAAAACTTTCCAACTTTCCAAGGGAGCTTCGAAATCTTCCTTCGCCCTGACACCAAGTGGCGGTGTGTTCCCACTTACCCCCCGCGGTGGTGGCGGCGCCGCTCACTCATCTGGGGCAGCTGCCGGCGGGTGCCTGCCTCTGCCGCTCACAGAAGATTGTTGTGAGTCGTGCTAGTTGGATGTTCTAGCTGACGATTGTAATTATTCCCCCAAAAAAATTTGGGGTGCAGAAAACCTTGAATACCCTACAACTATGCCTTAGAGCCCTAATCTGTCAGTGCAGCGGAGAGTAGAAAATGACAAAAGTACATATAAGATTCTTGCAGTGTAATGTGTTATACATCCACAGTTTTCATTCAGTAATATAAACAGTTACGTACAACCTCGCCACCATTGTTGCGTTACCAGGCAACCTATTCTTAGCTGTACGTGAACATAGTGTAATGCAGTTCTGAAGTTTTAATTTGTGAACAAAAATATGGATGTTTTTATTACATTTCCGTATTATTTCTTGAACATTCGTTGCTGGCAAAGATTATGCCAGACACATTTGAGCCTAATTTTTTTTAGTTTTCAACATCGTCATGTTATTTTAAATTAAAAGTTCACAGTTTTGTCTTTTTTTATTTAGTCTGTTGCATGTTCAAATTATAATATATCGTGATAGTCTCCATACATATTACAAGTGCTACGAAAGAACACCAACAGAAACAATGTGTACAGAATGACATTCGGCGCAGATGCCCGAACTTACTGTTTACATGTTATTATTATAGTATAGGAGTGTTTATGAAAATACCTTTTGATTTATTAGCTATACTCGTATGGTATCAAAATATGAGGGATGAAGTATGCAGGTTTTTATGTCTTCATAGCCATGTTCTACTCGTAAACTCTACTTACCACTAATATTACTCAGAAATGTCTAAATGCAAAATGTATACTTCTGTGCCTAGCAATAACATACACTTACAGAAAACACAATTTACCATTTGAGTAAAGGCCGCTGTAAAGTGATATCTCCAGGTGGGTGTCGACAGTGCTGGCAGCGAAAGATCCCTCGGGGCGCTGGCAGCCACCTCCTCTCGTCCCTGCGGTGACACCTTTAGTCCCAGGCAGCCACAACGGATCCCAACTAAGAGCTAAACCACACAACGTTGTAGTATTTGATAAAAATCTGAACACAAAAATTCTAAGTAATTAGTTTCACAAAACAATCGTAAACGTGATGGAGTTTCTACGATGACTGACTTGCTGTTGGTTCAGTCACTCACGAGACGTCATATCGACAGTTTTCATGTGATGCGTTACATAATATTATTGAATCAAAATGTATGTCGAAGTTCATGGTAATGTATGAGGCAATTTGAAAGTAACTGGTAGGGAAGACAGTGGTGTTCATCATTGCCAGTCTTTACGAAAGACTTGTCGGCAGAGATGCTGCACCAGGCTGACGCGCGCAGGTGCCGTCACTCCTAGGCCAAACGTCCAGTCACCGTCCCTCCTGACCGATCCTGCCAGCGTGAGGGCGTAGAACCTGTCTTTTTTTCACTCGTTTATTTATCGTGACACAGATAGGGAAAGGAATCCTTAACCGTTTTTAGGAGAGACGCGTAGGATGAGAGCATGGCAGCCCTGGCAGTGTTAGAGATTGAAGTGTCCATGCCTATTTGAAGCCTCATAACCTAGTGTTCCAAGTGCCTGGAGTTAGCTGGGGAGTGTGGGGTCGGGCAGCAACGCCCGCGCCAGGCATCACCTGCAGAGGCTGGTGTGTTGTGGCGGAGTGCAGCCCCGACGTGTCAGTCAGCGTCCTGCCCGGCACCCCAATCACGCCCATGCTGCCCACACTACTGATGGCACTCATGCCGCCTACGTTAGGGAAATCTCCAATGCCGATAACAGACACGCAGCCGCCGACGCCAGCAGCAGCCAGACCGAGCTGGCCGGCGGCAGTGATGTCACTCAGATGTGCAGATGAAAGCATCGCTGTCCCACCGCGGTCCAGATCACTGATGCCGCTCAGACTGCCCGTGCGAGACGCGTGTCTCAGGATTCCCATGTCGGCGACACTTCCCACACCACACTGGGAGACTCCCGTGCAAATGCTGGAGGTAGAGGTGCCCAGAGAGGTGTCGATGGAGCGTAAGCCTGCAGGTGTCAGAATGGCACGTGGGAAATCACGCTTTACTCACAAATGGTTTACTTCTCTAGAAAATGAAACTGAGTCCATAGTATGACATGTATAGTATGACAGATATGTGTCAAATTTGCTACTTACCGCGTACAAAGCCGCGCGTGGATGGATCCACACCCGCCCAGCGCACTGCCAGTCTTGGCATCGTGGCGGTGCTCCCTGACAACCATGCCGCCGTTCCTCCCTGTCAGGGTGAGAGCAGAATCTCCGATTCTATTGGAGTCATGACTACAGTTATATGTCAAAAGCAATTATCTGTCTACCTAACTATCTAACTAAATTTGTTCATTCATGCTTCGTGTTGAAAGGGAAGTCCCATTTTCACAATGGTCACCGTTTGCTACCCAGCGGTAATTCATTGAACAGCTGTCATATGCAACTTGGCTGTTCGGTTTCTTACAGTCCACAACAGGCCAATTCGCATGTTTCATTTAGTGTGCTTAAGAGCAATCCACTTTTATTTTACTATGATATAATGAACATGCTTCACTCAAACACTCTCATACGAAACCAATACAATTCCATAGGCCTTACCTCTTGCCTGAGGCGCTCAGACTGGTTATCAGCTTCCCACTTGTCTGGACTCTCTCAACGTAAGTATTGCATTTCTTCTCTGTTTTGTTAAGCTAATAGTCAGCACGACTGCGTGTCTCTTTCAGATGCACAGGTTTAATTTGATCTTTTTATCGAAAATAAAATTTTGTACTGTTTCCTTCCTTATAACTATTAATAAACAGGGATAATTATTATTTATCATCTGTACTGATACGTTAGTCTGAAAATAATTTTCTCTGATCAGTCATATTACATATTGAATGAAGGCAACATACGAAAACCATTGCATGGGATACCTAATTACTGGATCACCAGAAAACAAATGGTGCATGAAGTTATATTACAGTGTTTCAACTATGCAGTCAATATCAACAATCAAATTTCGATGAGCATTCCTCTCTCAATAAACAATTCAGAATTTCCATCTGAAGCATTATAAGCGTGCCACATTCTAATTGCAGTAATCAATAATAAAATATAACAGTTTATGGAAGTGCTACATACTTGTTGGAAGAACTGTGTGGACTATACAAGGAATAAAGTTATGTGAATGAGCTGTCACTCCCCCCTGACTGACGGTTAGTAACATTCGGATATAAATATAGACTATTACCTTGATTCGTTTTTTTTTCTTCTTTTTTCTCTCTTTTTGTGTGTGTGTGTGTGTGCGTGTGTTCTTACAGTCGGGTACAGTTGTGCTACGAGCACAACGGCGCCACGCTACACTACTACATTTATGCAAACATACACCGTAATCTATTCAATAAACAAAGCCATCATTACCATTGATTCCAACTTGTGTTTCGAACTGGGGACATGTTGCTTCGTCGTCCTCAGAGAATGGCTTCATTAAAATCATTATCTGTCCACTTCAAGTGTTAATGTGCTGGAGACAGAACATTGGCTCGCATCAGTACGCACTCCAACAATAGTTTATACTCCCTCCAGCTGCCAAAGTTACATTTAATAAAGGCCGAACGATTAGACGTGCTACTCCTCCTCCTCCTCCTCCACCTCCTCCTCCTCCTCCTCCTCCTTCCTCACTGCGGATTGTCCAGCAGTTTGCACAGTGGTGGAGGAACTTGCAAATGTTAGTTACATTGTCAAACGACTCTTTGAAGATCATGTAATGGATGCCATGAATGCACTATTGTTAACCCTTCAAGATAAAATATTAAGATTCGCAAAAAGGGGTCCTCACTCCGCATTCACGAAGCTCTTCAGGAACAGCGTACTTACACAAAATAAGGACGAAGGTCTCACATTGCGCATGTGATAATTTCGCATCAGTCACTCTACACACACCAGTGAAGAAATCACTGAGTCAGTACACAGCGCGATGCATTTTTATTGTTACACTCAGGTGGGTTTTTTTTTTTTTTCTTTGTATTTTCTTTTTCGTTCAGTATTTATCGTTACTGTATGATTTTTTTTTTTAATTTGCAAGTTTCCTTGCAATTCAGTTCCTGACATTTGGTTTCTCTTTTATATATATATATATATATATATATATATATATATATATATATATATATATATATATATATATATATATATATATATATATATATATATATATATATATATATATATATATATATATATATATATATATATATATATATATATATATATATATATATATATATATATATATATATTCTTCTTTAATGATGCAGTGAAGTAAGTCAAGTAAATCAATGACTGTAAACCCAAAAAACAAGAACCAAAAATATATAGACAAAATAATTTGATCCACCGTCTTTCCAAATGCGCACAAGTTGTTTCCTAAGATAGTAACACTTCAGCTGCCATGTCATCAGTGTTATTTCTAGAGTCTAGGTATCATATACTTTTTATTATGTATAGGTATTGCACTCAGTGACTAAAAATAATACCACTCTTTTTAGTAAACTGTAAAAAAAGATCATGTAATAAATTATTATTACAAACTTCACATAGGGAATTGAATAATCTTTTGAACTGAAGTAATTCCCTCCTAAGTAAAGCTTGGCAGGAGACTTGCCGAAATTTTCTCTGGCTGACAAGAGCTTACAACCCTTAAAATTTCGTTGTAATCCCAAAGCGCTGTTCATCACAACGTTAAATCTCGCGTATATATCTATCTATTAATCTCTCTCTCTCTCTCTCTCTCTCTCTCTCTCTCTCTCTCTCTCTCTCTCTCTCTCTCTCTCTCTCTCTCTCTCTCTCTCTCTATATATATATATATATATATATATATTTTTTTTTTTTTTCTATCGAACTATCTATTTATCCATCAATCTATCCTTTTATCTATATATCTATACATGTAAATAGACAGACAGAAAGACAGATAGATAGATACAGACAGACAGATAGATGGATTTAGATAGATATATAGATATGAAATGAATTAGAATAGATCTGCAAGATGGCTTAAAAGGGAAGAAGTCATATAAACACAAGACCATGCCATCAATGCATCTCTGGCGTGGCAGTGATATGAAGTGTTTCTTGTTACGTAGTTCGACAGCAACAGGCTAACCTAAGTCATTATTCCGCCATCAATATTCCATGCATCAATTGTTGTCTCAAAAGGAATGTTGCCTCCACTCACACATGCCATGAATAGAGTTTCGCAAGTTAATGGAAGATCGACATTCATTCCTCATTCATAACCTTAATGTACTCTTGTAAGCCACTCGGAGAAGGAAAATCGAAGGGCTGCATACGATGAAGGAAATTCACGCACTGTTGTCATCTTGGTAGCTGTGAATGACCGGACAGATAGGCTTTCTATAAATACATTCAGTTAATGTTAGCCTTCACCAAATCCCTGGAACCAAATCAGTAACACGTTCTGGACACTTCTTCAGCTGGTGCTACATACAAACGTGGAATGAGAAACTAGGACATTTCCTTATACCTGAAATCGTAAAATACTCAAACTGCCACGGACTAGACGTACCTATCTAAATCATGTTGATGCTGAAAACAATGATCCACATAGTCATATAATTTCGTTGTTGCAATGCCACAATTCAGTAGATTTTAGATTCTCCGAAAATAAATATTTGACACGTGGGGATCTACTTCCAAGCCCTCAAGGCGAGCGAGAGTCCATTATCCCCCCCTAGCCTTCCGTCACTCACCTGTGAATTGCATGCACCTTGCAGGGACCCATCGTGGGCAACTGATAATAGATGTCTCTCGGCTGGAACGGCCTGACTCATCGTCTCTCCTTCAATCCCCGTCTCGCTGCCATCCCCCACCTCCCTGTTGTCGCCGGCAACTGTTGTTGTCACCTCAGCCACGCCTCCTTCTCCATCACCGACACTGCCACCCTCGGCCAAGGACTCGCTCGTCTCATCGCCCCCAAGGTTCGATCCTGCCGAGGTAAATATAAAGGGCGCAGTGTGGTAAAATGTTGGAGATACTGTGCACATGATATGTTCAACATTAATAGAAGTATGTGTTGTAATTGTAGTAGTTAGTAGCTGTAGTATCAGTTATAGCTGTAGAAGCAGGAGGAGGAGGAGGAGGAGCAGCAGCAGCAGCAGCAGCAGCAGCAGCAACAGCAGCAGTAACAGTAGAAGAAGTAGTAGTAGTAGTAGTAGTAGTAGTAGTAGTAGTAGTAGTAGTAGTAGTAGTAGTAGTAGCAGCAGCAGCAGCAGCAGTAGTAGTAGTGGTAGTAGTAGTAGTAGTAGTAGTAGTAGTAGTAGTAGTAGTAAATAGTAAGTAGTTTTAGTAAGATGTAAGTAGTAGTAGTAGTAGTAACAGTAGTAGTAGTAGTAGTAGTAGTAGTAGTAGTAGTAGTAGTAGTAGTAGTAGTAGTAGTAGTAATAGTTGTTGTTGTTGTTGTTGTTGTTGTTGTTGTTTTTTGTTGTTGTTGTTGCTGCTGCTGTTGTTGTTGATGTAGATTACTGATGATAATCATAATTGTTGAAGTTGTTGTTCTACCTCATTCGAGTTTTTTTTCCAACTAGACATCAAAACATATTTACTAATACGTATATTTCTGCAGACCGCTTTCATTTACACTTAAATAAGAAAAGTAATTGTAAGTCATGATGAAGAGAAGAAAAAAAGTTAATTATAACCATAAGACCACTAACAAAATTCTATACTCTGTCAAATGAAACATTCATGTTCCATGCCACCTAAACATTTTCTTTGCTCTGGCATAATTCAGCCACACACCAAACATAAGTAAAAAGATAAATAAACGTGCTCATAAAGAAAAAAAAAAAAAACAGCAAAATATAAAGTCGATGAACGGACAAAATGGGATTGAAAAAGAAAAGTGGTGCAAGTTAAAGGGACCAGAGATCTTCCCTGCTTCAGTGTTCGTAATGCTGCACAGGTCATCTGAGGATTCGCGCTTCCCCGCACAAGTGTAGGTGAGTGACGGCAATATTCAGCACAAAGAGACACAGAGACATAAAAAAAAATTGATACCTTGTATTTTTTTTTTCTTTTTTCTGTACGTACCAGCCTTCGGCACATTTTTTGTAAGCATCTAAAAAAAACACAGGTGACAGTATAGTGTGCATTCCTTTTCATAGCATTTCAGGAAGCTGCATAACCTCACCATGCACACCATAAGATTTTGCGTAGTACAAGGCATATCAGAATATCTTATGTTTTTGAATAGGCACTTATATATAAAAGAAAGGAATATAAATACTGTTTGATCGAGAAAATAAATAAATAAAAATCGCGTTTCCTGCAGCGTTTCTTTCCGGTGAGCAGGTGCAACGGTAATCAAGCTTCAGTGTTCACCTCGTCGAGTATCCTTCCCCGCGGTCTGCTGAGTGAGTGAGTCCCTTTTCGGGTGAGTGAGTTCCCTTCCCATCTACCATCACCCTCACCCTCGTATGTTTTACTCCATAAACACTTTCCTTTGAGGGGAGATTGTGGTCGTGTTTCGCTCCATCTAAGCCAGTCACTGTTCACTACGTATTGCTGTGCGCCCCTCACCTGGTTGCGGGGCGGCGGTGTTGTCCTCTGGCGTAACCTCACCGCTCCGCTTGGTCTGTAGAAAAAAGAATATCACGTGGTGTGACTTAAAGAAAGCTGTACATATTTCGACACTATCAAAGAAGATGAAAACTTTTTAGGGTGTGTCTTGTACATGTAGGACGAAGGAATATCAGCCTTCAATTTTCAAAGTTCTGATTTTTACTAACTATTCATAGTAAATAAAGATGACACATTATTTTCTTACTTCGGGGGATGAAGGCATGCTAACCTAATGAACATCATATCGACGTTATCATGCTCATCAGTAATATTTTAATTGATATATTGATTGTGCAGCAAACGTATTTCAAGAACCATACCCGGTATTTCAGCTAACCATTCAGTTAGTATTCTGAAGGTGCATGAAAACTCCATATCCACAATAAAAAGGAAAAGAAAAAAGAAATGAAAGAAACTCTTGATATTGTATCAATCTGGGGATTTTTCTCTCTTCCTTCTCTCCCCCAAGCAGTTCAACGAGCCGGTGTATTAGTTCAGCCGGTCTTCCATTGTTTTCGAGGGGAGAACCGCACACGCGCGCGCACACACACACACACACACACACACACACACACACACACACACACACACACACACACACACACACACACACACACACACACACACATGCATAGCTACTTTATATAAAGACAAATTTGCAATATGCATAAATTAAGAATATTAAACATTAACGCCCGTGCCTGGGTGGCGGGTGTGGCGGCAGGCGGGTATTAGCGGTGATGTAGACTGGTGTAGCGTGGTGGGCTTCGATTCTACCGCGACATGACTCTCCTTCATGCTCGCTCAGTAGATACGAAATTACCTTCATTCTATGCAGATGATGTATGGGCCTTCAGATCCAGAATGTAAGCCTATCATCAGTATGGCGGTGACTAAGTGGAGTAATTTCTGGCGCACGCAGGTCAACTCATTAGGAATAGGACAAAACTTTAGTAAGCCTGACTCAGAACTTTGATCCTCAGAATGAATGAAGTATCTGAGGTGTTACATGTAGATATTATCCTTCCCTAATACGCTAACAAAACAAAAAAAAAAGTAAAAGTAACAAAAACATGCAGGATACATGTTTGCAAGGTTTTGTGTCGTCTCAGTGTGCACGAGTTTTTTTTTTCATAACACTCACATGTTCTTGCCGCTGCTGTCTCGACCTTGCGTTGAACTTCATCACCAGCAGGACAAGGATGAGGGCTATGAGGAGGAGGGCGATGAGGGAAGTCCCCAACACCAGCACCAGGGGAGGCACCAATCCCAGGATCCAGCTGGCCATTGCCTCTACCCCTCCCTCGCTCCCCGCCGCCGCCCACACGTCCTCCTCACCACCAGTGCTGTCTTTACTCCTGCTGCTGCTGCTGCTGAAGGTGTTAATACTGCTTATGCTATTACCGCTGGTGTGTCCTCCGCCAGTCGGCAATCCTGGCGATGGAACAAAACATCTACAACAATCCTCCTCATATTTTTTTGTTTTTCTTTTTGTCAATCTTACTGTGGAGATGTAAGGAAATTTTAAGATAAAGGAAAAAAGGGAAGATCCTGTCCCTGTAAATTTTAAAGGGAGGGAAGAAAGTCTTCAGAATTGAATTACCAAAACTTTGTAGGTCCTGATAGCCCTATTCCGAGAGTACCTTACCCGCAGGAAAGGGGAAAAAAGAAGACAGTTTTTGTCTCGGAAAATTGGATGAAAATATGGAAATTCTGTTTAATCCTACAATAGAAGATATAACGTTACTTGTTTTACTGCAGAGTTATTAAGTCATAAAGTTTTCAAGCCCATCATAATATTCATTTTAGTTATTTGAATTTAAGGGAAAACCAAAATTACGCATATTATTGTTGGAGGAAAAAATCAAGGAAATCACTGAAATTAAAAAGATTTGTAAAATCCTAAACAAAAAACGTATGAGACCAAAGATCCAACGCACTAACACGGGAGACACACGGCATCTCTTCTGACGTCAATACGAAAACATTTGTATGATATGTGATATTTTCGTAAAGCCAAATTCCTCGACTTGGTCGTCGTTATCGTCTCAGATTCAGTACGACTTTGCCCTCAAGATATTAAAAGCAAGTTTGCTATCAAATATATTTAATCACATTTTAAAGGCACATAAAACGGAAGGTTATAATTTTAGCATTCTTTTTCACATGCCACAACAACAGAATATGCATCCGTGGCAACAAAATAAATGGCCGCCAGTATCTGCCGAGTCGCCTCTGTTTCAACGACATGTGACCAGACC
>NC_087165.1:11293511-11303511 GCF_035594125.1 Scylla paramamosain | reverse complement strand
GTCAAAATTTCACTAGAACCGTTAATAAATAAACAGAAGTTACTCATGCCACCATATCAGTCATGTTTAACTCACAGGAAGACAGGTGAGGAGGAAGTCAGGTTACGCAGCAGCTTATCCAAAGTGGGGGACACGCTGGCATGGCCTCCCCTGCCGCCGCCCACGTCATCTTTGTTGTTGTCACCACTAATACTGTTGCTTCTTTCTCCACTGCCTTTCTGTCTCGACAATGGAAAGAAATGTCAATTACTATTTATAACTGATGAATTAAAATATTACCATATCATTACCATGATAACAAGAATGAACTCGGAATTTCCTTGACATTACAGGATTTTTATGTTGTACTTAGAACAGCTTTTCCCTTAAATGGGTTGTGATATTCCAATATTCTGAATGCATAAGACTCGGCAGCTTCCGAACCCTGGCCAGCGCTACACCTTGGGGTGGTGTCGTGTTCAGGAAGCGGTAATGATCTCGCCAAGAATTACATGGAAGCCTTTAGCTCCGCGCCACCATCAGTACTATACGTATGTTACCGAAGCAGGAGGAAGGACACTGGCAGCCTGACCTGGGTCACGCAACGTGGTTGTCTTGGGGAAGTAAAGAGTGTTGGGAATTTTTCTTAAATTACTGACACAACCATACCTCAGCTGCTGAATTTTAAAAAAAAAATCTGTTAAACCACAATTATAATTTTTTTCAAGTAAATATTAAATTTACCGTAAAGGCAGACACTAATTTAAGTTCGTATATTGCTCTAAAGAAAGCAATACATAAGAAAGAAGTCAGACATCCGGCAAAAGAAAAAAGCAATTAATTCTCTCTCTCTCTCTCTCTCTCTCTCTCTCTCTCTCTCTCTCTCTCTCTCTCTCTCTCTCTCTCTCTCTCTCTCTCTCTCTCTCTCTCTCTCTCTCTCTCTCTCTCTCTCTCTCTGTGTGTGTGTGTGTGTGTGTGTATGAAGACGTTTATGTTCAGCCGTCACTCGTCTGCCGAGCGTCGGGAGGGTGGTCGCGTGGGTCGTCCCACTGCTTTGGGCTTGCTGGTTCCTGCCGCCGTATTTGCGTCGCCGCTGCGAGGAGCCGAGTTCTAGGGACTTCTGGGACTTCTTGGGTAATGAAACGAGGGAGGAAGAAGACGAGGAATTCCTGCGGAGTCGTGTTCCTTTCCTGTCGAGGAGGAAACTGCTCGCCCTGGGGGACGGCGTTCCCTTGGGCTGCAGCGGCTTTGCCTCCGCCAGGAAGGTGGCATATCAGAGAACGAAGATCGTGGTGAAGATAATGAAAGACGTTAGCTCCGTTAAGCTGTTGCTGCGAGGGGCGTGCATTATGGTGGAGGTGGAGGGGGCAGGTGGAGTGCCCTAGCTCCTGGCCGTGTTTCTCCAACCGCCCGTCTTGGTGCAAATGTTTGCCGGAGACTCGTACGCTGAGTACATGGAACGACTATCTAGACTCACTAGTGGACGGCTACCTAGACTCACTAGCGGCCATCGCGCGCCTCCTCTGGGAGATTCACGGCAAGAGAATCGCGTACAATGACGTGCGGAGGTGAACATCACATTCATCGGCAGTGTGCGTGAGCCGGTCTTCCACTTCATTGACCTTGGCCTGTCGTTTGGCTTCGTCCAGGTCGTCGCCGAGCTAGTGTGGGGCGATGAGTTTCCCGTCCAGGAGTTTTCCGTCCAGGAGACACGACCACGATAACTGCGAGTTGTGTAATGACAATGACGATGACGCGGCGGCTAAAAAAAAACAAATGTCAGCGCCTAAACTGTTTGGCGCCAGAGATGTTATTCTTGAACCCGTGATACTCTTCCGGTGACGTGTACAGGTTCGGCACGATGGTGAGGAAGGTGCTGCAGTCTCATCAAAGCGCCCCCGTGCCCCACCCTCTGTGGAGATTGGTCAAGATGTGCATGCAGCTCAACCCAGAGCGCCGCTGCTGCCTGACCTGTGCCACACGAGCCATCATCAGGCTGAAGGCGTGGCTGTCGCCCGACCAACTCGACCAATCCTTATTCGGCTTACGTGGCTCATCGGGCGCTGAGTGAGCCCGTGATGCGCGCACTCCAGCGGCACGCGTGTCTACCCTCTAGCTTTTATTTCCTCTTCTTTCACTACTATTCATCAGTTCTTGTCTTCTCCTTCACCTACACTTTCTACTATCATGCCCATGCCCATGCCTTTACCTGTCCTAGAACCTTATCAAAGGACTGGAATGGAATTTAGTGAATTATTTTTGTGCCAAGAAACAATTTGGTTTTGAGGCGGATATTTTTCAAAACCTGATAGATTATTCCTTATTCAGAGCACACGAAATGTTTTTCACGGTTAGAATATGATTATGCTTTCATACTTCTGTACACATTGTTGTACCATACTTCTCTATGTCTGTACACACATCTATTATAGTTATGTTGTATGTTTCACTGCATACATAATATATATTATATTTACGTATATATTATTGCCTTTATATAACGAAAGAAAACAGAAAAGAAATAAAAAAAAAAAACAGGTGTGACCCTCACCAACAAGCGACGAACTTGTTAACATGGAAAATTAGGTGGTCTTCGCTCATTGGTTAGTTAAACTTTGTTACTTAACTTATTGAATGTCGTGTCCAGTAAAGCAACAAGCGTCTCTCTGGGTAAATCAGACTTGCCTGTGTGTACACCAGAAGGGAATAGCGAGTGTTGGTGCCCCGCGGCGGCCCCGCCTCGCACCACACCCGGAACCCAGACGCCGTGTGGCTGTTGACGCTGCAGTTCCTCACCGGGCCCGGCCGACCTGTTACTCACAAAACGGCTTTATATGATATGGTTTGCAAAAAAAAAAAAAAAAAATTCTGGTAAGAAAGGAAATTCGTTAACGTTATTGGTTACCAGAAGTATTTCAACAGTTTACATTCAATTTGATATTTCTATTCCTGCGAAGAAACTTCTCTTCTAAATTAAAGGAAGAAAAAAGTGCTATCGGACACTGACAATTGAGACAAGTGAAGAAGAATGCATGAAAATTACTTTTTTTATTTTTTTTTATAGATATATAAATCTCTTTGCAAGTATTCACATCTCACGTGCCAGTGTTCGAGAGCCTCACCTTGAGTGTAGACGGTCAGTTTGCATGGCGTGGTCTGGGTGCCGGCGTCATTCTGAGCCCAACACAACACCTCCACACTTTTCTGCGTGACGCCTCTCAAGGTGTAGTGGCCCGTCAGTCCTTCCTCGCGCCCTACGCTGTGCAGCCTTATTGGCGAGCCCTCTGGGAAGCCAAGAGGAAAACATGATGGTGGTGACATCAGTTTAGTAAGACGAGCAAACAAGTGTACAGATGAGCCTCGGAGAGAACTTACCTGAGTCGTTCTTAAGGGCCCAGGTGAAGGTGAGGCCTGTGGGGTACGCTTCTACCTGGCAGGATACAGTGACGGCCCCGCCCGGTGCCACCACGTAGTGCCGACGCTGCTGCACTGCGCACACCGGTGCGACTGAGGACCAGAGGAAGTCGAATAGGGTGAGAAATACTGAGACGGGAATTGATGGAGACAGTAGGCATGGCAGATTTTAATTTAATCCTATAAATAATCTATATAGATCCCGAAAACAAATGAAACGATGCAGTCTTTATTCTCGGTTCTGGCTGCACTGAATGACTTAGAATGGATAAGTATTTTAATATTAACAAATAGAGACAGGAAAAAAATTAAGTGAGAAACGTGCACACACACACACACACACACACACACACACACACACACACACACACACACACACACACACACACACATACACACATTACTTGATGTTTACATCTTGTGATAGACTCAGACTTTATCAGATCTCATCAACGAAACTTGGCAGAGAGAGAGAGAGAGAGAGAGAGAGAGAGAGAGAGAGAGAGAGAGTTGACAAGAATACAAAGTTATCTCAAGACACCATTTTTACATAGAATTACGAAATTTATCATAAAACAAACAAGGAACGAGACAGGTGGTCATTGTAGTGGCGATGAGAGAGAGTAGTGACAACAGTGAGGAGGTGCAAGATTCAAGCGTTGGTGAAGGGAACGAAGAGGCGCTGGAGGTGACGATGTCGATAAAGATGGTGGTCGTAGTGATGGAGGAGATGGGTATAGTGCAAGTTGTGATGATGGTGATGGTTATAGTGGAAACTGTGTAATAACGATAATAATAATAATAATAATAATGATAGTAATAATAATAATAATAACAATAATAATAATAATAATAATAATAATAATAATAATCTACGGTTTATTTATCTGCATTATATTATGAAAATGACAAATATAATGACAAACAAAAAATAAATGAAAGGAGCTTAATGTAATATTTTTCAGTGCAAGAAGTAAATTCGCGAATCGCGCGACTCAATTTCCTGATAAAGAACTTTAGAAAAAGCAGGAAGCAGAAACGAGAAGGATTGAGGAGGGAGGATAAGAGAAAACTACGCAAGGGAAAGGGGACGAGATTTTGGCTGGAGCAGATGCAGAACCAAGTACATGGAAGATGAAGGTCTTTGGATGAAATTTTATCCATCAGCGAAATAAGATGCTCCATATCGACTCGCTGATTCGGGCATTGCATCTGCATCTGGGAAACTGATGCATGCCTTTGACTTTTGGTATATCCAGGAAAGCGGTTTAGTGCTTCTTTTCCTTTTAAAATTTTTGTAAAATTTTCTCTCTCAGACACACACACACACACACACACACACACACACACACACACACACACAAACACACGCGCTCGCGCAAAGGTATATATAGAGAAAGACGAGGTTTCCGTTGCCCCACATAGTATAACTGTTCTTTACGCTCAAAAAAGTTACTCTATAGTCAAAGTAGCTAGAGAGGCTCCTGACCAATACCAGCTAAAATTGGCGAAGGGTCAGGGGACTGCTGGAGCGAACTGAGACTGGAGGGGAATGCCGTGGTGAGTACGAGACACTGAAAGAGTGTTGGACGACTCCTTTCTCCACACTGCACCATTTGCTGTAAGGGTCGGGGTCGGTCTAAAACGAAACAGGTGAGAAGCCAGACCAGGGTGCTTTCTCTGGAGACAGGGAGAGCCAGCGCCGGAAGGAAGCACAGCAGCTTGAGCCCCGAGTTAGAGAAGGTTGGTGTACTGTCCCAGGGAAGTGGACCCGAGGGCGAAAACAAGTTGTCCTCACAAACAGAAGTGCAGGCAAGTGCGATGAGGAGCCTTGGAACCCATGCTGGAGGGGCCAATTGTTCGGTGGTACGAGAGGACCGAACCATCTCTGATGACAACGCCCACAAGGGGGCTTTTCCTGATTCCTAGATGGGATGGGATCCAGTGTAAGTGAATTCCCCACAGTCAAGATGTGAACTTTTTTTTACTAAACTCTCCTCCTCAGGAAGAACATAAGCTCCTGGGGACCAAGGAATTACGAACAAGAGGAGTGCCTATAAGGGTCTTGCGTCCCACCGAGGTCTGGGTACTTAGATGAATCGCAGGGCTGGCCAAGATGTAGTCAGCGGCGCAGGATGCGGGTTTGGGCGGATGAAAACAAGAGGGGAGAGTTTTCATAGCCAACACAAACCAACCCAAATGATGCAAAATATAAGTGTGTGAAGTGTTGTAAATTGCGACCAAAAGTCCCATGACATGTCACGAGGATGACCCTGTAATACAATAATCCAATAATCCAGTATCCAGATCCAAATATCCAATAATGATATACGTTGTATGGTAATTAGGTGTATAATAATTTTCTAAGGAGGCAGCATTCTTGAGGCATCAAGGATCGCTGTGGGCAGCGCTGTGCTTTTCTGTCTACTCAAGGAGGGTGGCTGAGGACACACGATCTCGCACTCGTCACCACCCTAGTCTCTCAAAATTCTTTCTAAATACTAAAATATACATGTTTTTATAGCGTTCACCTTTAACTTTCACCTGAAAACCACAGAAATTAACCACGAGTGACTTCATCTGCAACATTGAGGTAAGAGCTAATTAACAGAGTCCAAGGATAAATACTTCATCACATTCAAACACCCCGCTGGAGCAACGCTGTCAGTCAGGTAAAACAATCGATGTGTGATATCCTTTCATGCATTTCACGCGCTGAAGGCCTTGAATGTGAAGTGCAGCACAGACACATAACATTAAGACAAATGATGCAGGGAACAATACACGGCTTTATGCAGTCGTTCTAAGAGCAGACTCGACTATTCTTTCTCTAGCAAAATAGTATTGTAAGAATATGAATACAATGCAATAACTATGACCACCACCATTATTTTTCCCTTTTTATTCTTGAGAACACAAGTGATCTCCAGTAGTCCGCTAAGATCTTGAAATAATTAAATAGCAACAACCAAGTAATGCGTAAAATTATAAAATAATATGAAATGCGACATGGAAGATTGGAGGTGTGGGGGATAAATATGTGGAAAAAGATTCTCTCTCTCTCTCTCTCTCTCTCTCTCTCTCTCTCTCTCTCTCTCTCTCTCTCTCTCTCTCTCTCTCTCTCTCTCTCTCGTAAAGCCAGTTGTCAATGTATTATAGTTTACTTCAATGTATGGCATATATATCAGATGAAATATAACGCATGAGATGTTGCACACAATATACACGTACTTTGCCGTGTTAGACAAAAGTTGTCTCGTAATACCATGAGCATAAGGTAATCTAGAGATGTGAAGGAGCTTAATGAGTATGGCACATCAGGGTCATATGTGGGTCGAGAGAGAGAGAGAGAGACAGAGAGAGAGAGAGAGAGAGGAGAGAGAGAGAGAGAGAGAGAGAGAGAGAGGAGAGAGAGAGAGCGAGAGAGAGGAGAGAGAGAGAGGAGAGAGAGAGAGAGAAAGAGAGAGAGGAGAGAGAGAGAGAGAGAGAGAGAGAGAGAGAGAGAGAGGGGGGTATAGTAGTAGTAGTAGTAGTAGTAGTAACAATAATAATAAGAAGAAGAAGAAAAAGAAGAACAGCAACAACAACAACAACGCTACCAACATCATTACCATCATCATTGTTATGATTATTATGATCATCATTATTATTATTATTATTATTATTGTTATTATTATTATTATTATTATTATTATTATTATTATCATTATTATTACTGTCATCATCATCATCATGATCATCATTATCCTTGTTAACATTAATAATAATAATCACCAGTTTATTGAAGTGACATTCAGGGACTGAAAACATTAAAGTGAAAAATTCATTGCTCTAATGATTTAAAATTTCAGGAATAATGCTACAATACAACGATTAACTAAATATGAACTGAAGTTAACTCTTCACTATGTATGTGTGTGTGTGTGTGTGTGTGTGTGTGTGTGTGTGTGTGTGTGTGTGCCGAGGCTAGGTGTTTGTGCTCTGAAAGGACCAACAACAAGTTGAGGCCATCTGCAAACAAACACTATTCAACGTGTTTAGTAGTGTTCGTGTGTTGACTTTCCCACACAGCACGGTAAGACACATTGCCACCATCAGCACGCATGCACATATTCACCAGTACGTGTTTGTGCATTTCAAAAAAAAAAAAAAATAAAAAAAAAATAAAAAAAAAATATATATATAATATATATATATATATATATATATATATATATATATATATATATATATATATATATTATATATATATATATATATATATATATATATATATATATATATATATATATATATATATATATATATATATATATATATATATATATATATATATATATAACTTACCAACTTTTAAAGGGCTAATCTTTCAAGTGAATACATAAGAAATTATCTCCTTCCCTCCCCCTCCACTCTCTCTCTCTCTCTCTCTCTCTCTCTCTCTCTCTCTCTCTCTCTCTCTCTCTCCCTCTCTCTCTCTCTCTCTCCTCTCTCTCTCTCTCTCTCTCTCTCTCTCTGTCATAATAGGATCATAATACTGTGAATATTATAGATATATTTCAACGTGTGTTTATTCAAGCTTTTTTTTTTTCTTGCAAAACCTCGTACTTGTTACAGACACTGCCACCAAGAAATTGTGGGAGTCAGTATCACAAAAACAAGTTCCCTGCAAGTATTAACACGGATGATCATGCAGAGGATGAACGCATTAGGTGGGGCGCGGGACCCTGCATGGCGTAACGATGTGATAACGTAAGGATTATGAGGATGATTATGATGAGGTTATTAAGTAATTAAAGCAGTGGCTTCCAAACACTGGGGTGTGGCCTTGGGGCCGCACCCTTGTGTGCTGAGCCTCAAACCTGTAGCACAAAGAATGCAAATTTCTGTTGAAAATTCATATCTATAAGATTGTTTCATAAATATGCTTTATTATTCCTCCTCGATTATTAATGTTGTTGAGGATGTAAACATAATCGAGTTTCCAAATATTTAGCAAAGCCTTGTTATAACTGGCACGGCCTCATTCTGATTGCAAACTACGAGTGTGATCAAACATGCAGCTGACATTTGGGCCTCATTATCATGATACTGTGAGTCTTTATTAAATCCTTTATTTATTTCTCCCTTAGCGTAGCAGCGGCCCTGGTGAGGTGGCTGAGTGGGTGGCTGGTCTGGCTATAAACGAATAGATGTCTGGGAAGTGATCCAGAGGACCATTCACAAGAGATTGGAGGCGGGAGTGATGGCATGGGATCCTGAGATTGCCCAAAGTATATTACACGGACACCGCGAGAGTATACGGGGAAAAAATAAATAGAAAATAAATAGATAAATATTGATAATAAAGTAGGCTGAATTCTGTCGTAGTGGATGACGATGGTAACGTAATTTCCTTGATAAACGATTTGAATGATTACAATATTACATAAAGCAGGATCAACTGAAACCTTCCTCTTTCTATTAGTAAAAGGACAGGGAGAAATTGGCATCGGTAGCCACGGCAGGGAATGCGCGGCACGAGGACGGATAAAGGATATAATAGAAAGCAAAGCGCCGCCCCGTTGATTGTGTTCAGCGGAAGGAGTGGCGTTATCTTAACACTTCCCAGATTGGAGGCGAGGCAGAGGCCGCCTATCACAGGGACATTCGTTTTGATATAGACTGCAGGGAACAAACCCAACTGTCAAGCGACTGGCGGGGCAACGGCTTGATCCTAACAGCGCCTCGCCTGGAGAGCGTGTGGTGGTTGTGGTTGTTGTTGTTAGTAGTGGTGGTGCTGATGGTTGTGGTGGTGGTGTAAATGGCGATGAGTTTTATAATGATAGCACTGATGATGATGATGATGATGATGATGATGATGGTGAGGATGATGATGATAATGATAACAATAATAGTAATAGTAATAATAATAATAATAATAATAATAATAATAATAATAATAATAATAATAATAATAATAATAATGATGATGAAAGTAAAAGATGATGATGATGATGATGACGGGAAAAATAAATTGACAATGGAAACAATAATGACGAGGATAAGGATATTTCGTCCATGAGGTGTCTGAGAATGAAAAAAAAGAAGGCGGCCGTGTGTAGTTCCGCTGGACGCAGGCACAGAGACGCACCCCGCGATCTTCCTTCCTCCCGTCTTGCCATGAGCGCCAACACATTTGTAAATGATTGACACACCCTAAACGCAGGTGGCCAGGCTGGAGAGAAGCCGTGGTAAGGCTGAGATAAGAGGAGGAAATCAGAGAATGAGGATAACATACCAGGCGCCGTGATGACTACTGGACTTTCCCGATACTCCCTGAACAGTGTGCGCAATGACGGAAACTGCACAGAAAATTTAAAGACAGAGAAAATCGAAATAACGAAATATAAAATGAGGATCACATTAAAATAAACCGGCGAGTCACAATATGATCCAATTCAGGAGAACATGATGGTCTTCACTCACAAGAAAGACAGCAATAGAGATTTCTGTAAGAGCTGTGGAGGCACCAGATACGAGTAAGTTTAAGTTTCGTAAGCGCCTGCAGGCACCACACCCGAAGAACACACAGATCGATGTGTGGTGCACGCACGCGATAGCCAGC
>NC_087165.1:11271011-11288511 GCF_035594125.1 Scylla paramamosain | reverse complement strand
AAGGGCTGCCTATAAGGCGAAGCTTAGTTTAGATGAAGGTTTCCAAAAGTGTAAATTCACTGCCTTCCTTATAGAAATCAGAACCTTGCTATCAGACTAAGAGGATTCACTAGCTTATAGGTTCACACAAAAAAGACTTCGTACAATCACATTAGTTACATAAACGTACAACAATTGTAAGCTAATAGTTACAATAACATTACAGATGTTATGAACATAAATGCATTAACGTGAAAACGAAAGCATCCTGTTGAAAACAATACGTTTGGGGACAGGAAAGGTGTGAAAATATAGTGGATAAATAACACATTACATGCAGCACATGACCAAGAGAGGAAAAAACTATTCACGCGCAAAACAAGGATATTATGTCACACACACACACACACACACATACACACACACACACACACACACACACACACACAAACACACACACACACAGTACTCACACTCCACGTTCAGGTTGAGTGCGTTGCTCTGGCCGTCACCCTCAGGGTTGCTGCCGACGCAGGTGTACAGTCCCCGCATGGCCGCCGTCACGTTCAGCAGCCGCAGCGTGGCGTTGTTCACCTCCACTCCCCACGCCCACCCCCGCAGCGCACGCCCCTGTCTGGGAGACACCAGCCCCGGTGAGAGGCACACACCGCAGCGCCACATACACCAGCCCCGGTAACAGACACACACTGCACCACCACCCACACCAGCCGCGGTGAGAGGCACACACCGCACCGCCACACACACACACCAGTCCCTGTGACAGGCACACACTGCACCACCACACACACCAGGCCCAGTGAGAGGCACACACCGCACCGCCACACACACACCAGCCCCGGTGAGAGGCACACATTACACCGCCACACACATCAGCCACGGTGAGAGGCACACACCGCACCGCCATACACACCAGCCCGGCGAGAGGCACACACCGCACTGCCACACACACCAGCCCCGGTGACAGGCACACACACACCGCACCGCCACACACAACAGCCTCGGTGACAGGCACACACCGTACCCACCACACACACACACACACACACACACCAGCCCCGGTGACAAGCACACACCACACCGCCACACACACCAGCCCCGGTGACAGGCACACACCACACCGCCACATACACTAGTCCCGATGACAAGCACACACTGCACCGCCACACACACCAGTCCCGGTGACAGGCACACACTGCACCCGCCACACACACACACACACACACACACACACACACACACACACACACACACACACACCAGCCCCGGTGACAGGCACACACCGGGTCATAGGTGACGAGAACACAAGTAAATATGTTTGTTAGAGACAAACAGTTAGGCACAAACAGCCGGGCAGACACTGACATATTGATTGACTACTGAATCACTGACTAACTGATGCATATATTAACAAAATAGCACATGCTATGCATACATGTATGCATACATACGCTAAAGAAAAATGTAGATAAATAAATAAATTGGAAAAAAAGTCCATCTCTTACGGAAATGAACGCATGAAATAGAGTTTGCACGGGTGAGCTGCATCTCCTGGGTGACAGGTGGTCTTCGTCTCGTGAGACATGCGACTCTCCGACGCTTGCACACTATGAACAGCGATGAGGTGATGGATGGGGTTTCAAAGGCCAAGAATTAATCTTTTAATCAGCTATCTTCTTTTATCATTATAAGTATTTTGTTGCCACTTTTTTGCAAGGGTTAGTCACGTGTAGTAAACAGTGAAGCTCTCAAATTATAGAGGGTGGCCCCACGATCTTTACCTTCAGTGTCACTTTCAACTAATTCGTTCTTAATTATAGCACCAGCAGAAGTCCAGTCTCTTTGTTATACAGCTGAGTCAATGTGTAGATTGGTACAAGCCACATGATATTAACAGATTCATGAACAAAATCCTGTATAACTCTATTACTTGCAAGACAGTTCCGGCGAGTGTGTTCGTGTGTGTCCCTCGTTGGCTCCCTCACACGCGCACGCCACCCACAATGAGATGGGGGGCAAAATTCTGTGGCGCTCGCATGGACCCCCTAAGGTTATTCGCGAGCAGCTGTACCGTTGCCTGTAGAATATATGTATCTGTCTGTGTATGTGTGCTTTCTTTCTGGCTATTATATTATAAGCAGCAATTACAAACACACACACACACACACACACAAACACACACACACACACACACACACACACACACACACACACACACACATAAACGTTGTACGAGTATGTTGTTGAGTAAGAGAGAGAGAGAGATAGATAGATAAATAGATAGATAGAGAGAGAGAGAGAGAGAGAGACAGAGAGAGAGAGAGAGAGAGAGAGAGAGAGAGAGAGAGAGAGAGAGAGAGAGAATATTACAGTGTATCATGCATGTCCGTTGTGTGTTTCTCCGCCTTTTCCCGCGTGTGTGCATTCAGCAAGGCGCGGCGGGACAAGGAGGATCTATTAAGCATCTCGTCCGCGGCTCGGGTGGGCCACTCCAATACCCGGCAGTATTGCACAGCGGCACGGGAGTATTGGGCTGCGCTCTTGTTGCAGGGTACGACATGCCGAGGGGGAAGGGTGGCTGAGAAACAGGACAGCAGACAGACATGTCGCCAAATAGAGATGGACCTACAGAGTTAATATCGTATAGATTAGCAATGATGAAGAGAAAGATGAATTCATAGTGAAACTGAGGACAAGGATACAGAGCGAATGGAGCTTTGTGACAGGCACGGTCACTGATTCCTGCCTGGGTGTGGAACGGAGGCAGCCTCTCCTGTCTTGCTCAGTAATTAGCGGCTCTGGTCTTGGTCGATATTCTCACTCTTGATAAAACGCGCCTGTCCAGTCTTCCATTATCAGCTCCCTGACTGATCATTACAATAGATGGAAAATATTTCTCATAGTAGAGACTGATTTTTTTCCACAGTTCCATACAAAGTAATGTGTTCGATGTCTTACATAGGCATAGACAAGACAGATTGTCTTTATTAAAGCTTCTATTCAAGATTAAAGAATAAAAAAGAAAATGAAGTAAGAATACTAGTATTTGGTATATTTTCTATGTATTTTTTTGTTTTTGTTTTTTGTTGCATATATACAGTATTCTGACCATAAAGTGTGTGTGTATAAAACACACACACACACACACACACACACACACACACACACACACACACACACACACAGTTTAGATTTAGAATACTAAGTATATATATAATTTTATTTGTAAATAAGAAAATAGTACAGAATATACCTACATGTATTATTATTACTTCACTTTCTTTTGAACAATTCCATATTTTACGGCATCTCCTACACCCTGGAATTTTAACTCCACGGAAGGTCTTTACTGGACACATTATGACACTTACTTTCCACTGCCGTTTCTCACACATCTTTTCCAATTATATTACTATTTTTCTCAACGTTTCCCTACTGCAGGTAATTACTCTACTCTTCTCACAGTTTTGCTTCTCGCCTCTTCCTGCACTCACATCTGACTTGCAAATTCAGGTAAGCTTTTTCTCCACTTTTTCTCATGTCCCACTTTCACCTTCACACTTCCGTAAGATGTAGTGAGAGATATTTTCTTCCTCCTCTTTAAATATAATCATATCTATGTATTTGTTATTTGTTAACATACCTCTCTCCGAAATGTATATTGAATACTTTTTCTGAGTAAAAAAAAATAAGGAGAACAATGGAAAGAATGTATGAAAATTTCGTCAATTCCTCTCCTCTAACTGTTTGTCTTCAGCCTCTCTCTCTTCGCCGCAATGTTGCGTCTCTTGCTATATTCTATCGCTATTTTCACGATGACTGCTCTTCCAATACTGCTGACTGTACGAGTATGCCCCGTCCCCCAACCCTCCAATGTTGCATTTCCGCATAAGATTTTTCTTTTTCTCAAAACTATTCTGTCCATCTTCCTAATGCAAAAGTTAACCAGTATTCTCAATCATCCATATGTTTTACTGTGACGCCCTGAGTGCTTCTGTATTTTATCCTGCTTACGACAAACTCTCTCAAGAAGATTTCATGACACTGTCTTCTTAAGGGACTGGCACCTTTAGTGAATCTTTTTTTTTTTTTTTATTGCTTCACCTAGCCGAGGCCCCTCTTACAGGTAAAAACCTTCGATAGAACAAATACTCAAATTATATAGATGAATAAAAGCCACCGGACTCACGTTATGGAACCAGGTAATGTTGTAGACGGAGGGGTTGGCCTGCAGGTGACAGGTGAAGGTGATGATGCTGCCTTCTCGCACGGTAGCCGCCTCAGACCCGCCACCATGCACGTTCACCGTGGCGACAGGCACGACTGTTGACACACACACACACACACACACACACACACATTGATATGACTCTGTTCATGAACGAAACTTGTCTTCCTTTAACTATAAAGTATTTACGCAATAAATACTCAAAATGCAGATGTTAAAAAAAGAGTTGGCAACAGCAGTGAGCAGCAGTACTCACAGTGGACGGCGAGGATGAGCTGATCCTGGAGGACGCTGCCGGCCAGGTTGGGGCTGTATGCTTTGCACACCAGCGGCACCTTGTGATCGCCAGGCTGCGGCGTCAACCTCACCGTGCTCACGCTCACGTTCCCGCCCACTGAAGTCTGCAAGGATAAAAATTAAGTTTCTCTGAGGCAGGATATTGAGTTACAGAGAGAGAGAGAGAGAGAGAGAGAGAGAGAGAGAGAGAGAGAGAGAGAGAGAGAGAGAGAGAGAGAGAGAGAGAGAAAGAAAGAGAGAGAGAGAAAGAGAGAGAGAAAGAGTAAAAAACAATTCATCATTGCAAATTTCCATCATAAAATTCCAAACAATCAGACTGGAGTCAAGATTTCCTAATTTCCTAAGAATGACTCCAAGTTGTGTGAAGGAAGTGTGCGGTGAAGCTTCTCTGGTGTTAAAGTCTTCCAACAAAATAAATGAAAAGAAAACATCATATCAAGTCTCTCCGGGATAGCAAAGTAGAAAATAAAATTTGACTTGCATCCGCTGTTCCGGAATTCGGTGTGAAGTTCGGAATAAAAGTGTAAACGTTCAGTGAAAATGAAAGCGAAGCAACACAACGCCAGCAGAGACGGAGAGTTCAGTACAAACAAGCAGGGAGAAGCGGGTCTTGAGGTTATTAAAGAAACAGAGCTCAGACAGAAATTCAATTCACAATTTATATGTCACTGATGTCCGTGATAGCTGAATTCAAGTGAGAAAGCGAGGGAACACACACACACACACACACACACACACACACACACACACACACACACACACACACAGGATACATTCCAAAAAAAAGGCAAGATTGAAGACGTGTTAGACATAAGAGGTTGGTGGACAATGGTGCACACGATTGGTATTGTCATTCCACTTAGATCACCACAGCGACTTTTTCACTACTAGCAACTCTGGAAAATGAATGAAAGTTGTATAGAAAGTTGCATCCTGGTAGGAGGAAAATATGGCAACATAGCAAGTTTAAAAACGGTGAACATTTATGACTCATAAGAATATAAGAACATTAGAAAGTATAATCAGCTGGACTACGCAAGGCAAATCCTGACCACTCACCATCTCTCATCATCTCTCTCTCTCTCTCTCTCTCTCTCTCTCTCTCTCTCTCTCTCTCTCTCTCTCTCTCTCTCTCTCTCTCTCTCTCTCTCTCTCTCGTCATGTGTGCCGTGGACAGTCTATTACTCAACGTGCAGTCTTGTAACGAAAGATCGCCTCAAAACAACAATAAAATAATTTTCAGTGTTTTTGACTTCCTTCAGAACTCTGCTTAAATTTCAATTAATTTCAAAATGAAACCAAATTAGGACAGAGAGTAATATATCTTTTCCAGTTGTACGAAGACAATTATTCTCTCACCTTTACCCAAAATGTTACAGGTAATATCATATAAGAACATTAGCAGATTATCAATACCGATGTAAATGCAAATTATATATTTTTTGTAACTATTGCATAACAACATCGTAAACAGATATTCCTATTGACAGTTTTTTTTTATGCAGCCATAATGTCATTTCATTAAAAAATTAACCAACAGCTATCTGAATGCCGATGTGCCACCAACTAACGAATTAATCATATCAATACGTAAACCACAAGAAGGAAGGGCTTGACGGAAGGCTGCTCATATAATGCTGAGCAGAAGGTGCACAGCGTTGCTACACCGGCAGGAAGTAATGAAATCCAGGCTAAATATAAGAGTCGGAGGAGACAGTCAGTGGTGGCGCAGACACGTTCTTTTTATTACATTATTATATCGCTCACGTGTGGCCTAGAATATACCACACACACACACGCACACACACACACACACACACACACAGGAGATGAGCATTGCCTCCTGCAGCCGCCTGGTCGTGATGGCGTGAAGGTCACAATTCCCTACCTCCATCTAGACCTGCCTTCCATGAGGTAAAGAGGAAGTTCCACGTTACAGGATACACACCGCCAACCAGATATTTCTGTCTGGATGGGGAATCAAAACTATCTGTGAACCACATGGCCCGCCACAACGCTACCACAAGAGAGAGAGAGAGAGAGAGAGAGAGAGAGAGAGAGAGAGAGAGAGAGAGAGAGAGAGAGAGAGAAAGGCAAAGCAACAAATGGCATTATTTCAACTTTTGCTGACGTTTCCAGTCGCCACTGCCGCCCCTCCAGTGCTTTTTGTTGTACTCACCAGCGGCGCATTCGCAGTAAGGCGGCGGCCGCCCAGCCACCACTGCACGACTGGCGGTGGCGAGGAGCCCACCACGCGGCACCTGAAGGATGTCTGCTGGCCGGCGCTCACCCATTCCCCAGGGGCCTCCAGCTGTACCGTGAGTGGCGCCACTGTCGCCAGAAAAGCAAGAAACATTAGGAAAGACAATAAACAATTTATGACCATGTTTAATTTTATATATATATATATATATATATATATATATATATATATATATATATATATATATATATATATATATATATATATATATATATATATATATATATATATATATATATATATATATATATATATATATATAAGTCTAATAGAGTAATTGGGCCGGAGACCGTTATGTCCTTCCCATTGCATACAAGCGCGTGAGGCAGAAAGAAGCGCCCCTCGGGGCAAGTGTCAGTTGTTGACACTCTCAGAGCCCTGATCAAGAGCTCTTGTCCTAATGAGGAATTCGGAGAGTGTCTAGAGAAGGAATGAAGGCTCACAACATTTAATTAATAATTTTCTTTACTTTCTACTAAAGCACGGTGTGTGTGTGTGTGTGTGTGTGTGTGTGTGTGTGTGTGTGTGTGTGTGTGTGTGTGTGTGTGTGTGTGTGTGTGTGTGTGCACTTAGGAGTATATATATGTATATATATATATATATATATATATATATATATATATATATATATATATATATATATATATATATATATATATATATATATATATATATATATATATATATCAGCCCTACCCACGAAACAATTAATTCTGTATAAATTAATTGCAGTGGTAATTAAGCTCCACTGTTCTGTCAGCACCATAATTATAGTAACAAGTGTGAATAAAACTTTAATGCACCAACAAAAATAGCGCTTGCCAATGCACTGTAACTCTATTTGCGGAGGAGTGAACATATCGACTCTTATCACATTGGTTGACCAAGAACTGCTCATGACGACTCAGACAAAATGGTTGCAAATTGCATACTAATGCTAGTGTAATAAGAAACAAAGCAATCCTTGTCGGGAAATTCATTCATAAACTCGTAGTTCATCTCTGTTTTCTGGGTCTCAAATCTTTGAGCGTCATTCTCGCTTCCCCCTGCACCAGGAGGCAGCCGTGACGTATGCACTTTTACTCGAGGTGTTACACTAGATACACTTTACCAAGGAAAAACTAGATGGGCGGATAGATAGATTTATGGTTTTTAAAATTCCGTGAACCATAAACTTTATTCCATAGCAGAGGGAAATGTACATACGTAAACGATAAAACTATGCAACATGAAATGTTCATAAACTTATAAAAAAAATAAACCATTTCGTAAAAGAAGTGGAAAAACACTAATAACATTATTCGTAATTAAATACTTTTTATAGCATGAAAACTAATTCTAGTAACATATTTTGCAATATAGAAGCGTTAAGAGAAATTATTCATTTTATTTTATAATGACATGACACTAAACTCACATTTTGTTTTTCTCTGTAAGAGCATGATTGATATCAACCACATATGAACATGAGGTGTGTGTGTGTGTGTGTCTGTGTGTGTGTGTGTGTGTGTGTGTGTGTGTGTGTGTGTGTGTGTGTGTGTGTGTGTGTGTGTGTGTGTGTGTGTGTGTGTGTGTGTGTATGTGTGTGAAAGAAATATTCTTGAATGTAGAGAGTGATGGCGGAGGAAAGACTGACAAGCATCACCAAAGAGCACAACACTTAAAGCTCGGCTGTATTGCATAGGAACAGTTGATAGGTCAGTCTTGCCATCTATGTAACTTGTCGTCCAGAGGTGGAGAGGCGGAATGGGTCTATTTATCTTGCTAGCACGGGTCACTTACAGGCGGTGGGGACGTGTTTCCGGGACACTGAAGACTTTCCTGCCAGTGATGAAAAGCTTTCACCTGAGGAATAAGACGTCCGTCGCAATTTCTGCGAGAAAGCTGTCTTTTATTGGACTAACCCTTTACATTTAAAAGCTATTCCGCCCACCAGCAGAAGTGACTTAGCGAATTCCAGTGACCGGGAGACTAACCTTTGAAGGTAAACGAGTTGCTGGTAGTCCCAGCTTCTATAGCGATAATTTAAGAAAAAAATGTGGACAGTTGAAAAGACTAGTAATACAATAAAGAATTTTAATCTTACACAGCAATACCAGTGCGTGTGTGTGTGTGTGTGTGTGTGTGTGTGTGTGTGTTGCTGAGATTCATCTGGTAACTTACCAAACCATTGGATGTACCTGTTTGTGTACACCAGTGTCACAACTGCCACAGATGAAGTTGTAACACAAGAGACGGGACCATTTATATCATAACTCGTTTGTGATTCATAACCACCATGCCTAATGATGTATCACTAAACCCTGAGTCTAGAATTTTCTTGCATTAAGTTGCATCAAAGACCGTTTACTTCGAAATATGGCTTATAGGGTTTTAGCGTTCGCCACTGCCTGACTTAGCATGCCACGCTATTGTGCTGCGGCTTTGAGTGTTGTAGTTGGCTGTTGGCTTTTTGGGTCTGCACGCTTCATGCTTGTCTTCTGTGAGTACGTATATTAAGTTTTCAGTGGCGATTCACTTGTTTAGCTTGATTTTGGGCACGTTTTTACATGTGGTGATTCTTTATAAGTCTTTTTGCAGTTCTAGTTCAGTCTTGCAGACTTGTGATGATGTGAATTTACTAAAACGTGTAAAAAAAAAACAGCTTGTTGTTCGTCGACTTATTTCTACTGAGCGTCCACGACCAGGGAGCGTCAACTGTGTGTGTTATTCGTCTGCTCTGTGTGTGTGTGTGTGTGTGTGTGTGTGTGTATGTGTGTGTGTGTGTGTGTGTGTGTGTGTGTGTGTGTATGTACATTTCAAATCGGTTTTTATATTTTGTTTTATAATCATGATCATCTGCGTGCATTCCTTCCATAAAGAGACTTTCAAGCTCATATAGTCCAGCCTATAAATTAGACTGAGACCTCCCATTCATCACACATCAATACCTTACTCATGGGGGAGATGACTCCTCGCTCATTACTAAAAGCTCTTACAACCTTCTTGGATTACGAATTTCTGTTTCCTGTGACATGGAAGGACGTTTCCATTGAGCAGGTGGGCTGTGTGTGTGTGTGTGTGTGTGCGTGTCACATACCATCTGAACAGGTCATCATCATCACATAATATAATTAACTGGAGGACAAAGGCCTTCTCCAATGATTAGAGGATGAATGGTAAGCCATATGCCGTGCCATGCGTGCTGAGGGCGTCTTGGCAGAGTGCCTACAGCATGGAGACAAACTCAAAGGATCTCCGACCGAGATTCAAGTCTGGATCATATCACCTGTAACTTTAGCGTGATAGAAACCTACAATAAATCAAGTGTCTGTATGAAGGTTGCGATATCATTTCTTTCTCCACTTTCCCTCCTCTCAATCGGCGGACGTGTCAAGCTTGGACACGTTGGTATCCTCGTTTGTTCCCTTCTTTTTTTCCAAAATATTCAACCTTCTCCTGAATTCTAACTTCACTTAAGTATCGGGTTCGTACACCTCTGATGCTGCTTTTGTACCGGGCGTGGTATATCGTCCTCCCATTCTGCCTCGTACAGGCTGGGGATATGGTTTGAAGGAGTCACATTTTATAACTTACTTTCGTTTATTAGACGTAGACATGAAGTAGGGAATACACAATGTGCTCGCCTCGAAGTGAAATGCTGATGTCCCTCCAGCCCACTCTTGGACCCTTAACTCATTTATCCCGTCCCGAGAGGCATCCACCAATCACATACAATATATTTTTCACGTGGTTTAGGAGAAAAGAGTGTGGAGGTGATAACTGGCGAAAGGTGTGAGCACAGGTCTTTTCCCAGGGTACCGAGACATCTAGGATAGTCAGATAAGGTGAGGAGGTGAGAGGGGCGCGTCCACAGGTGTGCGCCCAAGTGGTCGTGCATATAATATGCATATGTATAACATGGTACATACATCTGAGATAAATGCCTGAATTTTTTTACAAAGAGGCGGCGTGCGGATCTCCGAGGGCAGGTTGCGGATGTTGCTGCAGTTCACAGTGCGATCAGTAAGTCAAGGGAGCACTTCCCGGTCCATGGCAGATCATTGCCTGGAGATTTAAGTTTTTTTTTTTTTTTTTGTCAATTAATTATTTTCATCAAATGGCTCAGCTTTCGTACTGAGTGTTTTTATTTTCCTGCAGAGTTACAAAAATACTTGCATCTGTAGCATTTCTGTTTATGATGCCAGTGTTAGCCATGAACACAGGATGTCAGTCCGGGAAGCGCAATCATGAAATATGACATTTTTCATGGATTGAAGGGAGAACGCAGGCTGTCAGTATGTCGAGGTCACCCTTCCGTCTGTTAATAGAAACCTGATCGCACCAGTCATCCGTAAGGACCATCTGGATTTCTGTTTTCTCCTGTCATAACGTTAAGACCCTCTTGACCGCCCTCCACCCCGCAGCCCGCCGTCACTGCTGAGTGGCGGGGAAATAAACACCTGAAAGTGCTCCACTGGGAACCAACGAACCGTGGACGCGGGACTGAAGGGAAAGATTAGTGGTAACGAGGCCACTGTTACACCGCTGCCTCGCCTCCCGCGTCAGTGCTCAGGGATGGACGCGTATCTGGGTCACCGCGTGATATCCTTGCCTCAGCCTACGGAAGAGACTTCGTGAAGCGTGACGCACTGCATTAAAAGCAGTAAGGCAAGAGAAAGTTGCGTGTTATTATGATAGTAGAAGTCTCTCTCATTCTCGCTTTCTCTTTCTCTCTCTCTCTCTCTCTCTCTCTCTCTCTCTCTCTCTCTCTCTCTCTCTCTCTCTCTCTCTCTCTCTCTCTCTCTCTCTCTCTCTCTCTCTCTCTCTCTCTCTCTCTCTCTACACACACACACACACACACACACACACACACACACACACACACACACACACACACACGTAAGTACGTACGCACGTGTGCACGCGTGCAAAGTGTAATAAAAAATAAAATCAAGAGATGGATGGACGGCACACGGAAATAATTCTTTCATTGGCAACGTGAGCGTTTGTGAGTTGTGCGATAAATAATGCAAGTGAAGATCTTATTGACCAATCCTTGAAGAATGAGATGCACGTGATGCTGTCTGCACAAAGATAAAAAAAATAAATAAATAAAATAAAATAGAAGATAAATAGGAAAAAAAATAAACAAATGCGTAAAAAATAGAGGACAAAATAAAATAAACAAATAATATTTTAAAGAAATAGAAGATGTATAAAAAGGTAGAACACTGGTGACTATAGCATACCTATCAAATCCTGCCACAAACAGACGAAAAACAAATGTATGGATATGAAAACAGCAAAGAACAAAGAGATGAATAACCTCCCAGTGATTAGTGACGTACAACTGAGGAAGTTGAAAGCCAAAGTAAAGGAGATAGAAACACTGAAGATCAGAAGAGATAAAAGCGAAACCATCACTCCCTCAAGGTCTGCCGCGGTGTGGGTGGATGATGAGGTTACGGGATATGAAAGGGTTATTCCACAACAGCGGTGGAGCGATCCGGCAAAAAGAAAAAAAAAAAAGTCGGGAAAGTTAGGAAGGATGTATCGAGTTCACGGTTCCAAAGTACCGAAACTCCATCCCACCCGAAGTCTCCCTGAAGGCTTAGCAGGCATGTAAAGTTTTTGCGATAAGGAACTCTGGCTGGAACGCTTGGAGAATGTGCCCGCCCTGCTAGGTATTACATGGCGGGGAGTCGCTGGGAGCACAACGCCACAGTGGTGTTACTATAAAGCACATGCAATGACGGAATGGTAGAGGGTGTAGTGAAGCTGAATTTCATCTTTTCATCGCCGTGCCCATTGAATTATAAGTATCGCATGAAAGGAATGGTCACCAAACGATGATCAGATGAACAGAAGGCTGAATAAAAGATCAGCAATATGGGAAGGCTTAGGATTAGGAGAATATTGTTGAGAGAGAGAGAGAGAGAGAGAGAGAGAGAGAGAGAGAGAGAGAGAGAGAGAGAGAGAGAGAGAGAGAGAGAGAGAGAGAGAAACAAATAAACACAAAGACATATAAAAAAAGTATTAAGGAAGCATCAAGACAGACAAAGAAATATAAGATGCCTGCACCCACATTATCAAGGCGCAACATCAACTAAGGCGCAGTACTCACGGTTGACCTTCAGCGTGGTGGAGACTGTGTTCATGATGCCCGAGGAGACGGAGGCGTTGGTGGTGGAGCAGGTGATGGTGGTGTCGGCCGTAGCTCGAGTGGCCAGTATCGTAAACCAGGTCCTGGCCACAGCACCCACCCTCTCTTCTTCAGTGGTCTTGCCCAGCTCCACCCCACTGCCGCCCCACACCAGCCCGGGCGGTGGCTCTGTCATACATCAAACGACAACACACTTATTAGTCTTTCAGTTTGATAAAAAATTAAATTCGTGCTCATAATTATGACGAATGAACGCGATCACAAGACAAAGATAATTGGCGTGTGTGTGTGTGCGTGTGTGTGTGGGTGGGTGGGTGGGTGGGTGTGGACTAAAAAACAATATCGAGGGTTTGGTATTAGCAACAAATCTAATCCATCTTGCCACTAATCATCATAACCTGATTTTCGCTGAAACGTAACGGAGGAGTGACGAGCCGCTTTTCCTGACAACCTACATGCCACCACCTACGGACGCCATATTTTTAATAGTAGTAGTAGTAGTAGTAGTAGTAGTAGTAGTAGTAGTAGTAGTAGTAGAAGTAGTAGTAGTAGTAGTAGCAGTAGTAGTAGCAGTAGTAGTAGTAGTAGTAGTAGTAGTAGTAGTAGTAGTAATAGTAGTAGTAGTAATAGTACACCCAATGATTGTATGTGCGTGATGGGAAAGAAAATTAAATGTTTATTTGTAATAACTAGATTATATCAATGTACATGCCGGAACCACCGTCCCGCCATCAAACCACGTTACGTTCACTGACGAATGGTGATTATTTAGCCTGACCCATTGTTTGCTTTTCTGTATATCGCTTACAGTTCATGCAAACACTACCAACCTCAGAATTTATTCATGTTAAATATTGTGAAGGAAGCTTATTCTTATTTTTACATTATATTTATGAGAACTGTGGCTGTTTTGAATGTTAATATCTGCATCCCATAACACGCCGATAAGAATAATAAAAGAAGTCTGTTTATACACCAATGTCTGACATAACCAAACTCCCTCCACATATGATTTGCCTCGCGTGTCTTTATCCCTTCATTACTGACACCTTCCACCTGTGAATAAATATTAGAGAGGCGACCTGCTTAACTTTTCATCGTCCCCCTATTCTTTTTTAAGCGAAAACCTGCATATGTGTACCTCGTTAGCGTTTATATGAACAGCTGGAAAAACAGATAGCAGGTGGTCAATGACATTTGATTAACGTATTTCATAATGAAAATGGAGAGGAATTAATTTCTCTCTCTCTCTCTCTCTCTCTCTCTCTCTCTCTCTCTCTCTCTCTCTCTCTCTCTCTCTCTCTCTCTCTCTCTCTCTCTCTCTCTCTCTGACTTACAATCGCGCATGCACGAGCACACACACACACACACACACACACACACACACACACACACACACACACACACACACACACACACACACACACACACACACACACACACACACACACACACACACACACACACACACACACACACACACACAGACCACAACCACCACCACCACCACCGCCAAGCAAAGAAACACCACTCAAAAACTCTGCCTACAAAGTGTTTGTTGTTCGCGAGGCAGATTGACCTGGGAGTGACGGCAACACCTCACTATCTTTCCCCTGTCGACAGCAGTCAAGTGTCACTAATCTCAATGAACATAAACGGAAATATAATTGCTTGAAATATGAACATTCTGATTAAAAAAAAAAAAAAAAAAAGTTAAAAAAGAAAAAAAAACTGATCTAGGATTTTTCTACTTCAATACAAACAACTAGAGAATGTGGGAAAATCATTGGGATAATACGAAAATTGAATTTATTAATGAAACGTTAAAACTTAAACTCGCGAGTGTTTTATATATATATATATATATATATATATATATATATATATATATATATATATATATATATATATATATATATATATATATATATATATATATATATATGTGTGTGTGTGTGTGTGTGTAATGGATTGAACCATTACACCTGTAAATCATACTTCGTATTGTGAGAGACATGCACGAATACTCACAACCGCCAAGTAAGAACACAATTCATCATTTCATCGAAATTCGAACAACTTTTGTTTTTTTACAGACCGAATTTTTATGTAGGAACACGTCAAAGCAAAAACAAATAAAAAAAAAAACTAACGTATAGTGAGCACACACGCGCGCGCGCGCGCACACACACACACACACACACACACACACACACACACACACACACACACACACACACACACACACACACGTTTTTTTTTTTTCTCTTCAGCTTTTTTTCTTTTTTTTTATACAACTCTAGGTATTGCGCAACAAAGAAATTACACTGACCGATCAATCACTCATTCGATTTCCAAGCTAAAAGAAAGGAAAGGAGACGGCATGAAAACAGCGCACAAATCCATCACGGAAACTAAACCGTAAAATGTCATCAAATGTGTTAGGTCAGGAAGCCACAGGGCGGAATAACTCCGAAAGACAAGGAAATGATACATATATTTACCTGTGTGTATGTAATAATAATAGTAATAATAATAATAATAATAATAATATTAATAATAATAAACGGTTTATTATTTAGGCAGTTAACAAACTGAAAATGTACATAGGGGGTGGGGAAATACTTAATAATCCTAAAGGTAAGTCTAATCTAGAAGGGATTATTGATTGATGGCTCGTACCATGGTGGGAATCGCATGTGTGTGTGTATGTGTGTGTGTGTGTGTGTGTGTGTGTGTGTGTGTGTGTGTGTGTGTGTGTGTGTGTGTGTGTGTGTGCGTGCGTGTGTGTGTGTGTGTGTCAGTCACTAATGTTGAGAGTAAATTTTTTTCCAGTGATGCATGGTGAGCCATCCTGAGCCGCGTGGGCGAGATGGTGGTTGAGTGGTGGGCAGGCTGTGTGCCGCGGCAGTGTATTCACGAGGGACGCACACTGTCTTCCGTCACTCGCCCACGCTAAAGCCAAAATTTTCCACGTTATTTATATCTTTATTAAATAAAGATATTCCATATTTCATATGTATGAAATAGCCTTAATGTCAATTATTTTATACGGATGGGTTCTCAATGCCTATAAGAAAATTACATGACTGGGATATAAAGTAGCTACTGGTGGTTCGCATAACAATATGCAGGGGCGTGTGTTACGTACAGTTCAGGTACCCAGCGCTCAGCTTGCATGATCCGCTACTCGTGGGCATATGGCGCCACGCTGACTTACGCATCAACCCATACACATAATGGATTCATTTAATAGTTACATTGATGTCACAGTCGGCACTGAGCCTTACAATAATGAGTCACTTCCTCTACATCATCCACACGTCAAAGTTGTGTGTAACGATTCCTGACTTTACAGGACTGGTGGTAAAACAAATGATGTGCACCACCTTTCATTCAGTGGATCGCTGGGCACTGATCATGTCCAGGCAATTAGGACACCAGCTGAAGTACTTGTAGCTGCGGGCGAAGTCCTCTGGAGATGTCGGCGCGGCTCAGACAGTGCGGCGCGGCGCAAGCAGAGCTCCATGAGCTGGAGTGTGTTCGTCGCCTGAACATTCACACGAAAATTCTTCATGGAACCAGCTAATTAATAACGAGGCCGTGCCTTTTAAACAGATTCATATAAAGTGCTTTGCTGCTTTGATTATTGTACAACAATGATTAATTCATGTTACTATAAACGTCCTCATCAATGTTTTAGGTTTTCCTTTTACTTTCATTTTCGGTCAAAATACATGTACATACATTTTATATTAGTTTTGGCACCGTATCTGAATTGCTCTAGTTCACGTTGTGTTCATTATGTTATCATATTTAATTACATATTCGATGTTCAACAGTTTACATTTAGTAGTGTGCAGTTAAGCATAAATTCATGTTGTTGGGTAGTTTAGATTTGTTACTCATTAGGATGTATATATATTTTTTTCTTTTTTTTTCCAAATTCTTACATTACAGCCAACCAATGTGCTAATCAATCTATTATAGTATTACATATGTCTGTTTGATTTAAATCAGGTGTACCTACTGAACTTATTAAAAATACTTACTTCGTGTGTGTGTGTGTGTGTGTGTGTGTGTGTGTGTGTGTGTGTGTGTGTGTGTGAGAGCTACACGAAATGTACGTACTCATGAATGTCTTTTTTTTTTCAGAACGTCAGAAGTAAATCCGGTCAGCAATCCTTCTTCATTTCTTCTCGGGGGGCTGAAATGGCATGCCTTTCTATATGTGGAGGCTGGTTGGTTGTCCTCCACCCGTGTTAGAACAGGCAGGAGTATATTGGGCGGCGCCTTTGCAGAGGATCATGCCGTCCCCAGAGCAATCATCATCGAAGATACGGCTGGCAGGAAGCATGTGGATTTCCTTGGACCACTCAGCGTACCTTGAAAGATGGCCGGCTTGTGGCAGGAATCGAACCAGGGCCACAGAGTTCACCACGTCCAAACACACAAACACACACACACAGACACACACACACACACACACACACACATTCTCTCTCTCTCTCTCTCTCTCTCTCTCTCTCTCTCTCTCTCTCTCTCTCTCTCTCTCTCTCTCTCTCTCTCT
>NC_087165.1:11253511-11266011 GCF_035594125.1 Scylla paramamosain | reverse complement strand
TCATTCCAACTTTGGACATCCCTAGCACACACACACACACACACACACACACACACACACACACACACACACACACACACACATCAGACACAGACACGCACAAACACACACACATTCTCTCTCTCTCTCTCTCTCTCTCTCTCTCTCTCTCTCTCTCTCTCTCTCTCTCTCTCTCTCTCTCTCTCTCTCTCTCTCTGCACTCATACAGGCTTATTCCAATCTCCTAGAATGATATAATTTTTCGTGTACTTTATCCCGTCGTAAGTTTCCTGCAGCTCGATGTAAAACTCTTTCCTACTCATCCAGTGTTGGAGTGATACACCAAGATGAAACTGATCCCCACCGCTTCTAAATTGAATGGTACGCTTATTATTCTTTCTTTCTTGTAAACTGAGTCGCTTGCTCTCTCTGCTATGGTGGAATTGAGCATAAAATCAACTCAGTGGTTTCCTTTTTCCTCTTTAAAGATGTACTTAAATCTCCACTCACTCAGAATATTACACAAGCAAGCAATTTATGACATGAGGTTATGCATGTATTAGCGACTCCTCTCTCTCTCTCTCTCTCTCTCTCTCTCTCTCTCTCTCTCTCTCTCTCTCTCTCTCTCTCTCTCTCTCTCTCTCTCTCTCTCTCTCTCTCTCTCTCTCTCTCTCTCTCTCTCTCTCTCTCTCTCTCTCTCTCTCTCTCTCTCTACTTTATTACAAAGTTGAGAAAAACACCAATTCCTGCTGTCCATTAGTGACATGCTCATGCTAATTGCTAGTTCCCCGACAGTCCCTTGATGGAACCTTACTTAATATGATTTCAGTTTGTATTAATTAGTTGTATTATTTCTGATGGTACTTTGCCCATATTTCTCGTTTTCTGAGTACATCGCTCACACTAATCACTCTGGTAGCCACTTCTCGGATTTTTGGTTAAGATCAAAGTGTGCTAAGTATAGTGCTAAACTCACCCTTGCTCAGATTATCCTTGCATCAACACCTGACCATACTCCCATCGCACACAGCCATACAAAACCACGGCATTCCGGCGGACGCCCACACTGAACCACATCGCCTTGACTGCTACACCAACACTCACCCCCCGAGCTGAGACACATCATCCTGACGACGGTGCCATCCCCATAAGGCCCGATGGGACCCTCCAGGCGATGGCCAGAACCGTCCTGGATCCTTGGGAAGCCCGGCGGGTCTATGAAGGGGAGGAAAGCAAGACCCTGTGGTGAGGGGAGGGGAGGGAAGGCTATGTCGTGGGGAGAACACACAAAATATTGGTGGTGCAGAAAAGAAAGTCTTTTCAGTCTCATTGTTTGTTACTGACGAGAGACGATCTATCGAACAACGGCACAATCACACATCTAAATTCGATGACACAAGATGAACATTCGATGAACCTGCATTTTTATTTTGCATTTATGTTTTATTTATTTATTGTCTTTTCTTATTCTAAAATGCTAATTTCGTATTTTAGTTTTTACCGTCCATTGTGTTCAGTTGTCAGTAACCAGTATCCAGGCAAAATGTTAAAGCAATAATTATAATGATGACTGGTGCCACAAAGACCTTAATCGCAGATTTAGAGGCAGCGCTGGCGGCGAGTACTCACCATTGACGGTGAGGGTGACCCGCTGGGACCAGGACGGCGAGGCCCGGAAGTGCACCTTGCAAGTGTACTTGCCCTCGTCCTGGCCCCGCACGTCCCTCACCAGCAGGTGGGCGGGGGTGAGCGAGGTGTCGAACCAGGCCCGCTGCTCCACTCCCCACGCCTCCTCGTCCCCCCATTGGTGTGGGCGTCCCGCACTGCTAGGCCTCCCGTCCAGGCCACGGGAGTCGTAGCTGCAGGAGAGAAAGGACACTTTTCAAAATGTAATTATAATTAAAAAGTTTAATAGTGTTCGTTAAATCTAAATGAAAATGAATATTTAGTCCGTGTTATGAGTGCATGCAGCTTAATGCTTGAGAACGCTAGGCCAGCGCTGTCGGTGGAATGCGTCTGCTGTAAACAAATCATACAAATTTGTCCTGTTATTCTGCGCTCAGAATTTGTGTTGCTCAATAAATAGCACAGCGCACAGCTTAGAGGACTTTAAGACTCCAAGTCTTACGAACATTTTGAATACCATATGAATCTGACAGGCTTTGGCTAAAGGAAGAGTTAACCTCAATACGTCTTTTCTACTTACAAATAAAAAAAAAAAATATATATATATATATATATATATATATATATATATATATATATATATATATATATATATATATATATATATATATATATATATATATATATATATATATACATACTCGTATATATATATATATATATATATATATATATATATATATATATATATATATATATATATATATATATATTATATATATATATATATATATATATATATATATATATATATATGTGGTGTTTAGAAATTTAGATAACAAATAATAACAATAAAAATCTCACTTCTGTCGAAGTGGAGGACAGGATCGTCCGTGAGAGGCTCGCTGTGTTAAGGACTTTTTTTTAGACGATAAGCCTTTCCTCAATATTCATGTCTGTGAATATATTTTTCGTGGACGAATAAATTTTCAACAATCCACGAACAGTCCAAAGATACGCAAAGAAATACTCAGCAAGATAATACCAAAGAATTCTGAAATATAAAATGTAGTTCTCTTACTATTTGTGCAGACGCATACGACCAGAGCCTGTATTTAATGTTATTTCACATCATAATCGTCACTGGAACGAGTAGTTGACACTTTCTGCTGAGCTCCATGCCAAGATCTTGTTACGGCGTGCGAGATTAACTCATACAAACATTTGCCGTGACTGGGAGCTGATCTCTCAAAACAAAATGAAAATTATGAAGAGGGATATTTTTGCATTTGGAATTTTATATACATTCCTATTGTTACATGGTCATATCGAGGGCACAATGTTAAAAGATGCAAAAACACGAAACAGAGAGAAAATATCTGAAAAAAATATATACTTTTTTTTTTTAACCATTGTGGAATTTGGCGAATTGATTCTTACATAATTCATTCAGACAACAAGTCTTTTGTTGTTATCGCATATAAAACGATAACCAAATACTGCAAACCCTGCATAAAACTGCAAAAATAGACAAGCACAGCATTCCCCATCGATACACAAGGAAATTACATTCGAACGACTAACCAAGCAAACAGCCATGAAAGTAAATACATGCATAAATAATTACATCAACCGCCCCTCATCGTCTCTCTCTCTCTCTCTCTCTCTCTCTCTCTCTCTCTCTCTCTCTCTCTCTCTCTCTCTCTCTCTCTCTCTCTCTCTCTCTCTATCTCTCTCTCTGCGACGCTGGTGCAAGACTCTAACATCTTAACTCCTTGCAGCCATTACGTAAATCATGACTGGTGCGCGGCCAAAGGAAGAAGTGCCGACAGATTGTTGTAAGGGGACATAAGATCTCTGTAGCCAACTTAATGAACTCTATTCGCATTTTTATCTATACCTCTAAACACCATATTTTGTTGTAATTCATCATCGCCATTATTATTATTATCATCATCATCAGCTTCTACGATTCTACAGCACCACGAGATCAAAAGGCTGTTTTTGTTGTTGACCCGTCTATTCCAAGCCACCACAGCCATATTTTTTTTTTTTTTTTTTTTATCCCTTGTTCAAGCTCTATTTTTGTCTTACTATGCTTCATTCAGTGATACCAACTGTCCGGAATTTCATGAACCTTCTTTTAGATATAATATCGTTATTGTTAACCTCATTGTCTATTAATTTTCCTATTGTTTTCACCATTATTATTATTATTATTATTATTACTATTATTATTATTATTATTGTTGTTATTATTATTATTATTATTATTATTATTATTATTATTATTATTATTATTATTATTATTATTATTGTTATTATTTTTATTATTACTATTATTATTGTTACTATTATTGTTGTTGATGGTGGTGGTGGTGGTGGTGCTGGTGGTGGTGGTGGTGGTGGTGATGATGATGATGATGATGATGATGATGATGTTGTTGTGGTTGTTGTTGTGCTTGTTGTTGTTGTTGTTGTTGTTGTTGTTGTTGTTGTTAAGGTTGTTGTTGTTGTTGCTACTGTTGTTGCTGTTGTTGTTGCTGTTGTTGTTGTTGCCGTTGTTGCTACTGTTGATGTTGTTGTTGTTGCTGATGTCATTAACAATACCTTTACAACATCACTGTCATTAGTATTATCATTTAGTGCGTTAGCTTCCTCTCTAAAAAAAAAAAGAAAAAAAAGCTTGGGCGTCGGGTGTAAAACGTTCCCTACTTAGCATTCACCGCCACAAATATCGCAGAGTAATGTTATTCGAGCGTAACTTTGCATTAACTCTTACAAGCACCCTATAGATAAAGTCAGACTGAACCGGGTGTTGGAATTGCATATTATTAAAACTAAAATCTCCTTGCCTCAGCCTCACACCATCACTCCCAGCGCTGCCGCCGAGGTAAGCTGTGCCGTGTAGGTTTATTGTTGATAAATTAAAGAACAAAACCATATTGGTAGGATATGTCATAATGGAGCGCACAAACGAAAAGATGTGGTAATTATTCATACATAAAAAAAAGGTTTCATTTTCCCTCTCATAAATACTAAAATTCATAAAGTAATTGAATGAAATATTGTATTTTAATTTTGGGGGAGCTTTCATCTTTTTATTTATTTATTTATTTTTTTTTCCATTTCTTGTTACAATTCACTGTGTCAAGCCCTCCATGTTTCACCTCCACCCTGTCCCCACACTGGCGCTGTGCTACAAAGCAACGTGTTCAGGTATGAAATAATTGTACAGCTATGGACAGGACTAAAGAATGTTCATAATAAAGTATAATATGGTCTTCAAATATAAAGCATTATTTCATCCATATAATCTAACAAAACCGACTGATTGATTAATTGATGGATTAATTAGTTTTCTATACAGCAACGAGGTCATATGAAGCCGTGTTTTTTTTTTTTTTTTATAGGGAAATTAATCAGAAACCTCTACCAGAGCTACATAGATATATTGCATGTACAGAGAGAAACAGTCTTCAGAGGTAAGGAGTGGTGGTAGTAGTAATAGAAATGTCTCAAAGAGTTACAAATATGCCACCACATGTACTGATATGCACGCATCTTGTGTGGGGGGGGAGTGAGAAAAACTGGCGGAGACATCTCAGCACGCCTAACTTCATAGAAGCTGTTTTACCTAGAGATGAGATGTGAAGTTTCCAGTTCAGGTTATAACTAAAGGATAGACCGAGGATGTTCAGCGTAGAGAGGGACAGTTGAGTGTCATTGAAGAAGAGGGGGTAGTTGTCTGGAAGGTTGTGTCGAGTTGATAGATGTAGGAATTGAGTTTTTGAGACACTGAACATTACCAAGTTTGCTCTGCCCCAATCAGAAATTTTAGAAAGATCAGAAGTCAGGCGTTCTGTGGCTTCCCTGCGTGAAATGTTTACTTCCTGAAGTGTTGGATGTCTATGAAAAGACGTGGGAAAGTGCAGGGTGGTATCATCAGCGTAGAAGTGGATAGGACAAGAAGTTTGGTTTAGAAGGTCACTGATGAATAATAAGAAGAGAGTGGGTGACAGGACAGAACCCTGAGGAACACCACTGTTAATAGATTTAGGAGGAGAACAGTGACCATCTACCACAGCAGCAATAGAATGGCCAGAAAGGAAACATGAGATGAAGTTACAGAGAAAAGGGTTGAAGCCGTAGGAAGGTAGTTTGGAAATCAAAGCTTTGTGCCAATCTCTATCAAAAGCTTTTGATATATCCAGGGCAACAGCAAAAGTATCACCAAAATCTCTAAAAGAGGATGACCAAGACTCAGTAAGGAACGACTGAAGATCACCAGTAAAGCGGCCTTGACGGAACACATACTGGCGATCAGATAGAAGCTTGTGAAGTGATAGATATTTAAGAATCTTCCTGTTGAGGATAGATTAAAAAACTTTAGATAGGCAGGAAATTAAATCAATACAACGGTAGTTTGAGGGATTAGAACGGTCATTCTTTTTTATGAACAGGCTGAATGTAGGCAAACTTCTAGCAAGAAGGAAAGGTAGATGTTGACAGACAGAGCTGAAAGAGTTTGATTAGGCAAGCACGTGTCAAGTGTCCAAACACTTAGGGTTGTTATCAGAAGAGCAGTCCGACCTGGGGACATTTGTGGTCCCCATCCCAGAAGAGGACTCCGAGGCTGGTGTAGGAGTCGTCATGATAATTTTCAATTTTTGAGTGAAAGGTGTGTGTGATATTAAGTGCTTGTAGTTTTGTGTGGAGGAAGAAAGTTGTCTTTAGAGGGCAGGCTGTGACTGCCCCCTTGTGTTGTATGACACAAAGGGAAACGTTTAGTGAGATCACAGCTGGGTTTAATGATAAGTTCACAGCAATCGTGATCCAGTACATTAGACCTCACCGGGAGTAATCATCGTTTCGGCAGATGCCTACTGCCTCCTCCTCTAAAAACATGACGATAGAAAAAAAATACAGATGGAAAGACAACACAACGCATAATAAGTTATCAGAAATGTGTTCACGTTTGCTTGAAATTCATCACTGGCAACTTCAGAAACAGTCTCGTAAGAAAGGACACTGCACAATAGTCAAACTGTAAACCATGAGTACGCAGGTGTATATAGGAACCTGGTAAAGAAGTAAAAAAAGGAAAATCACGGACATTGACGCATAAACAAAGACGTGTTGAGCTAAAATATATCTTCCTTCACTACTAGTGTTGAAATTACGAAATTACTACGTATTTGGTGGAACAGATGCCGAAATGTACGGGTGGCTATCGTGTTCAGTGTCACGTTAATATACGTTTTGGACACATATAAAAAAATCTAAGTTGGTTTGCATGTTAAATAATATGGCCATTATCATTTACACGCGAAAAATCATTGCCAACTCAGTGCAAATGAGGAATGCATGTTCGTACGACCGTGTGTATGTGTGTGTGTGTGTGTGTGTGTGTGTGTGTGTGTGTTTACATAGCTGGTGTATTAATGAGTCTGCATGTGAGCGTGCGCACTAGAATACCAACAATTTAACGTCGGAATTTTCGCCCACATACTTTCTTTCCAGTACTCGCTCCACGCCAAGTCTCAACACCATGACCGCCTGTGTGGAGGGTGTTTCACGCCTCGCATCCAGCCGTATCTTCTCCAGCGAAATTCAGGAAAGTTCAAACATATAAAGAAGCTTAACAAAATCCCAGAAAGTCATTATTGTTTCAGGAGATCTTACGAAATGGTGCAGAACGATATGTTGAAACTGCCTAAGATTCTCAAGTCATTTACATAAAACCTTACTTGCAAAACCTCGAATTCACAAAGGACTAATTTCGGTCGCTACATGTTAAATCTCCTCTACCGTGCCCTGCACCTCCTCATGGTAAAAAAAATATAAATAAATAAATAAATAAATAAATAAATAAGTGAATAAACAAATAAATAAATAAAAATAATAATAAAAATAATAATAATAATTAAATAAATAAATAAATAGGTACCTTTAAATGAGATTGAATACTTTGGGAAAAAGAAATTTGAAGGAATGTGCCTCATCGTGAAGATTGTTTCAGTGTTGCACGCTGTAACTCCTTGCGTTTCTAGCTTTTTTTTTTGTTCTACTAAATTATCTTTATTTATTTATTTATTTATTCATTTATTTTATTTATTTTTATTTTATTCTATTATATTATTATTATTATTATTACTTTTATTTTTATTTATTTATCTTTATTTTTGTTGGAGAAGAGAGCAAGATGTAAGATTTAGCACATGCTCCTCAAAATGTTACTAATTTGAATTAACGTTCTCTTCAGTAGCTATTTCACGTGATCCTGTCAACAGACTGGCTATCTACAATCGTTCATCTCTGGCTCTTGCTGTCTTCTATTGTTATTTCCCTGGCTGATGCTTTTCTGTTTTTCTCAACTCCGTTCCTTCCCCATTCCACGGTCTCGCTGGACAAAAATCTATAATTACTTTCACCTTTATACTGTATACCTCACTAGTGCAAGAGTTCATCTCTTTCACTGGCAAACACTGAACGCTCTGCTTGATTCTTTTTCTCCTCTCTGTGATATGAACAATTTCTTTGGAATAGTATCAAGACATCTCCAAAACTAGAGAAAGAGAGAGAGAGAGAGAGAGAGAGAGAGAGAGAGAGAGAGAGAGAGAGAGAGAGAGAGAGAGAGAGAGAGAGAGAGAGAGAGACAAAGGTGGAAGGACTGTTATATGGATAGGTATCAATATAGATTAAGATTTATTTTTCTTCCAGTTAATGGTTTATACCTAAAACTTTATCCATTACATTATCTGTTCCTTTTTATTTGCATATTTCTAATTTATAGAAGTATTTATTTATTTATTTATTTATTTATTTATTTTATTTTTTCATTATCTACTGGGCTCTGAGGATTCAATATTTTTTTTCACTGCGTGTGTCCATGCCACGCAAATACAACTGTCCCTGCACATAGAAATACCTTTCAAACAACTTCCCATGGCATTGCTTTTTTTGGATTATATGTATTATAATACTATTAATTTTAAATGAGTTTTGATTATCTAATTAAAAGTATAATTAAGCAATTAATTAAACGAGGTGCGTTTTCATTCGAAAAACAAATTGGTTGGCTTAGAATATTAGGATATTTTAACAAGCACTACTTGGGAGGCGTAGTGCAGCGGAATGAATCCCTCATGTCTCCCAACAGCCGCGCTAGTGCAACTCTTCCCCTTGGACTTCATTTGAAATAAAATAACCAAAAAATGTAATAAACAGATGAATACTCTTTTTTTTTTTTTCCGTAACATCATTTGTGTGAAAAATCTTTGCCATTGTATTCGCCTTTTTTTTTCGTGAATTGGCATGTACTTGCTTGTGTTTACTTGCTTTCAATGATTCATCTTATTGACGGCAAACAACGACACACAATTCATATTTTTTGTTGAAATAATACACTTTCACAAACGGCTTCGAGGTTTAGTTTACTGGCGGTTTGTTTAACAATGGTGGATAAGATAGAATTTACATGCAGCGCACAGCTGTCCAAATTTTGTATTGTGATCGTTAGCTGAAAGAAAAATATGGAAATCATGTCAGCGTTAACAAAAACATTTTCGTTACTTATATCGATCAGATGTGTAAAACTAATTCCATATTAAATTTTCTAAACAAATCTGTGTGGACATGTGCTAAAGCACATGCGCATCGTTCATCCCAACCAATCATTTGTGGTGTAGCACATAGCCTGCTGCGACCTGTGGATTCATTGGGAGAGCTTCGCATCTTTGCACAAAGCAACTGGCGCCCAATCCAGTCGACTGTTTACCCCACCCTGTGATATGCTTGGACAATAGGCACATAGGAAATGCCAAGTAAAGTAATGAATCACAAGTCACAATCAATCCTGTGTCCTAAACACCAAAGAGAATAGCGTTGTACTACATTCAGATGACGTAAGGCTTGGCTTAAGACCTGACTTCATGTGTGTGTGTGTGTGTGTGTGTGTGTGTGTGTGTGTGTGTGTGTGTGTGTGTGTGTGTGTGTTTGGTGTGAGTATGTACACATCGTGAAAGCGGTGTAATGAAAAGGAAAACGCTCAATGGCTGGTTCCAATAAGTCGACTTAGGAAATAAATAACATAGTTTCTAGGGTGTTTTAATACTTGTCTTGAAACAGTTCAGGTTATAGCAAGGAGGAATATATATGAACATATCTATATCTATCTATCTATCTATCTATCTATCTATCTATCTATATATATATATATATATATATATATATATATATATATATATATATATATATATATATATATATATATATATATATATATATATATATATACCGCCACTGCGCCCGTCCTAGGTGACTACAGCCATGTTTGGTAGATTGCTGTGCGCCACAACACTGTTCAGCTTCCTCGCCCTTTCGGTACAGCACCACTGCAGACACCAGGAACGTCACGTCTTCACATTGACGGTGTTCCTAGCTCTACATTCTACGCAGCACCGTGTTCCTGCTAACATCTCTCCTCCGCTGTCCTGGTAAAACATCGCGTAGGTTGAGTTATAATTTCAAAAGAGTACTACTTTGGCGTTCGTTAATTACGACTGTTTTTTTTTTTTCACAATATTGTAACTTGGGACTCCTTGGTGTTCTCCCATTTACCAGCCTTTTTCCGATTTTAGTGTCCCCGTGACGCATTGTTTCTGGCCCCTTATTGCTCAAGAGTCGCTCCATGTGCGAGTGTATTTGGAATATTTCAGAACTTCGCGATCCATAGAATGAAAAAATAAATAAATAAATAAAAATATACTGTTCTATGTCGACACCGCTACATTGTTCTTGCTGCTTTCAGATACTAATTCCATCAAGGTGTCTTATCCGCCCTTACACAGAGGACGGGCCACAGGATAGGATAGAGCCTAATTGACTGTCTTTATTGCCTGACGCTCTGCCGCATTACTTTCTGTCCACTCATCAATAGGAAGGTCAACCAATATCTTCATTCCCTCATCCCATTCGATAGCAAACTTTGGAACTCTCTGGCTGTTTCTGTTTTCCCCTTCCTGTGACGTGATCTGTTTCAAGATAGGAATTGCAAGACACCCCCAAATCTAAATTAGCCAACTTCTTTACTTTAGTTCCTAAGAAACTTTTCTGAGAACAGCAATTAATTGGTTTCTTTCCTCTCTACGAACTTTTTTTTTGTTCAGCCAAGTAAATGCAGGTGTTTGTGTGTGTGTGTGTGTGTGTGTGTGTGTGTGTGTGTGTGTGTGTGTGTGTGTGTGTGTGTGTGTGTGTGTGTGTGTGTGTGTGTGTGTATTAATTTGTTTAATATGTTTGGAGGGGGTCAACAAGGGGGTAATGATCTATAGGAGGAATCCGCAGCCTACATGCACTGAATGCTCTAAAAGGTCCTGCTCTTCTCACGTGGTGACTGGGCTTCCCACTTTCGTCTTTCCCAACGCCCTGACAAACCTAACATAACATAAGCCTTTGCAGACCACCCTCACAAGTTATCTAACATTTTTACACTTTTGTAATAGTCTGCAACACCGTAGTGCCTTGCCACATTACCGTCGGCCCTGCCTTCCATTAATTCTGGGGCAGTGCAGTGTTTTGTAATAGTGTGTGCAGCGCCTGCCAGCCAACGCCAGGGCCTGCAGCCCCTCGCCCTCAGTGACTACGAGGACAACACATAACTGACGCTAGTGGTCCCACTAATTATGTTGAATTTATATTACTTACAGAACTCTGATAAAGATACTGGTTGGACAGGACGTTTAGTGTAGCAAATGCTATTTTTTATTTCATTTATTTATTTTTTTATTTTCAGAACTGGAATGTTTCTCACATAGGTTTTGTATTTGTTAAGTTACTTGGATATAAATCGATGAATCATATAATTACGTCATATGTTTTGTTTTTCATTTTGAGTCTTTGTATTTTTGACTGTTATGCTGTGTGTGTGTGTATATATATATATATATATATATATATATATATATATATATATATATATATATATATATATATATATATATATATATATATATATATATATATATATATATATATATATATATACTTACTAAAATTAATTATATAATTTCTTCGTCAATGTGTCGTATTATGCTGGCAACCCAAACTCTTTAAAACAGTAACAGATGAAGTAAAATATTTCTAAAAATTCCACAAATAACAACAGGTGAGGACAGCAACTCGTGCTGGTCGCTGCCGTGAGGATCCTAGAAGAGTTAGAAGGTATTCTGAATAAACGATGGCTGCAGTCCAGGGAGCCAAAATAAGGACTTCATGGTTTTCAGCTTTTATTTATAAGTAATTAGCGTCTATAATGTTAGAAAAAAAATGTACAGATTTGATGTGATCCCTGCGGCACTGATGTCCCCACATCTGGCCAATCACCGCCTGGCTCTATTAACATAACGATTTCGGTTCGTTAGATAATCTGCAATCCCGGTGCACGTAATCCCCATGGACACCAGTTCAGTTTAATTTGCATATTTGTATTACAGGATGAACAGTAAAATAAAAGTCTCATATCAAAGAATATATATATATATATATATATATATATATATATATATATATATATATATATATATATATATATATATATATATATATATATATATATATATATATATATATATATATATATATGCTAACTCTTCTTTCTCTTCCGAGAATCAAATGTATGAAGCTTATGAGAAATGTATTTATTCTGATCCTTCTTAATTTCTCTATCTTCCGTTTCACATCAAAGCTTTCTGTTGTGTGTATGTACATATGTACATTATAGTATCAATATGGTCTCATTTTTTTCTTGCTGTGAAAGAACTTTTTTTTTTTTTTCATCTAGAGGACACTACTGTTATTTCTTCTTTCTCGAAACCTGAGCTCCTTGCTCAGATCTT
>NC_087165.1:11231011-11238511 GCF_035594125.1 Scylla paramamosain | reverse complement strand
CGTGAGGAAGTCTTAACGGCGAAACTAGTCTGGAAATGTACGTAACTGCTCATCCGCCCCTTCCCTGCCCATCGACCCGCAACAGTCTCGCCAAGTCTGCTACAACTACTGCCATTATTACCAATCCTATAACCACTAATGATGCAACCTGAAGAAGTAGTAGTAATAGTAGTAGTAGTAGTAGTAGTAGTAGTAGTAGTAGTAGTAGTAGTAGTAGTAGTAGTAGTTGTTGTTGTTGTTGTTGTTGTTGTTGTTGTTGTTGTTGTTGTTGTTGATGTTGTTATTGTTGTTGTTGTAGCAGTAGTGATAATAATAACAACAGCAAATATAATAATAATAATAATAATAATAATAATAATGATAATAATAATAATAATAATAATAATAATAATAATAATAATAATGATAATAATGACTGCATCCGCTGTTTGGGCTTATGGGGTTTAAATGAGTCTCAAGGGAAACATATATTTTTTTTCTATTGTTTTAAAAGGAAAGAATATAATAACTAGAGAAATTGTCACGGATTCAATTAACTCGCAGGACGGACGGATGGGTGGGAAGGACGGTGAAGCGCCTTTAATGGGAAGCTGAGGTGTGTGTGTGTGTGTGTGTGTGTGTGTGTGTGTGTGTGTGTGTGTGTGTGTGTGTGTGTGTGTGTGTGTGTGTCGGGATTTGAAGAAAGAGAAAGGGGAAGTTCTTTTATTTTCCAGTGTTATATAAAAATATGTGTGATCTCACCGTGATTACTCAACTTTTAATGTTATGTACAAAGATAAGAGTCAGGAACAACGAACATATGTACCAAAAGAAAGAAAGAAAGAGCTGTGAGTTATTGGGTTACTGTTTCAGGATGACGCAACCATCGCGGGTCATCATTGCGTCATCGCGTTGAAGACCTTCAGGAAAACATGCAAGATTCCATCAGAAAATTTGTTATAGATTGTTGCTGGGAATTTAGTTTTCGAAGTATCTTGAGGTGTGTAATAAATATCGGTTTAGCAATTCTTTTCTTCTTTATTACTGTACAGTCGCTATACTTCTCTTCACTTTTATTGTGTTCAGCATGGAGATAGATACGCTCCTGTATGAACATTTTTAAAATTAATAAAATAAAAGAAATAGACATTCCCGTTTTTTGCTGATATATCTAGTTATTTTTTTATTCAGATTTCTAAAACGTGCACATATTTCGCTCAATATAATATTCTACAATTTGTATAACATCTGTTCTTTTACAACCGTAATCACGAAATGGACCAATTTTTGTATCGTGTAGTAATAATTTCAAAGTTCTGACTTTTATTTTCATTGCAACAATGTGCATTTTTTTTTATCTATGTATATATTCCATGTAATTATTCTTTATTTTCATTCATTTCCTTATTTATTTATTGTTAATCTTATTTATTTATTTATTTAACTATTTTTATAGGGGAATATGAAGAGTACCCGCTGCGCTCCATGGCTTTCGGGGAGGTTGAACACACACACACACACACACACACACACACACACACACACACACACTCACTCACAAGCAAACAAACAAATAAGAAACATACAAAGAAGTTTCTTATAAAAGTAAGTAAGAAAGACGCAGGAACGAGATTCTTTCATAACGTTTCCTGGTGCTATCTGACTGAATAACTTTGCCAGAGGAAAGGAGGCGGCAGTGGAATACGGAGCCTGCCGACACGCATGATGGTGTGACAATGTGAAAAGGTTCTGAATTATAAAGTGAGATCAGACGGAAATAAAAGGAGCGTGTCATTAACGGCGGGGTAAAGATCGGAGGAAAGTTTACCGATAGAATGTTCAGAGTGAGTAAAGAAACAAAAATGAAAACAGCTCCATGATAACGTGAAGGAAAGCAATTCCCAAGCGGTGAGACGATGAGGTGCCTGAGCAGTTCAATTATGCTGAGTTAGGAGATGCTTGGCACGACATAAAGGGTGTCTCTTTCCATTAAAGATCAAGAAAGATTTAGGTAGCTCTGTATTTGAGTACCTAAACTGAAGTAAATACCGGCATATATTATCGGTTTTATCTGTGACGTATGGACTGCAGGTTCTTCAATGCAAGTTTTACCCAATATTCCTCCATTGCATTCTCTCATGACAAGCTCTCTATGTACTTGTTGATATTAAACTACTAACAGCGACACGAGACATCTTGTTTTGTTAATGCGGTCTTGAAGGAACGATCAGTCCGTATCGATGAGTCTTGCATCCAGGGACAGGCCAACTGTGCAGATGAATAAACACTGATTATTTATTTATTTTTTTTTACTTCATAATCTTCCATGGAAACTATACGACAGATAATGTACGATGAAAAGGTAATGTAAAACTTTCTTCACATGAGTTCATCAGCTTGTTACTTGTCTTCTTTGTATCAGGCACGTTAGTGTTGGCGAGGAGGATACAGCACAAACACGTCTTGCTTCACGCTTCCTTGCTTGTTGCTGGTGCACTCGAGAAACAGTTTAACAACAAACAATTTCCTGTAAAAGTTATTGCATGTTTCGAAAATACCTGCACCGAAATTACGCGGTGACCGGAGGCTCACTAGAGAAACTATATATATATATATATATATATATATATATATATATATATATATATATATATATATATATATATATATATATATATATATATATATATATATATATATATATATATATATATATATAAGTATGCACACACACACACACACACACACACACACACACACACACACACACACACACACACATACACACACACACACACTAATTCTTCATGTTGGCATGATATATTAAAATCCTTGTAAAAAATAATTTTCAGAAAACCAATAAAGTTTGGCAATGATTAATGGTTATCGGTGACTCACAAACATTAGCTTGGTAATGAAAGCCTCAGACATTTGGAGAAGCTTTCAGGCAAGCCAAGACTACCCACACCAAGTCAGATAAACTAATTAATAAGTAGGAAAAATCAAACAACTAATGAATAAAGAACACGATCATTACTTAACAACAGTGAGGATATTATTTTTTTTCAGAGAATTATTACGAACTAAAAACTTATTTCAGAGAAATATCAAAATTTAAGTGGATTACGGATTGTTTTGTTTTATTTTGTGAAAATTTCGTTTACCTTTTAATGTTGTTATGGTGCTGTTATGGTGCTGTTATGGTGCATGAATGTTGCTGCAAGGTGACGTTTTCGTTACATTTACTTTGTGCGAGTTTTTCTTATTTTCATGATTATTTATTGCAAGGAATTTCCATGGGTGAAATTTGCACCAAGGAAATTAACATAAAAGCCTTCACTGAAGCTCAGTTTATTAAAGGTGTTATGGCGAGGCTTCCTGTTACGTGCCTTTGTGCAGGAGAGTCTTAAAATGTGTAATAGCGAGGAGAAAGTTACCTTGATGTTAATTAGGCAGTTTTATCTAACACAAGTTCCGTCTGAGCATTAAGACTCCATGATACGCTTGACAACACAGCCTGTGATGAGAGGAAAGGTGCTTAGTCTGCATTAACACGAGGTTTTAATATTCACGTTGCTGATTACTAAGAGTCGGCTCAAAGATGCCACGTGAGTGTTTGGGTCACACACACACACACACACACACACACACACACACACACACACACACACACACACACACACACACACACACACACACACACACACACACACACACAAACACACACACACTTGTCAGGTTCTCCTACGTTAAGAACTAAAGAATATTTAGTTAATCGCAACATGATTCCTATGCATCCTTCGTCCTTTCTTGATCATATGACAAAACACAGTCCACGATCACTAAGAGAGGAGTGGTCCAGCCCATAACTCTCTGTTGTGGGCTGTTCTGAGTGTTAGAGAAAAAATCAGTATACAGCCATAAGCACACCACAGCAAGCACATCATATATCAAAAAAGTCACAACAGCCACGTTTGTTTTGCTATGTGCCATCTGGCCATAATGTATATACTTCGCTCATAATTATGTGGGGACACACACACACACACACACACACACACACACACACACACACACACACACAGAGAGAGAGAGAGAGAGAGAGAGAGAGAGAGAGAGAGAGAGAGAGAGAGAGAGAGAGAGAGAGAGAGAGAGAGAGAGAGAGAGAGACAGAGAAAGACATACAAATACACGCTGCTAACTCTCCTTGGCTCGTAACATGTACTTACATAGTGTCGCATACAGAGGACAAAAGCGACAGACCATAGTCACTTGACAAGGGACACACGTAGGACCAACACTACAATACTCACCCCAGCGGTCGTCATCTTTGGAGACGGGTGCGAAATAGTTTCCTCCTGAGCCGCCGTGAGCCAAAAGGACAAGGCTTGCCGCCATGGCCATACTGGACCAAGCTGCGCCCCTGCCGCTCCTGTGCCACATTCCTGCGGTGACACAGGTGCTCTGCGGCAGCACCTGGCTGGGCGAGTGACGCACTCCTCACACCGAGCACAGGAGCCGTCCCTCAGGATCGGCTTGAGTCACAAAAGAGCTCAGTGTTAGCAGAACCTGCAGACATGGAAAGAAACTATTTTTAGTTTTCTTCAATGACTCTAAAGATCAACGTAATGCCGATAATGTAAACCTGGAAAGAGCCGTTTTTGTTTTTAACACGAAAAGCTGTGGCTCACCTAACATGTGTCGTTACCAGACTATAACCTTGGATCATATCTCAAACGTTTCGTTGCCCTCTTCAGAACATTCACCAGGCTCTAATGAAAGCAACAGTGATTTACAATGATATGTTCATTGTTCTTTTATATATTGCGACAAAGATATTGTAGTATTGATGGGGAAAACCATCATGAGAACCTGACAAAATATGTGCCTTTAAAACTAGTACTAATGAATGCCAAAACTGTTTAGTAAATATATATATATATATATATATATATATATATATATATATATATATATATATATATATATATATATATATATATATATATATATATATATATATATATATATATATATATATATATATATATATATATATATATATATATATATATATATATATATATATATATATATATATATATATATATATATATATATATATATATACACACACACACGCATGCGTGTATGTATTTATAGATGCATGCATGCAAAAAAATATCACATTACGTGATGCGCATCGTCACACCATTACAACTGGACGTCAGCGCTTCCTTATGTGGGATTTGTTAAGGAATATTCTTGTTGTTGGTTCCCATGTCAGAGTAATGCAAGGTGTTGAGCCCTAAAACACCACACTCATCCCGGCAGCTTCCATCACGAAGCAGGTCACGAAGACAGTCTTTGCCATAATTTCCAGACCGACGTATTTCTAAAGATTCTTCTTCTATTATAATAATCAACGAGAAACTGCATACATGTATACATACATACATACATACATACATACATACATACATACATACATACATACATACATACATACATACATACATACATACATACATACATACATACATACATACATACATACATACATACATACATACATACATACATACATACATACATACATACATACATACATACATAAATAAATAAATACATACATACATACATACATACATACATACATACACATATATACATACATACATACATACTTGCGCACACACACACACACACACACACACACACACACACACACACACACACACACACACACACACACACACACACACACACATACACACATCAATTAATTCGACAACAGTGCCATAGACTGCATTAATATAGTATAAGAAGGAACATTTTCATAATGCTTCGCTAGGACAGTGTAAGAGTAAGACATTACAAGGATGGTGCTAGTCGTCATCAGGCAAGGTCTTGGTGGCCTTGACGGCTACGAGTATGCCAGTTTGTCGATGTTCAGAAAATCTGAAATTCGAAGGATCGGTGGTGACAAGATCATTCACATAAAAATGGGCTTAAATGAGGAGTTTGTGGTAGTTATGGCAGTAACAGTTGTGATATACAGAAGAAAAAATAGAACAGATATTTTGTCAGCAATGGAGTCAAGACTGGACACATGGACTCAATGAACTAACAGTAAGTGCAAAGCCCCGATTTTCTTCACTCAGACATTACAGCAATCACGGAGTATGCCAGTTATGGAATTGAGTTCATAAATGAAGATGAAATCCGTATAAGCAATTGAGCAGGAATGTAACAGAATAGGTTTGGTCCAGTACAAATATGCAGACTGGTTGATGGGAATTTAGTTCAGCGAGGTAGAAGGGAGCCAATTGTATGATCCTTAGGAAAGTTTGAGAAGCTTTCATTTAAGGGCAGACGAAAATGATTAATTCTTTCTTTATGCGCGAGTGGTTTAGAATGAACGCTATTATTTCACAATGCAGGAATATCAATATACATAAAAAAAAAATCTATATATATCGATTGTAACACAAGTGACAGGTAGCAACTTTACCACCCCCCCCCCAATCAAACTCATTGGTAAAGGAAGGTAAATACTAAAATAAAATAAAAATAAAAAGTAAATGAAAAAAATAGAAGGCATGCTGTTATACTCCATTATTCGAAACCCAATTCCACAAGACGCCGATCGGTGCCAAACAACACCCGCTGGCGTGAAATTTTGACAGAAGCAAATACTGCTGAGTCGTGGAATGTCTCGCTGTTGAGGCTGTTGTTGATAATCTGTTTCACCGAGTAGTAATTGCAATAATAATCATTCTTATCTCGTTCCTATGAAAATTTCCTTGCAACTTCTCCGCGCTGCATAGTCTTTCTTTCCGGCCAGCCACGGGTAGAAGGAGCTGTAGGTGCGGAGGAACCTTCACCTTTACTATCCTACATTTCTTCCTTTACATTAAATTGTGCAGTATATCACGAACAGCCTTGTAAGAGCCACCTGGTCTGTTGTTTGTTTTCCTTTCTTTGTGTATTCTCTGCCAGGATGATCGAGTCTGGATTGCTTTCTCTTTCTATCTTTTTTTTTCTTTTTCTTTTATTTTCCTTTGTGTGTGTGTGGCAGGTATGGTGTTTACAATGCACAGTGCCTTGTGTTTTTTCCATGAATGGGGGACTGCTCAAAGGCTACAAAAGAAACTATAAAAATAAAAATCCGCTCTCCGCTCCATAAAAAGTAGGTAGCAGTAGTAGTTCCAAAAAGGAAAGTCCAAATTAGTTCCAGAGGTGTCTCGTTACTCCGCTCTTATGTAAAATAGTTCAAGTGGTAGGAAGGAAAAACAGAGAAAGGCATAGAGCGCGTTTCAGAGTTTCACGGCTTCAGATTTCACAAATGAAAGGGATGAAAAAGTAAAGATACTGATCAGTGTGTGTGTGTGTGTGTGTGTGTGTGTGTTACCACTTACTGTTTGTTGCCAATAAAAAAATAAAAAAAAACAGAAAAAAGCATGCGTCCAAAGTCATCTTGCGCAACCGTAACACACATTGGCCACTGTCCACTGTTCT
>NC_087165.1:11203511-11226011 GCF_035594125.1 Scylla paramamosain | reverse complement strand
TTACTGGAACACAAAGGGGGACGCTCAGTGAGGACAAGGGGAATGTCAAGGCAAAGCTCTCAGCACCCTCTCGCCCCTTAAATATTTCTCCCTGGTACGATTTTCCAACCTTGACGGCTGGTGTCTTGCTCCCTCCTTGTCACTACTACAAATATTGCTACTGCTATTGCTGCCACTACTACTACTACTACTACTACTACTACTACTACTACTACTACTACTACTACTACTACTACTACTACTACTAGTACTATTGCTACTATCGCTGCTGTTGCTGCTACTACTGCTACTACTACTACTACTATTATTACTAATACTAATACTAATACTATTACAACTACTACTATTACTACCACTACTACTACTACTACTACTACTACTACTACTACTGCTACTACTACTACTACTACTGCTACTACTACTACTACTACTACACTACTACTACTACTACTAGTACTACTACTACTACAACTACTACTACTACTACTACTACTACTACTACTACTACTACTACTACTACTACTACTACTACTACTACTATTACTATTACTACTAGTACTACTACTACTACTACTACTACTACTACTACTACTACTGATAATAATAATAATGATAATAATAATAATAATAATAATAATAATAATAATAATAATAATAATAATAATAATAATAATAATAATAAATATAATAATAATCTATCTATACGAATACAAAGCCGGCAATCCGACACGGGACGGTTCAGATAACGCACTATAAACTCATACACACATTATTAATACTTCTAGCCCCATCGGCCCCAAGTAGAAAAGGATATTCTTGTGGACCACAGCACTACCCTTCAGGAGCCTAGACGTATAACAGCTGGCCACAAACATGAATAACAAGACCTGACTGCATACTCTGGTTTGCCCCTGCCATATTATAAAGAGACTGTTCTCTACTCTGCACTTACTCCAATCATGAGATGTCATCTTTCTCAAGTAAAGTTCTCTCTCTCTCTCTCTCTCTCTCTCTCTCTCTCTCTCTCTCTCTCTCTCTCTCTCTCTCTCTCTCTCTCTCTCTCTCTCTCTCTCTCTCTCTCTCTCTCTCACCTATAATGCCTTTCCTTCTCCTTGTAACCTGACAGTTTACTTTTGCCTCTTTTGCTTCATTAACCAGTACACACAAGTAAAGACACGGCATCACTTGTTTCAGGCTCATTTTCATTTTCCTTCATATTTTTTTTTTTTCCACATGTCATCAACACCAAAAAATAAATAAATAAATAAATGAATAGATAAATAAATAGATAGATAAATATAAAAAAAATAATGATAGTCTAATCCATCTTCAATTTGTCACTGAGTTTTACGTAATCCTCTAAATATTTTTTCCGACGTTTTTGCAACAGTTTTATTGTTCTGCTCAGTCTTTTTTACAACAGCTGCACAGTGGTTCATATATATAATTAATTAGATAAAATAAACATTCACCTTACTTGACAGTCAAGCTAATTTATGATGGATATGACATTGTAGCTCCCGGTGACTTTCTAAACTCTTCAAAGCTTGGAACATTTTTCATTGGGATACATATATAAAAGAAATACTTCTCTCAGTTTCCCCACGCACGGAAGTAATCCCCCACTGCCTCTCTCACTAACGATCCTCATTTAACAACCCTTCAAAATATTCACCCCCACCTCTTTTTCCAATACATTCTCGGCGTCTAACAGCTCTCCATTTGTCCCTAAAACTATATTCGACACTTCTTCTCATACCCTCCGTGCATATTTCACTTCCTCCCAAAATTAGTTACAATATCTTTTAAATATTTTCCGCCTCATCTTTCATCAGCTCCGTTCTTTGCCTCATGCACCTTCCTACGACGCGTAAGCTCCTCCCACACCCGCTGCGCCTCAGTCAAGTGCAAGTTCCTATTGTATTTTTTTTTTTTCTTTCTCCATGATTAGTTGTTTCTCTTTTATCATTCAGTGAGTCGGTGCCTTCTCCTCTTCGCGTATTTATCTTTCTCATCCTTAATACTTCTCTCACACTGAGAAAGACTGACTTTTTATCTGTCTTCTGTTCCTTATCTCCTTTACCTTCCTACGTCAAGTCTTTATTTTCACTATTCACGACCTTCCTTTATTCTCCTTCCATCTCTTATTCCATATTAATCCCTTCCGTTTACCTTGGCTCATTCGTTTGCCGTTACTGATTCTTATTTTCTCACTTTATTTGGAAGTTTCTCCGCATCTCCTCTGAATATATTTCCTCTTTTTCACGCATATCTATTAGTACGCGGTCCATATGCAATTTTCTCCTCCTCCTTCACTCATCCATGTGTATTTATGGTTACCTCTCCTTCTGAATCATGTATTTCTTATTATCAACCCTTCTCCTTCGCATACACTTACCAGGTACCCTTCACATTCATTCACTTCAAGCACTCCACATGCACCCGCTAGTCCATCTATAGCATTGATTTCTACCCTCGCATTCAGAGCTCCCATTATAATCATTTTCCCTCCCTAGATTTCTCCATATTCTTGAGCAATTTTAAGGAACATTCCCTCTCTTCTCTCCACCCTCTCTGCTTCCAGATCCATATGCATTAACTGTTACCTACCTCCCCTTGCCTATTTCTGTTCTCATCCACCTCTATCGTCTCCTACCTGCAGCTCATCATCCTTCATGGTAATACCTGCTGGAAACCATACCATTCGCTTTACTTGTTCTTACGGAACCTTTTTAGCCGGAGAGGTCCTGGCTTTCTAGATGAGTGGGCGGGGGAGGCAGATCAGAGGAAAAGGAAGGTATATCTTACGTTTATACCACACAAACAACATAATTGTTTTAAATAAGGTTTGCTTAGATGACTGGCTTACACTGATGTTCCTGCATAAACTGGAATGTGGCGAGATATGCCAGAAGAAAATATCTTATGCAAATGTTCAGAGGGTAGGTACAGATTATTTCGCGGATAAGGCAGACAATATGTGGGGGGAGGGGGAAGCACTTTTTTGTTGAAGATATACTGCAATGTTATATCGACAATAATTCAAGAATGGATTGCACCACAGAGTTGACATGAGTAAATTAAAGGAAAAGAGCACAAACAATGGTATGTATAAGTCTCACGAACACACCGAAGAGCATCCATTCCACTGTGGAGAGATATGGACAGCACGGGCAAATAAAATAACATCTGTATTTTAGGAAATTTTTCCCTTAGAAACATTGAACGGAACCTGATACCTGGACGGGGTGGATGGACAATGAAGGAGAGTTTTGTTTTTTTTCTTTTTTTAGTACAGTTGAAGATAACATTTGAAGCAGGTAATCATGGAGCCCACAGAGGAGGACTGTATTCTAAATTTAGTTTTAACAGAGACAGTCAGTTACATAGAAGACAGTCAGGTAAGAGTGGTCGGTTTGAAATGGGAGGAAGCTTTCAGAAGCACCAACAAAAGTAGGGGGCCTGGTTACGAGGACGGATTTTTAAGGATTAAGAAGGCACAGTCCCTCCAGAGTTAACTGGCAGGTGACGGAAAAGGGCAGCGAACTGAGGTGTGAGGGCGTGGTGACGGAGTAATGCTCAGGTGGGGGAAATGAAGTGAGGTTTGAGGACGTGAGCCCAAGTCAAGGAGTGGTAGATGAGGCGAGATTATGGGATTGTGGGGAGTGCAGCAAGGATTATGGAGGGGAACGAAAGGAAGAATTAGATGAGACTAATGCTGATGACTTATACAAAATTGTGTTATTAATAAATTATGTGCAGACCAAACTCAATACATTTCACGTAGAGATATTGGGTCGAAGAGAAATATTCTAAGCGGATCACTGGTAGATTATAAACCTTTTACAGGATAGCAAAAAAAGTGTTTATAAGAGAGTAAGGACAGAGCAAGAGGATTTGATACGGGATTAACGTAATGCCCCGCTAGAAAGATTAAAAATAAAGAGAACACTTAATAAGAACTAAGAAATCAAAGAAAAAGAAAAAGAGATTTTGAATTCTGATATGTGACCAGGTAAGCCGGCGCAGTAATAATAGCAAACCTATTATTGGAGAAATAAACACAGTTCCAGTTGGTGGATGCATCATAAATCGTTACAAATTCAACAAAGATTACATCAGTCAAAGGGGTGATGAGCTGCACCCCACTCGTACACGAAAACAAGGCTTAGTCTGCCGGGGCTGATTCACCGGCCAGCGCAGAACACGCGCGGCAGTGAATGGGTACAGGATTTAAAGTGAAGGTTTCATTTGCCTGTATAGACAACGGGGATAAAAGACCTAGTTTAATGTGAATGTGTCGTTTTATGACCAATACTCATACTTCACAACAACAAACTATCAGTTCTAAAGGATACCTCCCAATACAGCCTGACTTACACTGTCACCACTTCAAGCACATGCATAACGAATGGGCAAAGTTTAGGAAAACGATTTTCTGGAATTTAAACGCAAAGAATCATTTATGTGATCTCGAAGCAGCAACTGAAAACAGATATTTCGTTCCTGATTTCACTATTTGCGCAAATAACCGTGCCGCATCACAGCAACAAACGTCAAGGTAACTAAAATTGTTAAATATTATAGTTACTCAACAAAACTGCAAGTTACTTTGAGTGGGGGAAAAGTAGTTTTAAGTGTCCCAGAAGAGAACAGATTAAAAGAAAACAGTATAAAAGATGAGTAATTATTCACCAAAAAGGAATACCTTTGAATTTCAATGCATGTTAAAATCACCATCCACACTGTGCAGGGGAGGTGTATTCCACGACTCTTCTGCAAGGTTATTCATGTCTTGAAAATGTAACACATGAAAAACAATAAAAAATACTTACGAGTGTACACCATTATCAATGAATCAACATTCTAATATTAAAGATGAAAATTCTTATCGGGAATAAGAAAAATTGACTTGATTGGAAGCCAATCCCAGAAGGAAAGACAACAGACCAACCGGCAGTAGCTAGTCATCGCTCGGCTTACAGATTCTCGTAGTTTAGCTTCCAAAGGGCAGACTTTGGTATGAAAGTTTATACAAATCTGACATGAGAAAGAGGAGATTGAGGTATCTGACAAAACAAAATTTGTTTGAATTTATGAAAAAAAATAATTATCAGAGATTGACAAAGGACGACTCCGGGGCTTGCCTGGAGTACTTGACACACGGGCCGGATCTCACCACGGATGTTCCTTTCCCAACATTTATTTGCAGTCAACAATCTCATGCCAGTATTAAACATACATGTTTGGTCTACAATTTGATTCCAAAACAAATATCTACTTTTAATCTATAATTCCAATATAAAATATATAATTTCAATCATCTACATGTCAAACACAATCACCATTCCGAGGTTAGGTGTGCGTGCGTGCGTGCGTGCGTGCGTGCGTGCGTGTGTGTGTGCGTGTGTGTGTGTGTGTGTGTGTGTGTGTGTGTGCGTGTGTGTGTGTATGTGTGTGTGTGTGTGTGTGTGTGTGTGTGTGTGTGAGAGAGAGAGCAGCAGCGCCTCACACTCACATCCCCGGGGTGGGCGTGGTGGGTGAGTAGCACCGTCTCACACCCTCACCTTTACCAGAGGCAGGGCGCACCTCGAGTATTTGGTCTACGGTTCCAGTATTAAATATCTGCCTTCGATCTATGATGTAGACATTAAACATCGACTTTTAGACCTTGATTCCAATACTGAACTTCTAAATTTGTCTGGTATATTGCTGTTAAACACCTGCTTTCGGTCTGTTATTCTAATGTAAATAACTACTTCTTGTGAATGGTTTCAACAATAATTATTCACTTTTTGTTCACTAAGATTCCGGAAAATAATAAACATTCAAATTCGATCAGCAATTTCAATTTCAATATCATTCACTTTTAGTCAACGATGTTATCTCTCTCTCTCTCTCTCTCTCTCTCTCTCTCTCTCTCTCTCTCTCTCTCTCTCTCTCTCTCTCTCTCTCTCTCTCTCTCTCTCTCTCTCTCTCTCTCTCTCTCTCTCTCTCTCTCTTTATATATATATATATATATATATATATATATATATATATATATATATATATATATATATATATATATATATATATATATATATATATATATATATATATATATATATATATATATATATATATATTTATTTATTTTTTATTTATTTTTTTTTTTTTTTCTGTTAGGTTTGAGGAATGAGTAATGGAATCTGGATATGTGCTTCTATCGTGCACCAGATGTACTGCAGAAAAAAATAAGGAGAAAAAAAAAAAAAAGCCGTGTTCACAGAGCCGTCTCTTACAAGCCTGGATAGAGACTCTCGTCACATACGCGAGCAAACATTACTGCAGCAGCCAAACACAATCCAGACTACGACCAGCCTTCCTCCCCACACCATACCCCTCACAATATCTTCGGGAGTTATTGGGTCGGTCTGCTGTGGTATTGACAGGATTGACGGTGAATAAGCGGCATATTAATTTATAGCTACTTGCATGTATCGCTCGTGTTTTCAAGGTACGAGTTCATCGTAATGAACTCGTACATTGAATAACTGCTTGAAAAATCAAAGAATTTTCATGATCTATTGAAGAAATTGCTCGTGTAGCGTGACCTTTAATATTGTTTACTTTCCTGGTGAGGTCATAATGACCTCAGCCTTCTGAAGACTCCCCAATCAAAAATATTCGTGCCTGTCGAACGAGAAGACGCAACAGTTTAGTGTTTATCCAAGGTTTGTTTCTTACATACTGATGACTAAAAAAAAAAAAAATCCCACACACCAGACCTTCGATATTGCTGAATGAGTCACATATCTGAACTTCTGACGATAAAAAAATAAAAAAAATCAGTTAAGCATACATTTAGAGTGCCGAGGAAAATATTGCCCATCAAATTTAATATAACATCGCCTCGTTACTTATTACTGCTGGCGTCTGACTTTTAACGTTTTGTTTTGCATCTACGTAAGTGCACGATGGCTGTGCAGCTGCAGGGCACCCATGTAATCGTGGACCCATAATACCACAGCAGTCCAACATGTACATAGTACGTGTAGCCCCCATCAAAGTATAGCCAGGATTGTCTTTAACAAATGTTACGAGGAATATGCATTTTATAGATAGCAAATATGAAAATTTATGCACAAGAATAGTAATGAAAATATGCATGAAACTGGATCATGAACGCAGTACAGTAAATTTAGTGGATGACATAAAACGCTTGATACTTGGCGGTGCGAGTGGTGAGTGTGTCAGCCAACACGGGGCCGGGCGGCGGCAGGTGTGAGGGCGGCGGTGTAACTCTCCCCGCCGCCTGCCGCTCTGCCACGGCCCGGCACAATGTGAGCCAATTAAGCGGGGTCCTTCCTGCTGATCCATCACCAGCCTGAGTCAACACCTCCAGCCCTGCAGTTGCACATGGGATCGGCTATTCCAATGCGGGGCCTGTCCACACAGCAGTGCCTCCCTCACCCTTGGTCAGTGGAGAGGATGTATCGCAATGAAACTTTCAATCTATTTGAATTCTACGCGGAACGAAAACTAAATACGGCTCGTAAGACCTTAATTTGTTCCCCCGTGATCGTCTCTCAATTCACGTTACAAGAGAAAACAAGGCAAAATCTACCATGAGTTTCTCCCACAAACTCTAATGTAATTCACTCTCAAACAGTCTTCCTTGAACACTCACCTACCCAGCCACCCACCCACCCACACACACACACACACATAGACATACCAAAATAAAAAATAAAAAATAAATAAATAAAAAGAAGGGAAAGAATACTAATCTGGGAGACCATAACCATTCAGCACACCCCAGTAAACCCTCCGCCGTTACTTGATACTGGAGCAGACCGGCAGGTGAGCCGCGCGCCATCCACAGTGGCGGAATGACCAGTCCTTGTCCCATAACAACCGCTTCATACAAGATCCATTTTGCTCCTGGTCCAACTCCGCATCCCTCTATTCCTACAGTCTGGCAAAGGATTCATTAATGTCTCTCATGAATTGATACTTCACCAGTCAGATGTGCAATGAAAGGGACTTGTATCGCTGATGAACTGGATGGAAAGATGGACCTTCTGTACATACGTAACCTTTAGAAATACTTTTTTTTCATCAGTCTTTATCAATTCAGCACAGGAAAAACACATCTATTACTTAGAAGGCTCAGGAAATATAACAATGACATGCAGCAAAAGCTAATATAGAATAAATAAAACCTACCATTCCAAGATTTGCAGTAAAATTACTCTAAAATATACATAATCTACCTCGACGTCCTTCGTCATTAGCTGCCTGTTGTTCAGAATTAGCTAGAAAAAATACAAGGAAAGCAAAAGTGGCAAAATATGCAAAAGCGGAAAATTTCGAACTCTAAAGATTCAGAATAGGAAGGGAGAGCAGCCTCAGATAACGGTGGGCATCCTGAAATAAAGAGAGTTAACACAAATACTATTTGAGAGAAAAAGGAAAAGTAGTGGATGAACGATAAGTCGTAAGGGGTGGTTCTGTGTGTGTGTGTGTGTGTGTGTGTGTGTGTGTGTGTGTGTGTGTGCATGTCCATAGGTGCACACACGACCGGTCAGGAGTGCACGGCAGCGAGGGGGAGGGGCACGGGGTCGGATTTAAGCTCCCAGCGAGGAGCGGCCTGGCAGTGGGGTTGGACCGCCGCCGAGGCTTACAATTTGCATGGTTCGTTTCGTTCCCTTGCTTTGACATGTTGTGTACGTGAGGAAGGCGGGCAGACAGAGAGAAAAAGTATAGTTTTCTTTTCTTCCCTAAAAGGGGAAAAAGGGGAATCCCCATCCCTATTTCTCTCTCTCTCTCTCTCTCTCTCTCTCTCTCTCTCTCTCTCTCTCTCTCTCTCTCTCTCTCTCTCTCTCTCTCTCTCTCTCTCTCTTCACTGCCCCACAGTGAATATTTTCTTGGTGGCCACAAACACTTTCTCTTGCCACTGACCTGGTAAGGCGCGGAGAGCTCCACCACAATATACGTCCTTCTGCACCCAAACATCAATACTGTGGACACCACCTCTGTGAATGAACACGCACGCTTGACCAAAGGTTTATTGTGTCCCATGAACTGAATGGTACATGACAGTGATGTTTGAGCATCGCGGGATCCGCTGCCATTTCATTATGCCTCTCAGAATGTTTTAAAAAAAATATGTTTATTGTAGTAAGATCAGTTATGTGCGGAGCTGCTGTTCTTCTCTTCTTTACTACAAAATGAGACACGGCTTATAAGATTTCAAGCAAGATGTATCTTCATTCAAGCGCGGAGGATATGTGAATGCAATGGCCCGCCACAGATTGTATGCCTGTATTTCTGATATTGGGTAAATTGGATGCTTTCAGGGCCTCTGATGTCCTTTTACAAATCAGATAAATACTTGATTTATAAATGTAATTTAGTCGGAAACCTGAAGCGCATCATTCTAAATGGCAGTATGGTAATTATCCAATGTTAGTTATATTCAGTATAATAATAATACTATTTAATATAGTTGTTTTTTTTTTAATGAGTGTGGATGCACACCGTGACCAGGAAGCAGCAAAAAAATTTAAAGTTTGAATATTTTGGATTTTAGGACATTTTTTTTATCTGGGTTTTCCTTAAATTGGTCACATTTACAAAGGTTTTGCTGTAGATGAGCCTACACCGCTTCAAAACAATAATTGTGAACATGGGCAGCATTGAAAATAAAATTAATTTAAATAGTAAGAAAAACATGTTCCAAAAGTCTTCCAGCACGATGTAAGATGGCTTGATGGTGTTTGTCTGTTCTGTATGGCACGCATACACCAAAAAGTGCACGGCATGTATGAGGCGCACAGTTAATGCATGGCTGTATGCAGAATAGACTTGGCTAAGTTGAAACATCGTAGCACACAGAAATTCGCCTTTCATGACATGCAAATTTTATTTCAACACTAAAGAGAATCCGAGGGAGCAGCATAAGTTCCCGCCCAAGGCCACGACAGCTGCTCACATTTATGCTGTTTTGCGCCTCTCGCCTTTTTTATGGGTCGGGCAGAGCAGGGGACCAAAAGATAAGCATGCTGCTTTTTCCAGATTAGTGAAAAGATTTTTCTTTCAAGGCCCATCCAATGGTGTTTTGGAAATAATCTATGATTTTCAGACACATTGTGCTTATGTATATAGAAGGAAACAAAAGAAATAAAATAATCTCTGAAATGTTTTATGTTTCTTCGCGTTGTCATCCCACAGAAAATAATGTTGAACGGAACCAAAGCTAAGCGTTAGTTTCATGCATTGCAATACCACTCATTTAGGAATATTTCCTTCTCGTAAAGTGTCCACCGAAGGGTGCCGCATGATTACAATTAAGAAATAAAACAAAACTAATACATCATCAGCTAATATGTGTATAGTAATAGTTGTAGAATTTCAAATTAAACTAAGTACAGAAAGAAATTTTCGATGTTAGCTGCAAGCTGATAAAGTCTCCCTATCATAAATAAGAATCACACTGCGTGCTGTCTTTTATTTCACCTGTACACCTAATGTACTTCCCATCCTCACCCACGGATGTTCAAAAGATTTATTCCTTCACCCCACTTAGTCTTCTTCCTCCTGTTAACATTTCCTAAAGTTAATGCATTGTGGGAATATGTATTTGGTCGTAAAGTTAAGTGAGTGAGGCTAGGAGCACGGAGCAAACATCAAGAGATGTATTAAATTCTACTTTGCGTGTATCTCCCTATGGTGTAGAGAGCACGAGGGATATTCTCCTTCATAATCCACTGTGTATGTGTGTGTGCGTGTGACACGACTACGATGGCGTGCCTTACGAGAGTGGGCGCTAGAATTATCTTTTTGTATGTTGTCAGCATCTTGAATTGTGCGTATGTTTGGCCTCCCATGCGTCTCTGACCCGTACAGGTAAAGGTAATGCATTTTCTGGATGAAGTGTAGAGTCTGCAAGGCTTTCTCTACGTTCACTTCTCGTCACAAGTTTCTGGATGAGCCAGTTGTGACAGTGAACCAGCCAGTGCTCACTCTACCTCGCCGGAAGTCTACATAAAACACAGATGATAACCCCAAAATGCCACAGACGAAAGAAGTTTACGCTGCCTTTTCTTTCTTTTTCTTTTCTTGTTTCCCCTGAGAGATGTTAGTAAAATGCATCAGGACAGTAACAACAATAATAGATTGACGATATAAGTCCTAATTCATATAAGTTGCTTAAATTCAATCACAAGAGGCAAGTCAGCTGCATTAGGGATACATAATTCGATCTCTATCTCCTTACTTGAAATGCCTTGGGAAATCAAAAGCTCCTCGGTGCTTCAAGACGACGAGAATTCTCTGCCAAGGAAGTGTTCTCGCCAGGTGACATGTCAGTCTGTTGCTATAAATACAAGACAATGGTCCGATCAAACACTAAACTTAGAATGGGAATTAGTAATGATCATAATAGACAATTTAAAGACATTTGTGGAACTCTCTCTCTCTCTCTCTCTCTCTCTCTCTCTCTCTCTCTCTCTCTCTCTCTCTCTCTCTCTCTCTCTCTCTCTCTCTCTCTCTCTCTCTCTCTCTCTCTCTCTCTCCCTGGATGGTTAAACACGGCAGTCTTCGATAATATATGGAATTTATCCCGTCGTGAGTCTCCCAGAAGAGCTGAGTCTGTGAGTGACTGACACTTAACCAGTTATGGTCGAGAGGAAAGTAGTGGGGGCACTAGAGTGCGGTCGAGCGGCGGGCGAGACTTGAGTGAAGCGTGAGGGCAAGTGGACGAAGGAAGTGACGAGTGAGGGCGGGAGGTAGGGATGGTCCTGAAGTTGCTCCCGGTAGTGAAAGGGGAAGGAGAGAAGAGAGATGTAAGAGAGGCGATGTATACAAGAAGGATTGTGAAGGGAGAGGACATTAATGGGGCGGAATGTGTGGATTGTCCGGGAAAAGAGATCAAGTGACATCATTTTCGAAGAGGAAATGTCCCTTGATGACAAAGGTAAGCTCCTTAAGAGAGAAAAGGAGGGAAAAGTGACTGGCAGAATTGGCCGGTACTCATTATTGGAGCCAAGGTTCAGTGAGGAAGGTCTTGAGTGACTCCGGAAATAAAAGGTGATGGATGCCAGAAGTTTTTTTTTTTTTTCAAACATGACGCTTGAAATGTTAAGGGGAAGCATCCAAGTCTGAAGCAGGAACAGTCACTTTAGAGGGCGAGATAAAAGAGCAGCAGCAATGTTTTTGTGTGAACGCTGCGTCTTTCGTGATATATCTTTAATCGTTTATGTTATTTGTTCCGCGTTTCGATTGGGACCAAATCATCTCGAGTGGGCGAAGTGGCTCCGTCGCAGAGGAGGCCGCGTAATGTACGTAGGTCATCCGGTAAATGTACAAACACGAATGACCCATCCAGACCAATGGAGCTTATTTGTCATGCCCTCCAGTCTTCAGAAAAATATCAAGAAACAACTACAAGAAAAGACGAACGAAAAAATATAATACCCTCGGTGCGGAGTCCCCCGTAGCGGTGCTGTCTCAGGGATACTCACGTCAAGCCCGCCGCTGAGGTATTGATCCTTCTCCTTATCATTCGTCGCCAGAAATGCAACCAATTAATGCTCCATATGCATTCATACCGGTAAGTTTTGGTTAACTAAGTGGCAGACACCGGCCGAGGGGAAGGCTTTCTCCACCTCACCGAGATTAATATTCTTAATTAAATTCTGGTGGTAATTTTTAAGAGATATTAAGTTTCAGCAGAAAAACCCTCAAGTACACTTAATTTACTCAACTTGGACGTTATTACACGTGATAATCAACGTATAAAGAGACTAATGAGAATGAGCGCATGTCTGCAGGCAGAAGCATTAATTATGAGCGGTCACTGTGATGCTGAGGCCAGCCAGTGGTGTCGTGAGGTGATTAAGCCAAGCCATGACGCCTCGACCCATAGCAGAGATTACTGTTAGTCTCCCCGTGGTTGTAATAGCACTTAAAATATAAATCTTCTCTTTGAAAATCTCCAAACTTTAATGCGTGTTGTGTGTGTGTATGTGTGTGTGTGTGTGTTTTATATATGGTACTAGCACGTTTGACTAACCTGCATGTACTTCCCGCCTGACTTCCCTGTGTTCTCTCTTTTGTGTGTCCTGGACGTCCTCTGCTGCTCGTTTAACTTCATCCTTCGCGGCACGCTCACCAAGGGCCACTTCTTGAATCCAGTACTCGTTCAGGTCAGAGAAACGTATTGGTTACACGAGTCGTTGTTTGAGTCAGTGAACATTTTTCTCGCCTCATTGGCGCGAATTATGAGATCATGTTTAATCGCCTGCGTTTTCTCCTAATTTATAATATTAAAGCCTCCTCGTTAAGCTTTACTATATATTTCACATCCTAAATAGACAAGTTATAACCAATATATAGTTCCCCACCAGTGCTTGTTACCAGAACCGCTACATTTAACTGCAAACCTGGGCTGGATTTTACTGACCGGTACCTGTGTTCGATGATTTTTATCTCTCTATTTAATATCCATTCAGTATTCCGGCGGCGTGACGATACCGCGTGTGGTTTAAATATCTGAATGACACACTTAACTAGCGTACTAATCCATATGCCACGCGTCGCCGCACAGTTTTGTTTCGAGGCATTAGGTTTTAAGGCGATATTTTTGCGGGCCCTCATAGTATCGGTGTTGAAAATTTGCGTGTTATATTTCCCAAATGCAAAACATACTGAATAAAAACTAATGAAATGGCGCCGGCACTGACCAGTCGGCGGTGCGCACCTCAATTAATTTTACAGAGCTCAGTTGCATGAAATTTGGTTGTGGGGCATCGGGGGTATAGGGAGGGGAAGGGGGCGGAGTAATTGTGTGTAAGCTTTTTTTTTTCCTCTTTTTTTCTTTCATTTTTCTTTTTTTTTTTTGAGAGCAAATGTTGATAAAAAAACAAATCGTTGTGATAGTGGATAGTGCTTATCGAGACTGCCATGGGTTAACGAGAGAAAGCAAACACACACACACACACAGACACACACACACACACACACACACACACACACACACACACACACACACACACACACACACACACACACACACACACACACACACACACACACATATGAAGGTCGGGATTTAATACACCTTAATAGTGTGGCATCCTCTCTGGCCAGTGAGATGGTCAAGGGGAGGGCCGCGCATGTTGGGTCATGGCAAGACTGAGGTGAAAAGGGCAAAAAGAGGACGTCACAGGGAGGCTCTGATGGAAGGGGAAAAACTAAATCTCTCTAACCATGCTCTCTCGGTGCCAAACGAAAAGTTTCCGTGTTACTGAGCGAGGGAGCGGGCAAGAGAGAGAGAGAGAGAGAGAGAGAGAGAGAGAGAGAGAGAGAGAGAGAGAGAGAGAGAGAGAGAGAGAGAGAGAGTGTGTGTGTTCATTCTAGAGTCGAGGCAATATTTTATCGAATTATATTTCTGAGATTGCAAAGATGTAAAACAAATAAAGTAAAAAAGAAATACGCAAAGCAAGATTAAGCCATTAACTCTCAAGACAGGTTTTTCTGAAATATACTGGGATAAAAATCAAGAAAGATGCATCAATAAAGGAGATCGTATTTACTAGGGATTTTTTTTATTTCTTATTTTCATAATAATATAAGGTCGATTTCCAGGTGGAGAGAAGACAGGTGCACTTGAGACGGTGGTCGTGGGAGCGGCAGGGACGGAGAGGGAAGGAAGAAACGCCCTCAGGGAACGAAGGGGAGAGGGGAAAGACTTGCCCTGAGGCACCTCTGAGGAACAGAAAAGATTTAGTGGGATGGGCGATTACAGGAACGCGGAAGATGACGACACGATTGCCCCAGCATCCGAGCAGACATCATGACGAACACACAGACGTACACCACTAGCCAGCCATTTTGTATCACAGCGAGTAAGGCGACTATACGCCATGCAAAGAGGTTACTGACCTAGCGCTTGCACTGAGAACTTATAGATGACAGTGGAAGTAACAGCAGTGAGCCACGGAAATGTTAATATGCTCTAAATATAATTTTTTTTCTTTTTAATTCTTCAGACGCCACGTTCTGATTGCAAGAATGAATAAAGTGAACAATAAAACATAGAAAAACAAACGTACCGTCACACTACATTACTCTAACACAACCACACAAGTTAATTCTGCTCATTGTAACCAAGTGTATCCTAAAAATTAAGTATATTATGGTCTACAATCCTGCAGACTTGACAGCCGAATATAGCTCAAAATACGGAGCGCCGCAAGACAGAGGGCAAGACGTAGCACCAGCGCAAGACGGTGTATGGTGAACGAATTGCATGGAACGAAATAAGATTGAAGATCAAAAACCACCATCACCACCGCCACAACTACAACCACGACCACCACCACTACCACCACCACCACCACCATCACCACCACCACCACCAGCGTCGCCTACCTGGCCCGGAAATCAGGTGGCCGCACTGTTATTACACCAGCTATTAGGCTGATAAGGTTCGTTAAGGTGCACGCGAAGGGGAGCTGTGTAATGAAGGAGTAGCTAGTGACCCGTGTGTGTGTGTGTGTGTGTGTGTGTGTGTGTGTGTGTGTATATATGTGTGTGTGTGCGTAGGTGCTTCCTCAGTGGTGACCCTTTAGTCAATCCGGGGCAAGAGGCAACGATGAGGAAAGTATTGAATTCTTATTTTTCTTCTCCTTCTGCTCCTTTTATCTCTCTCTCTCTCTCTCTCTCTCTCTCTCTCTCTCTCTCTCTCTCTCTCTCTCTCTCTCTCTCTCTCTCTCTCTCTCTCTCTCTCTCTCTCTCTCTCTCTCTCTCTCTCTCTCACACACACACACACACACACACACACACACACACACAGTCAGTCAGTGAACCAACAGAATGAGGGAAGTTTCGACTTGGATATTTTGGGCATGCATACATAATTTCTTGAGCGTCTTAGTCAACATCTTCCTGAGGCTCCCCATCTGGCTGACTGAATGCTACCTGCCTGCTTGTTAATTAGAGGTGAACTGGCAAGCACACAGGCATATGAACGACAGAAAAAGAGAGAGACACACAAAGAGATAGATTAAGCTTGAGATGTACAAGTCATATTTACAAGTACGTGTAGCTTTCGGTATGTTTATGCTTAGAAGAGTTATGCGATGTAACCTATGATTATTCTAACACTGATATACGTTCTTCAGTGTCCAGCAGCACATAAAGGTGTGTAGAAATCAATCCTAACAAGTTTAGAGGTGATGAGAAACTGCCTTTTTCGTCTTCCATGCGATTCGCGTTTCTCTTTCTGATTAAATAAGTAAAATTTCCAATGCACTGGTTACTCTTCGTTTTGCAATGACACTCATCTCCATATCCTGTGTGGCTGGAGTCCAGGGAAGCCGAGGCGTGTGACACACCCACATGACCACAGGTTTATTGATCAGCCCCTCAAGGGAAGAACTGCTGGGTGTGTTGTGTGCGACATGCCTGCTTCGAATCTGTTTTTTTTTAGCACGCGCACACACACACACACACACACACACACACACACACACACACACACACACACACACACATGGATTTATGGAAGAAAATATTAAAATGTCACTGTAATGAGAACGTAGAAGAAATTCGTATAAAATAAACGTACCAATAACAGAAAATAACAAAATATATCTCTACAATAAAAAAAAAAAAGAACATAAGGCCCCTTTCTGCTTCTTTATTGCTTTGTCTAGACATAAAACCCTGCGGGGGAGGGTGCCTACCTTGCCACTGCGACCCTTTTAGTCGCCTTTTACGACACGCGGGGAAGACAGAGGCATGTATTCTAAATCCCATGTGCTTGGAATATATATATATATATATATATATATATATATATATATATATATATATATATATATATATATATATATATATATATATATATATATATATATATATATATATATATATATATATATATATATAGATAGATAGATAGATAGATAGATAGATAGATAGATAGATAGATAGATAGATAGATACACAAACAGACAGACAGACAGAAAGACAGACAGACAGATAGATAGATACACAAACAGACAGACAGATAGATAAATAGATAGATAGATAGATCAGCAAATGGATGGCTAGATATTAAAATAATTTAAAAATCAGTATATAACGTTTTCGTCAGACGCACACTTTCTCCTGTCCCTGCAGTCTCGCGGCGAACGTGAAAGTGCTGTGTGAGTTACTAAGGTTATCGGGGCTGGAAGGTTGGGAAGGTGGCGTAGATGAGGAGACTCGAGCTGGGAGGATGAAGCAGAATGAGTCAGACAGAAGCCGAGATGAGGTGGAGATGGGCGTGGAGAAACACAATAAGGTGATGAACTCGGGGGATGCGAGATGCATTACTGTGATTAAGTCTGTAAGGATTCGTGGCGCATCAAGCACAGGCAGGAAGGAAAAGAAACACCCAAGAACGGAATGACGAGGACGGTGTTAATGAAGGGAACATTCACACGAGTTTGGGAACACCGGTCAAATGAGCGTTCGTGCAACGTTAACAGAATTCTAAAGAGAAAATCAGTTACCTCATTAATCCAGCAAGATTCTACAAGCGGGAATGCCAAGATCGTTATCAGCAATGTGCTTCTACTGCTGAAGAGTAACACATGGCAAGGATGAAGTTTTGTTTCTTTATATCATTGTTGCTTTTTCAGTCCAGCCCGACCATCCCTTGTCAGTAGAACATTTCCCACTCAAGTGTCGGAAACATTTCTGTCTGAGGTGCATGTGGGAAGAAAATTGTTTCTCACACATGAATAAAAAATAGTGGGGCCGTTTACTTTTCACGTTGCAGCGCGGGTGGCAGTGGTGACAGTTAAAGGTGAGAGTAGAGTCACCTGTGCACCTTAAAATATTAGACCGATGCATGTGGCGGCGATGTCACGATCTGCGCCCCTGAGCCTCGCGTCCCTCACTGAAGCAGAGATTAGTGTCTTCACTTGTCACTCGATCCATTTGTCTCCGCGCATTAATGTTCCGCGGTGGCGGTGACAAAGGTGCTGCTCGCCACATTTGTCATTAGCCTTCCACAATCACACGCTCATCTTTTTTTTTTCTTTCTTTATTAAGTCAGTATATTTTCTCTCACAATACACACTTCTCATGGTACTTTGCCTAATCAACCATTTTTTTTTTTTTTTAGCAGCTCATGAAAATAAGAAAAATAAAAAATTAATTCGTTATATAAAGATAAGTAATGTACTAAAGAAGTCAAACCTTAAGTATTACATTTCTTCAACCAAAGCTTAGGTACGTAAATAAGGGAAAAATAATAGCGTAGTCTCAGTACTAACTAAATAAATGAAAAAGAAAGATCACCATCTGATGCAAATCTGATTTATGTTTGCACCAAAATATCCAGGAGGATTACAGTTAATTTAGGGGAATAGCCTATACATCACACATTTGTAAATTAAGCAGAAATTAGTGTCACGCTGCAAATTTCAAATAACATGCAAATCTATTCAGGTCGTATTTACACTGGTTCCCCAAGCTTTGTAAAGGTTACGCTCGTAAAACAGATTGTGTCGCTGCATCTGCGGCACAATGGAAGAGAAACTGAACCCCAAAATGGCGATCATTACCCTGACGGGCTGCGGAGGCTCCAGCGTCAGGAGTGTGGCGATCAATCATACTTGATGAGGAAAACGTCAAGACGTGAGAAGTTGGGTGAGGGCAAGTTATCACATTATACACAAACATTCTAAGCCTGATGGCCACCTTCCTCCAAACCTCTACCAAGAGAAAAGGGTTGCTAAAGAGTACTAACTACAAAATAAATGTTTGTCAAAAAAGTGCATAGATAAAATAGTCATTTACATTTTAGAAGACATATCTTTCTAAACCCAACAAGAAGAGTGTGTGACCCAGAAGAATAGAAAATACAGAAGTGTTATCCCGTTCTTCCTCTCCCTATAGGACACACACCTTTAGGAAAATACTGTTTTTCCTCAGCGACCACAATCCATGCAGGCCGGGAGCTGGGGAGGAGAGAGGAGCCACCGCCCCGGGGTAGGGAACATCACCATTCGGGGCCCTGCCATCCACCCATCACAACACGGTCTTGTTTTCTTTCTGTCATCAACCAGAGGATGTCTGCACCGCGACACTCCACACTGGTCCACTCTGGCGCCCCTCCACCACCACCACCATCGCCACCACCACCCCTCCAGGGACCACCCCGCTGAAGTGAAGGGAGTTATTTTTAGAGCATGGCTTGGAGCGAAACGGATGCTCATTGGCTGATGGTAAGGTCAAGCCAGAGCCTCTCCAATCACTTCCACTTGCCGGAAGGAAGAGGAGGAGGAGGAGGAGGAGGAGGAGGAAGAGGAGGAGGAGGAGGAAGAAGAGGAGAAGTGGGAGGAAAAGTGCATTTATTCTTTTATTGATTTGCGTGAGGTTTTAACAGCAGACTAAAGAGATCAAGCAGGCTACGCACTAGTGACGAGGGGCAGAGAGGGGAGGACAAAATGCTCTACAATGTGGAGGACACGCTCGTCTCACTTTTTAACTGCTTTTGACAAGTATATGCAGAGAAAATACTTAAGAGGAAGAATATATTTCATTTTGTGCGCAAAATATTGTATAACATAACGAAAAAAATTTAGGCTACATTTTTCATCTGTATCATACATTCATGCTCTCTCTCTCTCTCTCTCTCTCTCTCTCTCTCTCTCTCTCTCTCTCTCTCTCTCTCTCTCTCTCTCTCTCTCTCTCTCTCTCTCTCTCTCTCTTTAGATAAAATGTGAGGCAGTGGAGAGGGCCTGCACTTCAAAGGAGAGGGGAAGTTGCTATCATTTTTTCACAGTGTTATAATACAAATAGGATGCGAAATCCCACGATGGTTTACCGTTCCTCAAAAATGTGAGACATTTTCGTATGTGAACATTTAACATTTCGTAGCCTGGTGAATTTAATTACGAAAGTGAAAATTCTTTTTATATACGTATATTCTATATTTAATTACTTCCGAAAAAAATAGTTTTCTCTCCTATGCCATTCTGGCATAATTTAAAGACTGCTGCAAAAAAAAATGTATGACGAAGCTCCCCCTTTTGGACATTACCGTAATTCACGCATCAGTGGTGGAGGCTGCCGGGTCGGAGCCGGGACGGGACCTTGGCTGGTCTGTGCGCCCCGTAGATTGACTGACAGGAACCATTACGGTAGTGAACGACATTTGCGTCACTAATTCATGTCGATGGCTGTTAAACACGGCAGGTGATAGGACAGAGCTCAGCACCCGCTGACAGATATGAGATTATATCGACACTCCATCATTAGTTTAGTCGGCAGCCTTGCCCCACTCCTGGCCTCGCCGCCTCCCTGGATACTCGGCGCCACTGCTGCCTTGCAAACACGACGAAGCTATGGCGGTGGTAGTGGTGGTACATGTGTGTGAGTGTGTGTGTGTGTGTGTGTGTGTGTGTGTGTGTGTGTGTGTGTGTGTGTGTGTGTGTGTGTGTGTGTGTGCAGTTTGTGGGGTACAGGCATTTAATTACTACCAGAAAAAAAAGTTCCTTTTCAAGCGTACAATAAAAACGAATATTTTGTGTGTACAGCAGACATATCTTTCTTTTTGTTTATCGATATTGTTACATTTTAGATAGACATATACATATAGCGATAGATATATACAGGCAGACATACAAACAGACAGAGAGTCAGACAGATAGACAGCGAGATAAATAGATACACTGAGTGATTGATTGATTGACAAAGAAAGATAGGTGGGGACGTAGGTCGGTATGTGGATACGTTCGGTAGACAGGTCGACAATAGACACAAACAGATATATAGCGAACTATGTATGTACCTACGTTTGTACGCCGCCTTCACTAACGGGTCACTTAAGCCCAGCAGATCCCTCCGAGCAACCCTGCCGCTCACCCATCGCATACATGCATTGGCCTCTCGATACGCACAGGAGAGTAATAGCCAGCGTGAATCCTGCCTGTTATCATGAAGGTCAGCCAACATTCGCAACTCTTATAACAATTCGTGGACTGAATACGATGAGGCAGGAAGCAGCAACTCACTTCGATGTTTATTTATTTTGGGTTGAAGGCGATTTATCACTGTTCATGTATTTTCAAGTAATGGTGGTGGTGGTGGTGGTGGTAGTAGTAGTAGTAGTAGAAGTAGTAGTAGTAGTAGTAGTAGTAGTAGTAGTAGAAGTAGTAGGGCACCTTTAACAAAACGGGTAGTAGTAGAAGTAGTAGTAGTAGTAGTAGTAGTAGTAGAAGTACTATTAGTAGTAGTAGTAGGAAACAATAATAATAATAATAATAATAATAATAATAATAATAATAATAATAATAATAATAATGATAATAATAATAATAATAATAACAATAATAATAGCCATAACTAATAATAATGACGCTCTTTACGAGGCCCCCTAGTCCATGAATCAACCGGAAGCTCTCTCCTCACAGCCACTTTTGTCACTCACGCATCATTCATGTTTCACCCCCTCTCCATCTATCCATCAGAAAGACACCCCACTCCCTGCACCACTACTGCCACCGCCACCATCAGCGTCACCACCACGACCTACACCGTCACTAAGCACACCTCTTCCCCTCCCAATCATCACTCCCATCATCACCACCACCACGACCACCACCACAATCTCCACCACCACCATCGCCTCCACCACCGCCAGCACCTCCATCATCCCTACCCATCACTTAATCCACCCCGATCATCAGTACCACCAATCATCATTTCCACCCCTACAGCACCACTATGCTGCCACCACCACCACCAGCACATCGCCTCCACTTCCATCACCACACAGGTGACCCTCAGCAAAGAAAAGAAACTGTTCAGCCGTGAATGGAAGATCTTGTTCATTAGGTGTGAGTTGGTTACGCTATAGTAAACCAACACGACTTTTTTTTCCAAGTGAGGCAATACTCATAGAAGGTCTGTTTTCTTTTCCCTTCTATTAAGTTGGGCCCCAATACACTTATGGCGCCCTTTACACTCACTTGTCGGGCTCCAGCCATACATATTAATGTATTCCAATATTCTTATATGAGGGGCCATCTCGCCACCTCTCGGGAGTGTTGCTGGCACCCTTGGGGAAACCTAATCGCCTCTACTCAGCTCTGAAGTAAAGGAAGGCAGACACCGCTGGTCTGGGCAATGGCCGGCATGATGGTGGTGGTCTGGCTGATGGCCCGTGGTCATTGGTCTCTGGACACCCATTAACCATCACCAACACTCTCTCTCTCTCTCTCTCTCTCTCTCTCTCTCTCTCTCTCTCTCTCTCTCTCTCTCTCTCTCTCTCTCTCTCTCTCTCTCTCTCTCTCTCTCTCTCCCCCTAACTACGACTGCTGCTGCTGCTGTTGTTACTTCAGTAATACAATTATACGGTTCAGGATACACATTCTCCTCTCTGCCTTATACTGTCACCACTGACAGTCCGGACCTTTCGCCACGCGTGGACTTAACAGGTTTATCTAGTGC
>NC_087165.1:11196011-11198511 GCF_035594125.1 Scylla paramamosain | reverse complement strand
CTTTGTCCAGCACTACTCAACTCCTTTTGCAGCTTCCCTTAACTGCAACAACTAAATGTCTTTTTCTTTTTCTTTCCAAGTGGCAATGTCTCTGAGAGTCACTCTGGCCTAGCCCCCACAATGTCCGGTAGGAAAATTAATAAAACTGAGCAGTTTATTATTAGGAAGATGTTAGGAATCCACATAAAAAATAAATATATGCATTGAAATGTTTCCTCTACAATTTTTCCGTGATAAATCAAAAGGGTAAGTATTATGATGGGTTATAGAATAACTTAAAACGCCATTACTTCAGAGGAAGGATTTTTTTCCACTAAGCAAAAGAGGAAGAAGTGACCACACCACGAACCGGATAACTGTAGCAGTTCAAGACCACGAACACGGTCGAGGGATGCCTTCAGACTTGTGTTCAGCCACTGGAAAAAAAAAAAAGAAAAAAAAACTCGCACATGAGGCAATGGTCAAGGTGAGATATAACAGGAAGGACTGCTCCAGTTTTACATTAAATGAATGTTGCTCAAAGAAAATATGGCAAACAGATATCTGAATGTGCAATAAAGATTAGAAGACAGAAAAAAATACACAAATAAAAGAGGAATTTCCAAAGACGAAAATCTGTTATCATGAGAATGAAAAATTTAACTGCCGTTATTACTGCTGTTTGTTATGGAGCCTCAGTGTTGATGTGCCTTCATCATACCGATTTCAGTCAGAGAACAGCACTCTCAGTGCAAAAGGAGCACCCACAGATCGTGTTACGTAGGACACGTTCAAACAGAACTTGCAAATAATTTTCCACGATTCACGTCACGAAGATAATTTTTTATATATTTTCTGTTAATTCTTTAGTCTCATCTGAGCATCTGTCTGGTTCCTTCCACTGCACCAACTACCATCTGTCAGTCACTTGGTTCCTCCACCTGCTATCTTCGGTCCTAACCACATTACCTATCATGTGAATTTCCGTCTGTTTTATACATATATATATATATATATATATATATATATATATATATATATATATATATATATATATATATATATATATACAGAGAGAGAGAGAGAGAGAGAGAGAGAGAGAGAGAATCTATATATATATATATATATATATATATATATATATATATATATATATATATATATATATATATATATATATATATATATATATATATATATATATATATATATATATATATATATATATATATATATCTCTCTCTCTCTCTCTCTCTCTCTCTCTCTCTCTCTCTCTCTCTCTCTCTCTCTCTCTCTCTCTCTCTCTCTCTCTCTCTCTCTCTCTCTCTCTCTCTCTCTCTCTCTCTCTCTCTCTCTCTCTCTCTCTCTCTCTCTCTCTCTCTCTCTCTCTCTCTTTCTTTCTTTTCTTTGCTCTAGACTTCCCAGCACTGATGTCTCCATTGTCCAATGTGCACTTGTTCATTTGTTATCTTCTGAGAAATTTAGTTTCCACATTTCATTAATTTAGGATTTATTTATCTATTTTCCTGCAGAGTACTAGATGACCTCTTAACGAAAGTGCAGCAAGATGAGACGTACAACGGAGTACGTCACCGGGTAGGTGAGGTTACTCGAGACACAAGAACTTATTGAAAAAAGTTTTTTTGTAAAGGTGAATACGGAATGCGGTGAGTTTAGCGCACCACACCGTTCATACCACAAAGTTTAATTGGATTTTAACTTTCATTCTCTTGCCTGGATATCCAAAGACTCTCTTCAAACGATAATTTAAAGAAGCTATATTTTTTTTTCTTTTCTAGCAAAAAAAAACATCACAAAAAGTAGTTGATAAAAATTCATGTATTTGATTCAAGTCTCGGTGGATTTCTGAACGTGGGGTGAGCGTCGCGTGAGAGCATTGTGGCCCCGCAAGTGTTCGCTGTTCACTCCACGTTGCGTGGTAACGTCTTCTGCATTTGTTTTTATTATCATGAGATGTACTTTTTTCCATGGATTCTGCCATTAATAATGTCCTAATACCGCTCTCTCTCTCTCTCTCTCTCTCTCTCTCTCTCTCTCTCTCTCTCTCTCTCTCTCTCTCTCTCTCTCTCTCTCTCTCTCTCTCTCTCTCTCTCTCTCTCTGGCACGCGGATAGATAGGAGGTGCATCTCTTCCTCCCTAACATTCTATCGCCTCAGACATATTAACTCACACCACTTTCTGCGCTGACTATTAGGAGTTCATAGATATGAGATAATGTTTCGTGGAGTGAGCTCCATCATTCTTGTGAATACATTATCTCCTCTCCCGCTTCTAATTACGAGGACGGTCTTGACTGTATCATTCATAAACTGTAAGGTATTTACATAAGATTACAGCCGAAGACTGCATAATGATCGTTCGGGGATAATAAATTAACGAGGGATGACTAGAGACAGACGGCTTCCAGCAGTGCCGTGCGTGACCACTGCAAAGACAACATTTCAATTGTAAGAAATGTAATAAATTAATCATATTCTTAGTATTCTTATCACAAAATGAA
>NC_087165.1:11151011-11191011 GCF_035594125.1 Scylla paramamosain | reverse complement strand
ACATAAATAAATAAGATAAAATTAATGAATAAATAAAAAAAATGTGTAACAAACTACACAAATCTTGTTATGATAATTAACTACCACAAACACTTACTGCAGTAAACAAAACGGGAATTACCGTCATCACACGCATAATTTCACGGCTAGTAACATTTGACAGGTGTGTGGACAAATTGTTATATTGAGGGTGATGGCAGTGGTTTCTCCACCCTGCTCAAGGCGCGCCACGGCCAGTACAACACTGACCAGGGGAGCCGCTGAGCCTCGCGAGGCGCCGCATCATCACGCTCGTCCCTCAACTCTGCGTCACATTCTGTTCGGAGATACATGTGTAAACTTTATTAGTTTAGACGAGTGTTCTAATCGTTTTTTTTTTTTTTTTTGTCGCAATGAAAACTATGGTGTGGTGTAGACACAAACCTGCTGTGCTATACCTAAAAAGAATTTCTGATAGAGATAAATTACAAATTATGTTGAATTTTATTGTTTATGTATTGACTTTTAAACAGCAAGGAACAACTATAAGGGACACCAGACAACACTAAAAATCATGTGTACAAAGTCTGTTAATTCTACCTTTTTTCCATGAGATTTCACATTGACTTTGGTAAATGATTTATTGAGCTTTGTATTCCACGGAAAATTACTGTGCATGCAGACACAACACTGCTAAATTATAAGTCTAAAAAATCTTAGACCTTATTCTATAACAGAGACAACATTACAGTGGTGTATCATCACCATGCCTTGAGAAAAATATTGTTCGACGCGAAAATTATGTAAAAATAATTAATAAATATCTTAATATATATCATTCGAGTATTCTTATCAAGTATCAAAACGATAATACACTGAAGATACTTTAACAGTTTTCCTTTTACACAACAGTTATGCAGTGAGAGAAAATAAAGCACACAAGTACACCCTTTAAGTCTTTTCCGAAACGTATCAAGTAACATACACCAATACACATTTTCTTTTCCTCGCCTTTCCACCTTTCCCTCCACGTAGCGGCTGTGTTTCCTTTGGCATCCTTTTATTCTCTCTCCATAAGTCAATTATTTGTTCGAATTTTAGGAAATAAATTACAACTTGACGATTTTGAGCCTTTCCCTTTCCTATTTCTAGATTCCGAATAAGTTTAGCTGGATATGCTATGAACACTCCAACCTTCTTCTCTCTCTCTCTCTCTCTCTCTCTCTCTCTCTCTCTCTCTCTCTCTCTCTCTCTCTCTCTCTCTCTCTCTCTCTCTCTCTCTCTCCTTCTTTGACAGGAATGTATATATACATGACATACGAGTATATTATCCTATGTTTGCACACCTACCCACCACCCACACACACGTATACAAACACACACAAACACACACATACACACACACACACACACACACACACACACACACACACACACACACACACACACACACACACACACACACACACACACACGTACAGCAGGAGACCATTAGCCAGGAGTGTCGCTCGACGCTCCCCGCATCATAATTAGCAGGTTAATGAACCGCTCGCCGACATGAATAATACGCAACAATTTCACGGCTAATTTCCTCACCTTCATATAAACCGACTCGCACAACTGTGGCGGATGAATCGTAAATAAAACATTATCGCCGCGCTCCTCTCCAGGCCGGAAATAACAAGGTCACGTGTGGCCAGTGTGGGGCGCTGGGACCACGTGACGCATCCCAAGTGTCCCTTCGGCGAAGACATCCCCACCCCCCACCCCCCACCCACAGCCGGCCGGCCACCCAGCTTAGGACATGCTCTGTATTTAAAGGTTAGCAGGAACCCTCTTTTTCTACGTCCGTCTCGTGTTTTTTTTTTTTTATTGTTAGTAAAATGTCTTTTTTTTTATTTGTTTCCTTTTGTCTTGCTTCTCTATGAACAACTGATGACTAGTTCAGTTTTAGTCTTTCACTTACTCATAATCCTACGCTGTACTAGCACCATGTCTTGTCGCCCTGTACATGTTACGTGATGGTTGCCGTCCTAATCGCTTGTAGAAAGTCAAGAAATTTATCGCTGAAGAATTAGAGATCAAAGTGGTCTGGTTATAAATATCTTGGAAACTTCTATTCAAGCGGAAGGAAGCAGTGGAAAAATAAAGAAATGCACTCATATGTTTTTGTTAATAATCCTCATAACACTTTACAAAGCAAGACATTACACTGCTGTATGGTTTTCCCCAGGCAGTTAAATCACGTGCACAGAACCTACCTTACTTTTCTATGTATCGGGAACGTGACACTCCTACAATTCTCTACTTTATTATTGCTTTCTGGATTGTCTATTTTAGGACAGTAACATTTACACAACTAGGCACTGTATTTTTTTTTTTCTTTTTGGTTTGAGAAAGTAATATTTGCATAACAACACAATTCTTTATATATATATATATATATATATATATATATATATATATATATATATATATATATATATATATATATATATATATATATATATATATATATATATATATATATATATATAGTTCTAAATTAAGACATTATTTTTTTTCATTTTCTATTTTTTTTTTATGACAAAGTTTCTACAGCTACACATATTTCTTTTCTTTAAGACAGTGGCACTTCCATTCATTAAGATTTTTTTTTCTTTTTAAGATAGTAACACTCATACATCTTTTTTATTTTTTATTTTTTATTTTTTTATTCTTTTCTTTTCTGCCCTTCTGTTCTCTCCAGTTTCTTGTCGCTATCATGCCCCATGAAGTCCCCACCAGTAGATGCATCTCTCTGTCCATTGTGTCAAGATTGTGCCAACATCTTCTCTGTTTCTTCTTTTATTCCTCCTTTCTTTTAATTCCAGTGACTGTCAGATTGCCTGCTTGCATCGCTCCCTCTCCTGGTACTTTTCCCTTTTCTTTTCTTCACGTAGATACTGTTCCCACTGACGGTCATTATTGTCCTTGTTCTTGTTCCCTTTCTTCGCCGTTCTTACTGATTGAGGCAGTTTGTTACATATGAAACAAATAATTAGAAGGAACTTGATCTCGTGAGAGCACAAAGTCATACTCATAATGGCTTGGAAGTCTTGTTTGAGAATGGAAATTCAGCACAATTTGATTTCCCGGTACTACATGACTTGTATTCACATAATGATTTACTTCTTCAAAATCATGTCATGGGGCATAAGTACACTGGTACATCAATATTGCAACAGGAGCCTCCACGCTTTCCTTCTCTCTTCCTTCACCTCGCGACTTACCATCTATTCATAATGTAATGCACCGATAAATTAACAAGAAAGTAGAAGAAAACTTTGAACTCATTATCAAATGCTACGTATTAAAATTACATATCACTTAACAAATACGTACACATTTCCATTTCCATGTTATGGTCAGCTGAACTACAATGAAGGTGGCCTAATGATGATGATAATGAAGGTAGTCTTTTACAAGATGTAATTAAAAAATATTAAGTAAATGACGTGGTTTTGGTATGTATTTTCTTCCAGCAGGAGTAAATACATATTACTCTGCAGCAGCTGTATACAAACTACGTCCTACGGAACACATCTTGCTCTTGAGATAATCGAGTCTGACTCTCCAGCTCGATCCTGCCAGCCTTAGCAATCCGATCCAGTCCAGTAGATAATTCAATCTGGCCAGCTAGCTGTGGTTTGAACTCCTTGCTCTGTGCATACTGGATCGTCATTTTTTTCATTTTTGTGTGCTTTAGATACAATGAGTTATCAGTTAATACTACTTATGTACGTCCAATCGTTTTATCTAACTTTGCCCAGAGCAATCATTAAGTTGACTAATATGTCTTGAGAAAGAGTACACTTGTCTTTAACGTCATTTTTTTTCAACGATTTTCAAACTTATGGACTAATCAAATCAACCTTTATGTACAACTGACAGCTTTTTTGTCAGCTGACTTTATTTTTCTAATGCTACTGGATAAGCAAACTAACGGTCTTGTCTTCCATAAAGTTTCAGAAGTATTCTTACAACAGACAATAAGCAATTCACGCTGGAATTTGTTGTAAGTAATTACGTGGATGATTGCTCAAATACAAAGAGAAAGACAGGAAGAACGAGTCTGTATTGTTTAAAAGACAGAAAAGCAAGAAGAGCTAAATCAAAGTTTTCACATTTCAATAATAACATGCCCGAAAGAGTTGAAAGATACATAAGATAACGCCACCATTTGGAAGAAGCTGCGATAAGCTGAAAGTTGATTTAATATGAGGAATAATTTTCACTAATGATTCTTATTGTACCTTCTGAAATTCTAGAGATCCTGAGAATGGTGAGTGCTATGTGAAGACAGTTAGAGACGTACAGGACTACTAAGCACACCAGAGACTCAGAAACTCATTGTCCTCATCGTACTCCAACAAAGAACGACGGAATGAAGTGAAGGTTTACTATTGAAAAACATATTTCATCAACAAAACCCACGTTTCCCCAAATGTCGTCGTCATACGAGATAGCATCATCTAAACGCCAATATATCAATACCAGTCAGTGTCACTATCAAATACACACTTTCCCTGACAACTCGAGCTGACAATCACTTCAATTGCTTTGGATGTGTGACGTGTTGTTTTTGAAAGGCAGCCAAACGCCCCCATCACCAAAGTTGTCTTTAATGTGAAATGTAAAGAAAAATATTGGCGCAATTAAGCAAACTATCACTCCTAAATAAAGCCTCGATAGGTATGCAAGTGTAGGTAGGACGCGCTGCTTCAGGTACTCTCTAGGATCCTTACGGCAACGTATGCGACTCCCGGGAGGTGTCTGATGAGGCAGGAAGATTGGATGTATTGTGTTACAGTAGTACATCAATAATGGGACATACACTCCACTCCACTCCACTCCCCCTCTCCCTCTCCCTCTCTCTCTCTCTCTCTCTCTCTCTCTCTCTCTCTCTCTCTCTCTATCTATCTATCTGATTCTCCTCTCTTTTATAATATTTAGTCGAGGACATTACCGAAGGAAGTAGAAAAGGAAAAAAATAATAAAACCCGTTGATCACTTTCCAGCAACGGACAAACATAAACACAAATAGATCTGGAAAGGAGTGAAACAGAGAATACCTCTCGTAAGGCTGGTGTTTACTAAATGATACGATATTGGTTCAGATAATGAAATATGGCAAACGTTCTCCGTAGGAATTTTACCAAAACTCCTTGATTCGCATAATTATATTTTAGACCAGTCTCAAGATGTAAAGGAAAAATATCAAAAAGAAGAAGAAAGAACAAGAACAACAAGAACAAGAAAAAGAAGAAAACAAGAACAAAAACAAGAACAAGACGAAGATGAAGACGAAGAAGACGAAGAAAAACAAGAACAAGAACAAGAAGAAAAAAGAAAAAGAAAAAAATATCAAGTTTTCTGATGCAAAACTCGCATAATCACGAAACTCCACTGAGATCCGTTAACAGCTTTTTGAGACACGGTTGCGGACAAACAGACCGAAAGAGGCGGCACTGAGGAGGCAGACTTCCAGGGCGAGGCAAGGACAGCAAACCACGAGTCCCTGGAAGACCGCGCTCCTGTTTGTTCCCATGATCGGTGTGTTTACTGAGCAAATACCCAAAAGACAGTCAAGAATGTTGCGCTCCGAGGCTTCGTTGTCCTTTTAAGCGCCACTGGATCGGAGATATACGAATAAATATGTGTATGATGATATTATCGTTGTAATACGGAGAAGGTTATGTATGTAGGTATTGATTAGTTGTTCTGGTTCTTTTGTTATGCCTCAAGTAACTGCTACAACCTATTTAGTGAGATCATCTTATAAAGAAAAGTTTTAAAGAAAAAAGAAACATGAAAATTTAAGAGGAAAACTACATTACCTTTAAGTACAACAAATATCTTCTACCATCTACCAAATTCCCCACGACGGACTAACGCACATCACTTAACGCACTGCCTTACTAATCCATGGCTCATCCAGCTTAACCTCAAGACAATGTTTGAAACGACCCATCAGCTTGTCCGGGAGCCTTGTCGCGGGTCCTGCCTCCACCACACTCACCATATCCTCCACTCGCTCCCTCTCACCATGACCGAACCATTCAGGCGGTCGTCTCGTCACTCACTCGCCTGTTCCACCTCGTTCCGCCCCTCGCCACCGCCTCATTATCCGTCAACGAGAGAGAGAGAGAGAGAGAGAGAGAGAGAGAGAGAGAGAGAGAGAGAGAGAGAGAGAGAGAGAGAGAGAGAGAGAGAGTTGTAAAGATAGGATTATGAATGTCTTATATTTACTGTTACCATTATTTCATATTATTATTATTATTGTTATTATTATTATTATTATCATTATTATTATTCATTTATTGTTATTATTATTATTATTATTATTATTATTATTATTATTATTATTATTATCATTATTATTATTATTATTATTTCTATCATTATTAGTAGTTTTACCATTATTATCATTACTATTTATTTATTATTATGATTAATATTTTTATGATTATCTTTGATATTATCTAATCATTATATTACTAACATTAGTTGTATCATAATATCATATTATGCTCATAACATTATTTATCTATAACTATTTTTATTATTATTATTATTATTATTATTATTATTATTATTATTATTATTATAATTATTATTATTATTATTATTATCTTTATTAATATCTGTCATTATTATTATGTGTTGTAATTTGCTGCTTGGATATGAGGAAGTTTCAGTTCATGTAAGTATGTGTATTTGTTTACATGCACATACTTATATATGTACTTATAATGTGAATGGATGTTACATTTTCTTTTTTTCCATATATGTTAATTTTTTTTTCTATAGCATTGCCCACAAAGCTTTCTATAGCTTGCAAAGGGCTATTTGTCTCATTTCTTTATCCTTTCAAAAATACATGTATATAAGACAAATATAATAAAGTATTTGAAGTGTTTAAAGTGTTTAAGAGAGAGTGTATGTGTGTGTGTGTGTGTGTGTGTGTGTGTGTGTGTGTGTGTGTGTGTGTGTGTGTGTGTGTGTGTGTGTGTTTCTGCATGTGTCAGTCAGTTACATTGTATTTTACTGTCTGTCAGTTTATGTCTCTCTCTCTCTCTCTCTCTCTCTCTCTCTCTCTCTCTCTCTCTCTCTCTCTCTCTCTCTCTCTCTCTCTCTCTCTCTCTCTCTCTCTCTCTCTCTCTCTCTGTCTATTTATCTATCTATATATCTGTCTATCTATCTATCTATCTGTTTCTATCTCTCTATCTATTTATCTATTTATCCATCTATTTGTCTATCTAGCATCTGTCTAGCATCTGCCTATCTTTTATGTATGTATGTATCTATCTATCTATTTCTTCTTAGATAGCGTATTTATACATGCAGTACTTGCCAGAAGCTGTTGTCGCGCCGAAGAGGTTACCGGACGGGCAAGTGACAGGCAACGCACTCGCCTGTGCCTCTACCTTGCGACGGTTGGTCAGGACTGTGATGGAGTGTTTTGAATCCTGGCTTGATTTTAAGGAACAAGGAATCAAGCACAGGCAGATGATAGACCTAGTGTTACAAATATTAAAATATAATATTTTTTCCATGGCTTCTGAAAATTGAGTGAAGATGATTTATTGGAATTCTGGGCAAATAAATTAGTTTGAAAATGAAGATTATCATGACTGTCAAAAGTGGGGAAGGTAATGCGTGGCGCACATATATTACTGCTTACGCCTCATTTTGAAAATATGTATGTAGAATGAACTTCAGAAGACTGTACTTTCCTAATCTTTGATTACGTTACGAGAGGTTTCGTTAGAAAAATGAAGGTATCAGTACGAATAGTCAGTACATCCCAATGCAGAATAGGAATAAATGTAAAGTTGACAAGATAGAGTTTTGAACAAGCCTTGCATAGTGAGCTGTCCATCTGCCATTTGCCTCCACACTCACGAGAAAGAGAGAAATGTTTTGGGGCTTAATGGATGTTGACTCTCTCATCCTCAAGTGTGTGTGCGTGTGTGTGTGTGTATGTGTCGTAATCAAGACACTGGGATGGCCGGACGCGGCTCAGCAAAGGTGTGGCCGCCGCCATTAGGTAATTGGATGTTTGCCAAGGAGGTAAACAATCCAGCGAGGAGTGATCCTGCGGCTGGTGGAAACAAACACTATTCGAGGCTCCCGGGGATATTTTACCGGGCAATGTTGTCTTAGCGCGGGTGGGCGGCCTTCTCCCTTCGGCAAGCCACGCCGAGCACCGCTCCAGGCGCTCCTCGCTGCTTACATGAGAAGATGCAACACTAACCAGTTGTACATCCATTCCTCTGGTCATACTTTCATGTACGAGTACGCACACGGATACACACACACACACACACACACACACACACACACACACACACACACACACACACAGAGAGAGAGAGAGAGAGAGAGAGAGAGAGAGAGAGAGAGAGAGAGAGAGAGAGAGAGAGAGAGAGAGAGAGAGAGAGAGAGAGAGCGTCAGTGAAATTCCTTAGCTATCTGAGAGTGGCACGAACCTATACCTGTCGAGTGGCAGACAAGGACGCTTTCCAGGGAACTACCTACAGAGTGGTGTGTGTGTGTGTGTGTGTGTGTGTGTGTGTGTGTGTGTGTGTGTGTGTGTGTGTGTGTGTGTGTGTGTGTGCGAAGATAGATAGATAAATAGATAAATAGACAGATAGATACATACATACATACATACATACATTCATTCATACATACATACATACATACATGCATACATACACACATACATATATATATATATATATATATATATATATATATATATATATATATATATATATATATATATATATATATATATATATATATATATATATAGATAAATAGATAAATCGATAGAAAGACAGAGAGAGAGAGAGAGAGAGAGAGAGAGAGAGAGAGAGAGAGAGAGAGAGAGAGAGAGAGAGAGAGAGAATGGATTGGATGGTTGGATGGATGGATGGAATGATGGATGGATAGATAGATAGATTGAGATAGATAGATAAATAGATAGATAGATAGACAGATAGGAGGAGTTTCTGATGTCGCGGGATATTTCAAGTGAGAACGTCAAAGCTGCCTCGTGAGATATTGACCCAGGGGCGGCGGGCGACGCGGCGTGTGATGGGGCGGGCGGGGAGGGCTTGCTGAAATATCCTTGGCAAGTCGTCCCTCACAGCGGCTCAAGGAACACGAGGGTGGCAGCTCCGAGATCTTCCCTCAGTCTCACATAACTTGAAGAAAAAGTTTTCGTATGCAAAATACTGTAATACATTTTTTTTTTTTTTTTCAGGAATATTCATAACAAAAAAAAAAAAAATCTGCGATCTATTTTCCCATACCCACAACTTCATGTCAAGCTGAAAATGTAGCCATTTTTAGAAGCCATGAAATATTGGTCAGTTCGCTTTGAATACACAAATTTCAACCCAAAATAGTAGTTTTTAAATCTGTTAAAACTATAAAAACAGAACTAGCTGCGGCCTCCCGTGAGACCCGTGCCCTGAACTCCCGTCGCACACCAGTCCCCTGCCAGCCGCTCTCTTGCCCATGGCTGCCTCTCCCTTGGCCTCCCTCAGGGTGCCTCCCTCCCTGCCATCCCTTGCCTCCCTGTCACTGTTCAGTGTTAATGGTGGCGAACATTTTTATTTACTTAATCGTTTCAAATTATGAACTTGAAATGTTACATGTTAAAATAGATATGCATATAAACAAATAATGGCAGGGTGATATGTAATAGACAGGATGCTAATGTATTTTTTTTTTTTTTATCATTTATAGTATTGCTATACCAGCAGCAGCAGCAGCAGCACCAGCAGCGCCAGCAGCAGCAGCAGCAACAACAGCAGCAGCAGCAGCAGCAGCAGCAGCATCAGCAGCAGCAGCAGCAGCATCAGCAGCAGCAGCATCAGCAGCAGTAGTAGTAGTAGTAGTAGTAGTAGTAGTAGTAGTAGTAGTAGTAGTAGTAGTAGTAGTAGTAGTAGTAGTTCGATCGATTTGTTATATGGAGCTAGAAGCCACGCGGACTTTTAAGGGGCCTGAAGAAGAAACATTAGTAGTAGTAGTAGTAGTAGTAGTAGTAGTAGTAGTAGTAGTAGTAGTAGTAGTAGTACTAATAGTAGTAGTACTAATAGTAGTTGTTGTTGTTGTTGTTGTTGTTGTTGTTGTTGTTGTTGTTGTTGTTGTTGTTGTTGTTGTAACATTATTGCTTCAGTGTTCTATGTACCACGAAGGTTGTCAGAAACACGGTACTATATGAGACCTGATACTCACAAAAGGTTAGCAGATCATTTTATTATAAATTGGTTACCCTTTGCCGGTGCCCCTCCTTTATAAAAAAAAAAAAAAAAAACATTGCATGGCATCATAAATTTATTCCGTGAAAAAGAAATATAAATTTGCTTCCCTGATTCTACAAAACTACGTATGAAAAAATAAACATCACAAATGCACCATTCATGAACACTCGGTTCACAGTAACAATTCTGTACAACACTGAGTCAAGCCAAACAAATGCTCGTGGTGGTGCGTAGCGGTCCTTGCCACGTGCTCACTGCTGGGGTGCGGCTCGCTGCTTCAGACACAGTAATACATACTTGTGACTGGTGATGCCTTGTGTAATAACGTCGAGTATATTGCATCAACACCTTGATGAGAATCTGTCACACTACCACCAACTCCCTCACATGCTCCTCCATTAAGATTCTCAGTATTAATCTATTCTAATGTGAATATTCAGCAAATCGGTGGTAAATAATGATTCTACTGTAATTCAATCGTAATTTAGCTTTAGCATATAGCTATCGTGATTATGATTCAATGCAGTTTGTATCCATAATTCACCTGTCACATAACACCGCTACATCTCCTCGTAATTAATTACATGTCATCAAAACTTGCAAAACTCATTATGTCACAATAAATATTATTTCCAATTTAACACCACCTGCCACTGTTTTATTGCAAATCTTTTTATTTATTTATTTTTTATTATCTATTTATTATTATTTTTTTTTTTTTTTACCGATACTCTTTATCGACTTTTTTTCTTTTACTATGTTATTTGTCTATTGAAAATCAAGACAGCCGCAGTCGCCGTCCTGCTTTAAGCTTCTTTTTTTCTCTCTCATGTCTTCATATTCCATATTTTTATGTTTCATGTATATATTTAAGAAATCTCTGTTTAAAGTTCCCTGACCTCCTTGTCTACGTAAACCTCGCACACCTGCAGGGCCTGATTTGCGGTCTCCTTGAACACAACCTGTTTCCCATTCTCCTCTCCTCGGCTCCTAATCGAGTTCTTTAAACTTAACTTTGAACAGTGCTCTTCCCCACTTACTTTTGCGCTGCCATACAACTCTGAATGCACGCGCGCGCCATTGTGTGTGTGTGTGTGTGTGTGTGTGTGTGTGTTGTGTGTGTTCTCACCATCAGCCATAGAACAGAAAGGACCTGATCATTATACGAGTACTATCCATTTCGTGAAGTATTTCGACATATTGAAAACAACACCACTTAATATACTCGAGACTTATCATACAGGCAACTTTTCCTTATAGACTTACCGAATTCGGTAACTTTTGTCATTTGGTTTTGTGTTAAAACATTCCTGTCTTGGTGAAGTGTTCAAGACGCAGATTAAGCCCTGCGTTTTGATTCTTCATGATTTTACTTGTTCATTTCTATAGAAAACATGTGGTCGCCACGCCCTGCACCGCACATCCTGGCAAAGCGCAGTGCACAAAATTTAATTGCCTGCTCCTCCCCGCTGGTGGTGTCACGCAGTCACTGTGGACTGCACAAAGAGCCACAACAAACGACCTGAAGCAAGGAAATTACACCAACTGTAATACATTACGTGATACAAAAGTGAATAACCGAGCAACACACAAATGCTTGAGCACATACAACGTAAAACTCCACAGCTTGCGGAAGAAACTTATGAATTATACCCACAGCTAAGCCGAGTAAGACATATTTATTACCAGCAATTATAATCATTCTGTTTGCTGTGATAATGAAGCTACGCCACCACTCTGCGTTACGAGAGTGATAAAATCGCGTGTTCGCTGGCCGAATATTCTGCTGAGTGAGCAAACTTTTCTGTTTATACTTTGTGTTAAATGGTCCTCAAAACATTCTCTCAAATAAAAAATGTATGTAAACTTTTCCACCCTAGTTAAGTGAATTATTTTTTTAGTTCGCTTTTGAAAGGAGAATTAACGTTGTGTAGTCGACATTTGGAACCGAGGGGCACGCAGACGAGTTTTATTGAAGTTTATCTCGCGGAAGTAAAATGTTGAGTTCCACGCCGCCAGAGGGGGTGAGTGGGGACCTGAAGGGCGTCCGGGAGTTACTCGACCATCCTTTGTATCTTTACTATATATTTACCGACCATGGCAACAGTTGTTTGCCTGACCTCGTGCCATGGAGACGCCGCCGCTCCTTCTAGATGTCAGTTATTATATTTGTATATAGGACTCACGTATCGGTGAAGGAAGAGGATGAGAAAATCTTTTACAGTGTATCTAATATCATTTCCTAGACCACCTTTCTCCTCACCATGTCACATATGATTTTCAGGAATGATATACATTTCTCACATACAAAACTATATAAATAGAATAGTATGTAGATTATTTAAAAAAAAAATAAATAAATAAAAAGGAGAAATATTTGAAATGGTAGTATACGTAAAAATGAACAAATAAAATCAAACTTTACAGCATCCTGTTTCATTGTATCATTGCATAATTAATGTATTGCATAATTACTGCATAACAAAGCCGGACAAAACTAAAGGGAAGTAAAAGATTACAGTTTTCAAGCGAGGATTCTTATGAGAGGACTTCTGGATAGGGAAAGGGGCGCCACCACCCAGGAGTGTTCCTCTCATCCCGCCTCCAGGGGTCTTCCTTGCCGCACAGATTGATTACGGCAACAATTACCTTTATTGTCCTGCTCGCCTTATTATTTTTTTTTATTCTATTTTACCTATTTAAGTCTCTCTCTCTCTCTCTCTCTCTCTCTCTCTCTCTCTCTCTCTCTCTCTCTCTCTCTCTCTCTCTCTCTCTCTCTCTCTCTCTCTCTCTCTCTCTCTCTCTCTCTCTCTCTCTCTCTCTCTCTCAGCCTTTGTAGGTTTGGTTCAGAATAAAGCTCCGCCTGAAGGGTGACAAGAGTTAAGGCAAACATCTCGCTAGGTGTCTTGCTGGCTTATCTAGTTCACGTCCCGCACCTGTTCTTTTCTGAGCAAAACTTAGGCTATTGTACAAAAAGACAGTACTGTAATCTACAATACTGTAACTCAGATTGTAATTTTTCGACACTTACCAATTTGTAACGAAAAAAAAACACGTATAAGCGGCTAAGAAATTTGTCGCGTACTTACTGACACAGGTAGCGTGGGTGATGACCGCCGCTTTCGAGTACCAAGCCGATCCTTCCAATTTACCTTGGCATTTGTATTGGACTACACTAATTTCTCGTGGTGAGTCTTCCACGTTATATAAGTTCAGTTCCTGGATCGTATGACCTATCTGAGTATCACTGGGTCATCTTAACCTTGTGCTGAGACAATATATTATCTATTTATATAACACTCGCGAACTCATTCTTTCGGAGCGTAAGATGAATGAAGTCCCTCTCTGTCTCTCTCGAGGATGCTTCTCCGGCAGTCAGGTGAAGTATCCACGTTACAAGCGTACGCCTCGTTAAACCACAGCGTCCTGCACTACACTCTGAAAGCAGACAAGCCCAAATTGTCTCCACCGGCCCGGGACAAGGACACAAACTCAACCAAATAAACTACGTAATTTTGTGAAGTGCTGGAGAGGCGGCAGGAGCACATGAGTTACAAGAAGAAATGGTCGAGTAGCGTCAAGAAGTTGTGTTGAAAAAGGCTTTTGTACATGACGAGGCTAACTTGTCCAAACACTGGCTATGGAGGGCACTCATGTCAGAGTACAAGACGTAGTTGTAATGAATGTGAGAAATAAGGGAATCTCTCTCCTGCTTTTTATCATTATCATAGCTCTCATCGTTATTGTTGCTTTCTTTTTTTTTTTTTTTGCTACTACCATCACTATCACTACTATTAAACTACTCATCATTAACTTTCACTATCATTTTCATTCCTATCATTATTACTTGTTTCGTTCTTACTATTGTTACTTTTCTCTCTTCTTATTCAATATTCTTCCCTCCCTGCCTTGACTTATCCACTCTTCTTTTTATTTCTTACAGTCTGCCTTTTCTATTTTTTTCTTTTCCTCACATTATTTTCTAGTCTTCTTTCTCCTTCCCTGTTATTCTATTTTATCCCTCTTTTTCCCTTCCTCTCTCTCTTCTCGCCGTTCTCCCCCAACCTCTTTTACTTTAAATTACCCTAGAATTCAGGTACCTCGACTATTTTTTCTTTTCAACTCCCAGTCCATATTGCAACCGCCAAGATGATGAAATAAATTGTCGTCCGTTTTTCGTTTCACGTGGCTGCTTTTTTCATCTACGTGTGTGTGTGTGTGTGTTGAAAGTAATTGTTAGTCTTTCCCTAAAAATGGAAGAGAGAGAGAGAGAGAGAGAGAGAGAGAGAGAGAGAGAGAGGAGAGAGAGAGAGAGAGAGAGAGAGAGAGAGAGAGAGATGAGAGAGAGAGAGAGAGAGAGAGAGAGGAGAGAGAGAGAGAGAGATGGAGTGGTCAAACACACATACACACAAACACACAAAAAAGTACAAAATTTGTTTTCCATATAGATCAATTTAGTTTAGTCAACATTTTGTCCGTCACGTGATCGCCGCTTGGGAATCCCGACAGGCTATTCGCTATGCATGAAGTATTTTCAGGGCTATTTCATTTTATTGACTACGTATTTTAGTGTTCCATGCACACGTCAATCTGTGCTGATTATCGTGTCATGGAATGCTCTCCTACTTTTTATCATGATCGTTCTACGCTCCTGTACCGAGGATGATTGACGTGCTAATGAAATGAAACTATAACGAATACGCGATTGCAGGGACACTGTGTATACTTTGACAAAATGGTAAAAAGAACGGACTTTTTCGAAAACAGTTTTAGTAATACGTGTGGTGCATCCTGACCTGTTGATGCGCCTGTAATGTCTCTGCCAAGGCCTCTACGGAGACATTGGGCTGGAGACGAGGCCTTTGTGTGTGTTTCTCCTGCACGCCAGTTAAAGCAATTACTAACGACTCTCGGCGATTCCCCCTTGGCCATTTATTTTGTCATGATAAAAAATAGTGAATATTAGATAAGGCTGCCAGCCACGCCCACCCAAGGACTCTGGGTCCGCTGGGTCCGCTGAGCAAGAAACCTGGCGGAGAGTAGCAGCTTCACGTTAACACGCCATTTTTATAAACAACGAGGACAGTCATGGCACAATTTACATCCCCAAGACAACCGCAAGAGTCGTCGCGTGACCCACGCCAGACCGCCAGTGTCCGCCCGCCCGGTAACATATGGCGCAGCCGAGCTAAAAGCTTCGCTGTAATTTTTGGTGAGGCCATTACTGCTTCCTGAGCACGACACCACCTCAAGGTGTGGCGCTGGCCAGGCGGTGGGGATTGCAGTGTGTGTGTGTGTGTGTGTGTGTGTGTGTGTGTGTGTGTGTGTGTGTGTGTGTGTGTGTGTGACAGAGAGAGAGAGAGAGAGAGAGAGAGAGAGAGAGAGAGAGAGAGAGAGAGAGAGAGAGAGAGAGAGAGAGAGAGAGAGAGAGAGTTAGGGGGAGGGAGAGGGGCGGGCTGGCAGAACAGACAGACAGACATACGAACAGACAGACAGACTGATAGACAAACATAGACAAACAAAAAAAGCTACCTGCCTCAGACTGACTAACCGACTGATCAATTAACTAAATGCCTGAGGAGGAACAGATTGACGGACAGACGCACGGCCAGCGAGACGCGTGCACGACGTAACTATCTGAACAAAAACTCCATAAATCTCCTGAACGTCCTTCACCCAAGATGACAAGACGTCAGCTCCGCGTCGCAGGTCACAACGCACACTCCTGCCTCTCTTCGGTGTGGACGAGGCGGAGGGTGAGGCAGGAGACACAATGAGGGAAGGTGAGGGGCTGGCGAAGGACAGCCTCACAAAGCTCGGCATTCACGAAACTTTGATGAGGAAACTTGCTGTGTTAGTCTGATTTTTTTTTTGCCAAGTTGAAAAAATACTGCATGAATTTAATATTTCGGCACCAAGGAACACCGTCGACTAAGGTAATTAAGAAAACATAAGGCATATATGATGCATTATTCAACGTGGTGAGAACATTTCAGTTTTACTTCTCTGAAAATAATAATGCTCGGGAAAGATCAGGAAGGAAGAAAGCAGAGACGTAAAGACACACATGCCTGAAGGGTCGGTCCAGCTGTTAACAATCAATGTCCCAGGAAACACATTAACACTGTTAGATCCACTACGCTGCTTGCATACACATACACACACACACACACACACACACACACACACACACACACACACACACACACTCACACACAGACACGCACTCAACTCTCACACACACACGCACACATTCTCTCTCTCTCTCTCTCTCTCTCTCTCTCTCTCTCTCTCTCTGCGTTATCCCTCCCTTCCTCCGGTAATCCATCCATCCTCCATCTTCCAAGGCTAGCCGCGTCCCTTCGTCATTTATATCTGTCTCATGGTTCTCCTTCGCAGCTCAGCCGCCCGGAGCGCTTCGGGCCTGTCCTGTCCTTGGCCGGTACAACTTTTATCGCCTGCTTCGTAAACTTCAATTGGCAAAAAATTCTGTCGATCCACAGACTTTGGGCTGCAAACATTTCCTGCTCAAGACACGGGACGAAGGAGCATCGGTTTATTGATGTTTTCCTCTTTCTTGGCTCTGATGCTACGAATATTTCATGGCCTTGTTTCAGGAGCCCTGCGGAGGCACTCTTTTTGCGAAGAAAATTCACTTTAGATACTCAGAGCCTTCTGGCAAACATACGTATTCGTTAGTCTCTACTGCAGATATCTTTGGCATGTGTTTGGAGATTCTGATACGAAAGAAGAAATATCATTCACACCATCACCATTAACAATCTCAAAGACACTGACAGATGGCTAGAGAGATAAATCTTTCACTCATCGCAATGCTGCATCTCTTCCTACCTTTTATTTCCATTTCTATGGTTTCTGCGTAGCACCCGATAAAGTCTTATTGCTGCCTCGCTGCACACGACTTCCCACTAATTCCCAATCTGGCTAGCTTACTAATGCAAAAATTAACCAGTACCTTCACTCCTTCATCCTTTTTCACTTATAAACTAACTCTTTTCCTGCTTCTGTTTTCCCTCCTACCTTCGACTTGAACTGTTTCAAAGGAGGAGTATTAAGACACCTCAGTAGCTGGATTGGATAACTCTCTTGGTCCTCTTCCTGTTTCTTTTTGGGAACACCACTGTGAGCTTTTTTACCTTTTTTTTGTCCTTCAGTGACATTTGAGAGAGAGAGAGAGAGAGAGAGAGAGAGAGAGAGAGAGAGAGAGAGAGAGAGAGAGAGAGAGAGAGAGAGAGAGAGAGTTATTGCTGTTGTTGTTGTTGTTGGTGGTGGTGGTGGTAGTAGTGGTGGTGTTGGAGGTGATGATGGTGACACTATTGTTGTGTTTATTCATTATCATTTTAGTAACATAACATATCACTCAATAGCAGCAGCCGTATCACCACCATCATCATCACCACCACCACCACCACCACCACCACCACCACCACCACCCCCAATAAAACCATTACCACTAAAAATATCCACCACCAGATTTCCCTTCCTGGGGCACCAAGACTTCTTCACATGAGGGACGCCACTTCGTCGTCCTGAATCACGCACTTTTACCACATCTGAGCATAATCCCGAGTGTGAATGCCAGCCAAGTAGCCCTGAAAGCTACACCTCCTGCCTCGGAATAAATGCTTAATTTTCTTTCCCTGTCCGGTGCAAAAAAATAAATAAATAAATAAAAATTTTTCCTTCTCGTCTCTAATTTAGTTATCTTTTTTTTCCGTGCAATTTATTCCTGCTTTATTTTTTTTCTTTCCTGTATTATTTCTGGGAATTTTACATATTCTCCAAGCGTGTAATAATACGTGTACATTCTGCATTAATCATATTATTCTTTACTTAAAAGGACAATAACACAATTAAGTTTCTTTTTTTTTTCATGATAGATTAACACTTATGTAAACCAAAAAGGGAATAACACGAAACAGAACCAACGCGGTACATTGTGACACTTATACCCAGAATAGTTGGTGTTCTGCTACTCGAGCAAGTGTGCCGTATGTTGCCGCGCTAAAATGGAGCATTGTAAGTATGAGAGAAAACTATCAACTTGAAAAATTTGAATGACAACCGGTAAAAAATCAAACGAGTTCCTCTTGTGATGTTGGAGATCAAGAGAAAAGCTGAAGAAACTATTCTACTTCAACATTCACACACACACTGAAGATCGTTGAAAATTAACCAAGAGTAAAGTACTTAATCTGAGGCCAAAAATACATCCATCTGCACTGCTGCCGCAAATTAAAAACATAGAACATATGCAGGATACAAGTATGGAAACGAAGCGAGGGTAACTAGCTTTGCAATTATTCATGTATAATACAGTCGCAAATTTACCAACAAATCGTACAATTTTATTTTATTTTCGTTGTACTTTATAGCAATACTAAAACTGCTACTGTTGTGGGAAAGTTAATGGGTTCCCGTAAAACTGTTGGGTAAGAGTGTAAATACAAGAGCTATCTGTTAATTAACACTATACATTTTAACTTCTACTGGCAATAAATAACTTCCCTGCGCTCTTGACGTCACATGAACCGCGCGGAAATGCAAAAAATTTAGCGGGCACACCCATCGCTGCTGAAACACGAGCCTGGTTACCAATGCTGACTCATCTCGAAGTAATTAAGGAGCACGATGGCTTTCAGTTCATGAGTATCGGTAAGTAATTTCAGCGTCAATGAATCAAATCACATTATTTCATTTGAATAACTTAGAATCTGCATCAAATACCTAATTATATCCTAGTAGAAGGTAACCCGATGACTGACGTGGTTTCATATCACGCTTAATTAAATAGTCTAGTGGAGGGGAAATTTCTAGGAACACCACAGACAGCAAAAGAAATTATTAAGGACCTCAAAACCTTTAGTGCTTGTTGCTTTAATGAACTCTATCTAGAGTTAATGAAATTAAGTAAGAAGCGCCAATCTGACAAACTCTGTAGTGTGTGTGTGTGTGTGTGTGTGTGTGTGTGTGTGTGTGTGTGTGTGTGTGTGTGTGTGTGTGTGTGTGTGTGTTTGCGCGCGAGTTTCTGACTGTCCGTTTGTCAGTCTGTCTGCGTTTGTGTATGAGTGCAAAGGGCAACTAGTACTGTACACTCACATAGCATGAAATTCAGCAGAAGATCGAAATTCAGTCCCAAGTGAATCAAAATAAATTTTATCCTTCCTGGAATTTTCCAAAGGAGCGTATTTAGTGTGGGAAAGTTCCTATTGAAAAATGCAAATTTCGCCATAACACTTTTTTTTTTTCATTTGGAAAACACTCATTTTGGTATCAATGAATCGTTCCTTTGGCGCTCCAGCCGTATATGTAAATAAGAGTTTATTGATGTTGATTTTCTAGGTCAGGTTAAAGAGGTCAGGCAGAAACTATATGTCTAAATTGGATGAATAGTTAGGCCAACTAGAATCTAACCGTACGTGGGTTAGAATAATTTTCATTTTGATTAAAGAATGTCAATTCAGCGGAAAAAAAAATTCCACAGATTTTTCTTAAGGAAATACCAATTTCGTTATTATGGCTGCATTTTTTTTTTTTTTTCTTCTTGGAACATTTACTTCGGTGCCAATGAAAAGCTCTCCCATAATCCCATCTACACATCCAGATGAGAGACTAATGATGTACAATGCTGAGCTTACAGGTAAAGTTATAAGTCATTAATTAACGTTATATACTCTTCGATCCATTATCAGAATGTGGATGAAATCTGGCAGGTGTGTTGGAATCCTGTCGCAGAGTGATCGAAATCATTAGCAAACCGCATGCCGGACACTGGCTGTGTCACGAGTGATTGAGACTTGTTCTTAAAAGTGAAGTTTATGCAACGAGTGAACCATCAACTGTTTATTAGTAAATCACATTATTCTGTCCACACAGTCTAACATTTATTACCTATTTACTCAGATGTCTGCCTTAACTTTCATTTAAATTACACGTATTCTGTATTTTTTCTTTTTCTGACGGAAATTACTGCTTTGTTTCTGCAATATTAAATATTGTGAAATTTTTTTTATTAACTTATACTTTTCGCGTAAAATACATTACTTAAAACAATGTTATATCAATCTGTCCCTTCCATATTTGTTTATTTATAAAAGACACAATAGTCATATGTACAAGAGTTGCTTGTGATCACCAACCACAGAACAGCTGGACAAGGACAGGCAGCAATGCTTTTACCGTCTCTTCGATTTTTTCCTTACTACGCAAAAATTATTACGAGTCATCACTTCACAGAAAACTTTACTTTCGTTGTGACACATATTGTAGGACATAGTGTGTGTGTATGTATGTGTGTGTGTGTGTGTGTGTGTGTGTGTGTGTGTGTCTGTGTATGGATGGGTGGGTGTGTGATCAGTCTCACACACACACATTCCCGCCACGCAGCACATCATCCATCCATCCATTCATCCGTGACCTTTAGAGCAAAAATCTTTCCCCACCGATACTCATGTTACAAGATTCCATGAACGTAACAAAGGCAGAGCGAACATAAGAATTAATCAAAACAAAAAAGATTTATTCTTCGTTGCTTACCTGTTTTACTTAGTCGAGATGGTATCATGTACATTAAAGTTCTGTCCTTTATAATAGGTACTGTATTTATGATATATTTACGTATTCACCCACAATTCTTTTTATAATTCACGGTTACTGATGATCAATTGTACGAAAAAGGAACATGTCAGGAAATAACTACATAAAATACAAAAAAAAAAAATAATAATAATAATAATAAATAAAAAAAATATCTAAAGATTCAGTAAAAACAGCACAGGAAAACTGGAACACGCGGAGAGAGCAAAGTAAAAGAGACAGGAAAAACCGCATTTTTCTATTTTTTCCGTGACATTTCATTATATATCATTTTCGTCAGTGAAATATTCCCGTGTCATTTCTTTAATGTGACATGTATTCATGTGCCATTTTTCTGGTGACATTTTTTTTTTCATTTTTTCCGAGCACCGTGGTGATGGACGCCCCTTGCTGCGCTCCACGAGTAAGCTCATGGACAGACGGAGGCACAGAGTGATAGTTTCCTGTCGCCCTTTAATTTCACGTATCTTGGTTAGGAATGGAAGGCCAAGCGGCTTCCCTATACCAGCTGTCCTGCCGCACATTTACTGACCATCACCTCACCCACCCCCGGACAAGCAGCGCAGTTTGCCTCGCTTACATGTAAATTCCACACAAGTAAATTCCACCCACAAAAATTCCTCCACGAAGATCTCAACCTGAAGTGATTTTACCCATGATAAATACCCGCAACCTAACATAATATAACCTAACATAATCCTACGGGGTGTGGGGAAATCGTTTTGTGGAGATCTAGCAGGTGGAATGTTCGTGGGGATATTTACCTGAGGGAGCTTACGGTGCACAGTCTGCCCCAGTGTCGCGGCCATCTGTGTGCGGCTGGTGGTGGTCAGCAGTGGAATAACCTGCCACATCCACTTCAACTGTGCCTCGTTCATGGTTACACTGATATATTTAGCACGTTCGGAACACGCGCGTACACACACACACACACACACACACACACACACACACACACACATACACAAAGAATCTAACCAAGCTGCAACACAACCGGATACACTGTGCAAGCCAAATATAAAAATTTCTACCATCTCCGTGGTGGTAGTTGGTACAGTACATACACAATATCCTCAAGCCGCCTTTCCTCCATCACTCAGCATTGCGCCGCACCGATGAAAGTGCAATAATAAGTGTTGCGCTCACTAATACACGCAAGATTTTTTTGAGTGCTTTGTTTTTTGTTTTGTGTGTGTGTCCTTGTCTTTTTGCATGTTTTCTTTGAAATATACGGAAAACATTTGAGGAATTAATTGTACGAAGGTTTTAACATTTCAGTTTTCCATATACGAGATCAATTTATTACAGTACTTTGACCTTTAAATGGTTCTTCCAGTGACACGATAGTTGATCATGCAGCTACAATCGTGGTGTACTGATAGCGTAAGATTTTCTACATTTTTATACCACATTGTTTAAAACTGATCATAGCTCTGGAATTCATGAACTGTGATTTACATATGATTGTAAACAACGTCATGCAAGGCGATGCGATTCATAAACTTTAAATCAACCATTGCCTTTAAAGCTATATCGTGGAAAGATTCGTCTAAGCTTTGGCGTGGATTAGATTTCTCGGATATGAACGTGACGGAAGGAAAAAGCAGAAAATTTTACACTGGAGAATTCTTGAAGGGAAAATCAAATGAATTTTAGGAGTCAGTCCAGTAAAAACGAGACACACTTGCGGGAAAGATTGAGGCCAAAAAGGCGGCGTGGACCAGGTAATGGAAGGCCTGCTAGGTGGTGGTGGTGGTGGTGGTGGTGGTGGTAGTGGTGGTAGTGGTGGTGGTGGTGATGGTGGTGGTGGTGGTGGTGGTGCTAGTGGTGGTGGTCAAGGTAACTTACGAATAAAGGACACCATTTCGGGAAAGCCACAGGGAAATCTCGCTACGGTGACGCGGCGCCTGGGTGGCCCTCTCCCTCTCCACAGTTCCTTTTCTCCGCCTCGCTTCACCACTCAGTCGTGTCCTGGTGACCCACAGAAGACGTTGGGTTCCCGGCGTGGATGTCCGGATCACTCCCGATTTCCAGATGGTGGCGGCGTCAGCTGTCTTATTATGTCCATCTCGTGATCTCATTGCAGCGTATCAAAATGTTTAAGGGGGGGTCGTGTGCCAGCCCGCGTCTTATCAACTAAAGATCACGTTACTCGAGTCATACTCACTGGACTCACTATGAAATGTTATCTTCTTTGTGTTTCGTAGACAGTTTTCCTTCTCCCCTGTCATTCCCTGCCTGTGGGAGATGTGCAGTATTACTTGTGGCTCCCCCGACGACGTTCAGTCTATTCTGTCTGATATTTCACCTTGGGCACACCCGGGCACGTGGACACTCGAGGGGAGGCGGAGGGAAAACTGACTGTGGTGTCCAGAAACATTCTCGACATGTTGATTTTATGAACCTCCAGAGTAGCAGTAGCTATAGTGGTGGTGGTAGTAGTAGTAGTTGTTGTTGTTGTTGTTGTTGTTGTTGTTGTTGTTGTTGTTGTCGTCGTCGTTGTCGTCGTTGTTGTGGTTGTTGTTATTGTTGACGTTGTTGTGGTGGTGGAGATGGTCAACCTGGTGGCTGTGGTGGTGGTTACGGTAGAAATAGTTATAGCTGCTGTTGTTGTTGTTGTTACTTTTGTTGTTGTTGCTTTTCTTGTTCCTGTTTCTGCTGTTATGAACGTTGTTATAGCTGCAAATGTAATATTATTATTATTGCTGTTGTTGCTGTTGTTTCTATTAGTGAGTTGTTCTTTTGTTTAACGTTGTTGTTGTGTTGTCGCTTGTGTTGGTTATGTTACTCTTCTTTTCTTCTTGCTGGTATTGTTGTTGCTATTGTTTATGTTGTTGCTGCTGCTGTTACTGTTTTTACTGTAGCTTTGATGTCGTCATTATCATCATCAGCAGCCGCAGCAGCATCACAACAGCAGCATCAGCAGTGTGTGTGTGTGTGTGTGTGTGTGTGTGTGTGTGTGTGTGTGTGTGTATTTTGAGAGCGGAAGTGTTTGTATTTTTTTTTTTATGTGTGTGTGTGTGCTTTTTCCAAGAAACCAGAAATGGTTTACAGCACACCCTGACGGGTAAACGAGACATAAAAAAGAACTTTAACCTTTAGCACGTAAAATACTAGACCACACACACGCCCGCACACACACACACACACACACACACACACACACACACACACACACACACACACACACACACACACACACACACACACACAAAGAATCTAACCAAGCTGCAACACAACCGGATACACTGTGCAAGCCAAATATAAAAATTTCGTGATTTTATGTCTTCCTTAGGCAGGGGCATAAAATGTTTTATAACATTCCATTGTTTTAGGCCTAACGAGGCTTCCAATATATAAGAAGGAGCCTCCAAGATTATGGAAAATAAACTGGCACTGGCATCTAGGCCTGAGGCATCGTCCAAGGTTGAGGCTGGATTCCCTCTCGTTTAAATAAGTGGGAAGTAATGCATATAATTTCCTATCCATATACACGTTTTACCTCAGTGTGATTCCATCCAGTCCAACCCGGTGGTAGGGCGGTGTGTGCGAGAAGCACTCACGGGAACATTGGCAGAATCAGGAGACCATTGTGTGTTGTTCAAGGTGAATTAACCCAAATGAAAACTGGTAGAAAATATCATGGCAGAAGAGAAAGGAAACGAACAATGGCTAATGAAAACTAGAAATAATGAAAACACTGATGAAAACACAGTGATGAAAAGGAACACACGACCAGCATGGGCATTGTTCTCCCTCTGCATTTTTATCTTACTTAAGCCACAAACTCCACCTCCTAGACCCAACTGTCCCCAGCCATGGACGCTGATATGCCGCTAGTCTCTTCTTCCTCAAGATCTACAAGTCATCATCATCATCATCCTGATCTACGTTACCGCTGTGTTCATTTTTCTGTCGGCTGTCTGTCTATTCCACACCACAAAACAAAATAAAATAAATTAATAAATAAATAAATAATAGATGCTCTAAGCTGCGGAGCAACTTAAAGAACCTTCCCCCAGCAGCTGGGGGGATCTAATTTTTAGACGCGTCGTAGACTTGGTCATACGGAGCTCGCCTCCACACGCCACGCCAACTGTCGCGCCGCCGTGATGGTTGCGGCGAGTGACATGTTGCTATAAATGACTCTGTGTTTTCAATATGTGGAGTTTTATCTGCATTCTGATCGCGCTCTCATGTTCACGAGAGTATTTTTTCTACTTAATGTAATAATATATTTCAGCATTCAATGCTAAATTGTTGAAGATAGCGAGCATAAGTAAAACACATAAATCTTCACAATTCAACTCATCGTAATACCATTTTCTTTTTTTTGTTTTGTTAAGTTTTTATCATACATCTTGATTTTATGTTCACTGCTGAGTCTGGTGGAGTCAACCAAAGCTGGTTATCCCGTATATGCAGTGAATTATGGCATATAATTCACGCATTTTGCGCGCACGATAACTCGAAATGTGCAAAACACGGCAAAGCGGTGAGTCTGACGAAGAAATGTCATATGAAAGATGCGCCGTCAAAAGTTTCCTAATGGGAGGTGTTTCCGAGACTGAAATCGCAATTTTTGTATGCGATGGACACCAAAAGGTGCTCGTGGCCAGATCATCGTTGTATCCTCCAGGGGCCAGGCGGAGCGGTGGGTCATGGAGATGTGTGGTAACAAAATTAGAACCCCCTCGCTCTGCTCGGGAAATAAATAAATAAATATTAATATAATAATAATAATGATAATAATAATAATAATAATAATAATAATAATAATAATAATGATAATAATAATAATAATAATAATAATAATAATAATAATAATAATAATAATAATGATAATAATAATATCATTAATAATAATAATAATAATAATAATATAAATAATAGTAATAATAATAATAATAATAATAACAATAATAATAATAATAATAATAATAATAATAATAATAATAATAACCACATGTCATCGAGTTCCTTGTTTCTTTTAACATCTCTAGTTTGCAACTCTCTTACTGTAATTGTCCTGTCCATCTCCATTTTTCTTTCATCTCATTTATACAATCTCCCCAACTTCACTTGCTCCGTAATCCATTTTTTTTTTTTTCTTATCTCTCCTCGTTAAACCAAGTATCGATATATTTCCTTTCCGATACTCTAAATTTTTCATTACACTCCACGTTTCCCTTCAAGAATACTTACTTTTAAACACTACCTTAGTTCAGTCTCTCATATCATCAGCCTGCCAAATGCCAACAAACTAAATGGAAATCATATCGACACGTAGGTATTTTTCTCCCATTTCTTTAAGGGCGAGTGGCGTGGCGTGACCCGGGATTGAGGCAATTTCCGGGTGTTTGTCGACTTTGCTCCTACTTCAGTGCCACGTCAAGGGAAATATTCTCCGCTGTGTGCTCCTGACAGCTTTATGGGTCACGTCCGCCCTTCCTAACCCTCACAATAGGGAAATATATACAACTATTATTGGATGTGATTTGACAAGGCATATAGCGCTTCCAGGCTGAATAAAAGAGCTGTATAGAAAATCCATATCTGTGCTGAAATATTAAAGGCGTACGCTGGCTGAGAGACAGTTAGTTAATCCCACGTTCCCATGTGATCGCTGCCTGAGCGTTTGTTCCATCGAGGCGCACCACTCCCACTGTATTGCATGCATCGCGAGTGTACATTTCGATAGTTTACTGTCGTCGCTATTGTCTCGTCTAGGCTGGTCTTTTGTAACGACTGATCCATGTGACCTCTCTCTCTCTCTCTCTCTCTCTCTCTCTCTCTCTCTCTCTCTCTCTCTCTCTCTCTCTCTCTCTCTCTCTCTCTCTCTCTCTCTCTCGTTTCATGATAATTACGTGTGTTTTCCACTATCAAGAATGATCATTAATGAAATTTGCAAAGTTCGCTCACACGTCACAAAATAATATACAATTTTTGCATAACTTAATTAAGCCTCTAATTTATCGCCGTCCAGGTATAAAGATGTAGAATTATTGCGACCAAACAACAGCCATTTTTTTCTGATGTCGAAGGACTACACACGGATATAACAAAGGACAGAAACAACCAATTCATTAAGTCATCAAAGTCATATACATAATTATATTTTCATTCATCTATTTCCTGCGCTCCTCAAAGTATAAAACTTACTATCTTATACTTACTACACTACTACTACATTACATATACTTAACGACTTCCTCCGATCCTATCTCGACCCTTATCATCAAGGAATATGCATAACGTTGCGTCACCCTTCAGCATCATTTTATTAAGCACACAACCATCAAGCTTCCGCACTTCACACTCACACAACATGTAAAGGCCTTACATATTTATTTACTGGTACGGCAAGAACTGGCCATCCTCCACCTGAAGGATATTCCATTCAACGTTTCCAGGAGTTAATCAAAACTGGATTTGCAACCAATTGTGAAGAAGATACACAAACTTTCGTCAAAAAATCGCAGGTATGTGGTGATCGCCGCACCGGAGCAATGAGGTCGTGTGACGCGTGTGTGAGAGCTGATAAACAGGACGACGAGTGACCGTGAGGCGGGCGATGGTGTGCGGGGCAGCCTGACAGCACGATGATGAGCATGGCGTCACTGGCAATTTATGAGCATTCTCTCCAAAACTGACATGGAATAATTCCTACTGACACAAAAGTTTTCACTGATGAATCAATCACCAAAGCAACACACACAGAGCAGCATTAGATGTCGCTTTCAGGAATGTGTGATCCACCAGGCGACACGCGCAGCACACTGAAAGGCTACTGGTTTGATGTGCAGCTTTCGCTTTGGGAACAAAAAGTTATTGTTCCAGCGACTGAGTGAACAGAAACATTCGAAAATCAAGGATATACCAATGCTTTCAGTAATATTCACGTTCGCTCATTAAATTAGATGGCTATAAAAATATGTGCACAGTAATAAATTCCATGAACGTGATGCCAAAAAACAGCAAGAAAACATTTTCCAATTCTTTTGATGAGATTCCAGATTCTGGCCTCGGTATTTTACTGAACACTTCCGGGAATCTTCACTATGTATATGAAATTCCATCGATAATGTGGTCATGCGGCCACTCGACCGAACTTATAATTACCCGAATTACTTTGCCGTGGAGGTTCACCTTGTACACACAGGACTCTCTAACTGTAATAACTGAGGTGTGTGTGTGTGTGTGTGATATATATATATATATATATATATATATATATATATATATATATATATATATATATATATATATATATATATATATATATATATATATATATATATAGTGTATGTCTCGCCATACTCGTACTTCCGTGAGTCGAGTCACCTCACGAGGGCAGAGTCAGAAGGGGACTTTATGATGTGAACTATTTGTGTGGCGGCGCATTAAGTTTGAGGCGATGATGGGTCACGAGCACAAGGGGGGAAGAGCTCTGCCACGCACCTCCTTCACGAGGGACACTCAAGTAAAGGTAATTTATCGTCATATCTAACGCAAAGAACTAAAAATAAACCAATAAACTTTAACATTCCTCAAGCATTTATTGGTACGTACGTTGACAATACATGTTATATCTTCACCATGATAAGTTTTCGAAAGGCCATTAGGAAGTATTGAAAGTTATTTTTTTCCTTAAGTTACATTAATAACAATACACCTGAGTGGTTGCGATGACGCTGTCTGTTTGGCTTGCCTATATTTGGGTCTTAGTGCTTGATTCTGTCTAACTTCCTGTCGATTTATAGATATATAGTGGTCTGTTAATCACACTGTGCTTGTACTCGTATACCTGTCTGCCTGTGTATGTGCGTGTGTGTGTGTGTGTGTGTGTGTGTGTGTTCTCAGTTTTTCTTATACTGCTGCACATCCTCACACGTTTCACAGTACCTGAAAAATATTACGCAGTGTCCAATATCATTAAACTTATAAAAGTTTTAGACTTTTTTGCAAACTTCATGTCAAGAAAACCTGAGATTCTACAAATATTTTCAGATCATATTTTATCGCCTTTCACACAACGTCTCACTTCTTACCGATTCTTATATTTTCAATTTATTTTTTTTTATTTTCGTTTAGTTTCCTTGTCATATTTTCCCCACAATTCCATAGTGATACCTAAGTGTACCTGCATATATGTTTGAAAGTACTGAGAATACACATAAGGGTACATGATCTAAAAAGAATACGAAGAAATAAATAGAAAATTAAAAAGAACATTGAGAACCCCGATAACCGTCAGCCAGTAGAAACATAAACTTAGTCCATTCCCAGAAAATGAAGAAAAGGTATCTTGGAGTTATCAAAGGACCACGTTTGAACCCAAATTAAGAAGAAAATTTAATACCAATCTAAACTTGAATAACATTTCGTATATTAATATAAAAAAATTATTTCAAGTGTGTGTGTGTGTGTGTGTGTGTGTGTGTGTGTGTGTGTGTGTGTGTGTGTGTGTGTGTGTGTGTGTGTGTGTGATATGGTAGGCCGAGTAAAAGGAGAGGTCATGATGAAAGGCGATGTCTGGGAGAGAGAGTGATGAATCGGCCCCGTGAGGGATGAGGAGGAGGTGATCAAGGAGGTAAACACATCAGGGCAGGGAGGAGAGAGTGTGCCAAAGAGGGGCGAAGGTGAAGGGAGGGAGATAAGGAGTGGAAGGAAGAAGCTGAAGCGAGGGAATCATTGCAAAGGAGAAATGGAGGCAGGAAGTAGGTGGAAGAGAAGGAGATAGAGGAAGAATGGAAAGAGGCAAAGGAGAGGATAGCGTGAGGAGGAGGAGAAGGCGGAATGTAAATTGAAGGAGATAAGGAAAAGAACAAAAGGAGAGGGAAATGAAGGCGGAGGAAGAAGAGGAGGCGAATGCAGAAAAATGCGGAAGGAGACACAGGGAGAAGGAAGAATGGAAATCGCGGATAGGAAGAGGGGAAGGGGAATCGATAGTGAGACAGGAAGAAGAGAGGCTGCCAGTTGACAGTCGAGCGGGACGGCAGAACCTGAGAGAAGTGAGGAGTTAGAGCGTGATTAATGCCAACCAACCCTCTGAGAAAGTAATCATGCAAAAGGAATGACGTCAAAGGTGGCAATTAACGAAGCGAAAATAGTGTTTGGTAGTGGAGGAATATTTCGGGATTTCATGTAGGAGGAGGAGCAAGAAGCTCTGGTCGAGAAAGTCAAAAATGCGTCTGCTGAGGAGTCAAGCGGCAAGGTTGTGGCGATGCCAGGCAAGCAAGCAGGAAGGAGCGTAGTGTCCAGCCTCTTTCTTTCCTCTGTTGTTCGTGTAGACTTACAATAAACTTAGAGCAAATACATTTCAAGTAATCTTTGTATACAGAAAGAGTTTAAAACTTGATTTGTTCGCTGACATCTGTAATGATATCAATTAATTTTATATCAACAACTACCTGAATTATCTATTGTTATAATAATCTCTTTCATCACCAACATTATCGCTATCATTAATTACCATGGAAGACATTACGGTCACTGCTACCATTATACAATTTCCCACACAACAAAGGAGACAGACGCAAGAAAAGAAACACAAAGACAACCTCCATATCTCACTGGAATGAGCCGCGACACACAAACCATTCACGTCTAGGATTAATGAGGGAGCCACACACTCGGCTAGGTCTGCCGGGTTCCAGTCACATACGTGGTGCACTTCTAAAACTTGGTCAAATTTTGAAGAAATACAAAGAACACACGCCATTCTTAACTCTCAAACTAACTCGCACGCACACGGCGGCACCACAGGAAGGATAATGAAACCACCGCTTCTCGAGGCACAAATGTTCAATTAACTTGATGAAATCTGAAAGGGTGGCCAAAATTTCAAGTCATCAAACATATTTCGACGAAGGGAAGAAAGGAACCTGTAATCAGTGACTGCAGGGACCAAGGCGCCGCGCGTCAGGGAGACCATCGATCCAGAGCGAGGACCTGGGAGCAGTGTGAGGGGAAAGGGGCCTGTACAGAGCCTCACGAAGCTGTTCCCTCGGCATTTACTGGCCCAAGTAACACACAAGACAACACACCACTAACCTGCACAAAGATGAATGAGGTCCGGGCAGGAGATGACGGCGGGAGACACACGTGCACCAGTCCCTAGCTCGGCAAGCTGGGCTGCAACGAAGAGGGGTTGAGATGTCACATTTTACTTCCTTCTCTCTTCATTACCTTGATGACAGATGTAGTACAATAAAGAATCTCTCTCTCTCTCTCTCTCTCTCTCTCTCTCTCTCTCTCTCTCTCTCTCTCTCTCTCTCTCTCTCTCTCTCTCTCTCTTACATACACACACACACACACACACACACACACACACACACACACACACACACACCAGGCAGCTCCTTGACAGTCGCCCGAGACCTACTCAATTACAGTCATGATGCTGAAGCCCAACGCAGCTGTTGTCCCTTCCCAGCACTACTAATAACTCAACGCAGAGATCAAGGGAAACGCTACACATATTGAAATGAGTCGCACGAGCAAGCAATCTTCTGGTCAGGTAATCTGTGAAGGAGTATTAACTTTACGTAATTATAATACATCAAAGATTACTAAAAGACATTCCCACGTTAACATAATTTAACGCACAAGTATCTGTTCACGTAACAATACAAATTGGTTCTCCTTAACGCCACATCCACGGTAACAGGTATCCGTAATGTCTGCGTTCCTAAAAGAAAACAAAGAACTTTACTAGTGAAAGACACAATACATATACGCAGAAGCAGACAGAATGATAGATAAGTACATACATATAAGAAAAGATAGACAGACAGAGACATTAAGTGGACGTTCCTAAAAGCAAACAGAAGACTATTCACGAGTCACAGGGACGGTACGCACGGAAACAGGCAGAGTGAAAGACAGACACACAAAGATAGTTAAAACAATATACACACAGACACAATACGTGGATACTACTTATTAAAAAAAAAGGAGTAACATTCACCAGTCAGATGATAAACAGCCATGAAGACAGACTGGAGTGGTTTAATATGTAAACACGTATGAGAAAATAAACAGAGACAATAAAAAAAAATCAAACTGATGAAAAACTACACCTCCTTTGTCCAAGCGCGTCTTGTTGGCCATTAAGGAAGAGAGAGGATATGAAAGAGAGAGAATACGTACGTTCAGTGCTGTCTCGCCGCCTCGCAGTGGCTGTCAGCTGTGAGGGGGCGACACTCCAGGCTGTGTCAGGACGAGGTTATTATGTTACGCTGCAGGACAGCTGGCGAGAGCTCATAACGCTCCTCCACGACATGCACGTACATGCTTAACAAGGAAAGCACACACACACACACACACACACACACACACACACACACACACACACACACACACACACACACACACAATGACACGAAGTAATGATGATAACATTGTAATAATGATCTGAAGGAGGACGACGTTAGGAGCATAAGAAGACCAGGTAGCAAAAAACAGTCTTGTCTCACAGCTGCACTATTTTTTCAGTAGATCACTCAATTCAGCAGATCTATGATTGGATGACACGTGAATGCTAAGTGGCGAACGTGACAAATCTTTTATACTATTTTTATAACAAGCTGGTGATGTTTGGCTAACCAAATGACTGCTTTCATGTGTGTGGATTTCCATTAGTGTCCCGGCTTGTACTGACGTGTTGCACTTCTTAAGCTGCGAGAACACCAAACTGCAATAGTCAGACAGTGCGGGAGTTGATAAGATTTAGTACACAATAACGACTCCATCTACTGTGTGCCGTATCTAACACTGATTTTACATTAATGGTCTGGGTCTGTAGTGAGTGCTGGTTATGCTAAGTTTTCACTTAATCTAAAATGCATAGTATCATTTGAGTCTCTTTTTCTCTTTTTTTTTTTCAGGAATGGAAAGACAACTAAGATTGATCTGTTTCTTTCTTATGTAATAACCTAAATAGTAAATATGAAGCTAACGAAACAGTATTCATATATCTTTACTTTCATACGTTTCTCCACTTGGAACCTTCATTTTCTACTTCTGACTAGATGGTATACAACCGTTTGCATTAATTGCATTATCTATATAATTTCATTTTTCATTTGGATTCGTCTCAGTTTTAAGAAAGGTTGGGCATCTCTTTTATCAACACCTTCTCTTAGGTTATTTACCCATATCATTTGTTTTCTGACAGATAGAAATTCTAGATGTTTAGTTTGAATAGGAACACCTTTTCCGAAATTTATAGAAAGCACTTATGGGAGGATTTTAATTCTCTGTTCATCCTTATGTAAATCGATAATAGAGAGATTTCGGGGCATCATTATAGAGCCCTGGTTGTTTGTTAGGTATGAATTCTGTTTTCGTAGAAAAGTTTGAATTTCAGAAATAGGCGGTCAAGTAATTCCATCTATCAGGCTTAGATGTCTTGGATATCAGTAAGTTTGGTATCATTAAGTATGATAGAGGCACTACGCTTGTCCAGGCAGTCAGCTCTACATAACAAGTGAGAGTGTTAAGAATGATAGAGAACCACCGAGTCAACAGCGTGATCGCCCGTCACCAAAGCGACTGTCTTTATTTCAATAAACACAATTTTGATATAGAAGGCAACGGACCATCTAAAGCTTTATTTGCTCTTTTCCCACAAAAAATTACAAAACGAAATATATATACACGTATAAAAATTTAGCCGTAATTGCAAATACAAAATCTGATTTACGCAATTGCGGGGTGAGAGTGAAAACAATATGGACCTGATGACTCCAACGCAAACAACTTTGATTACAAATCATATGTATGAATTATGTGGATACATAATAATTACAAACAGCAGCTGAATGAGTGAGCGTGAGGATGGACAGAGGATGGAAATACACGGGGCGTGTATTTCAGTGAGGCTGTGCGTGAACGCGAGGCCCGCTACACACACAGACCGACGGACAGACGAGAGAGAGAGAGAGAGAGAGAGAGAGAGAGAGAGAGAGAGAGAGAGAGAGGATATTGACAAGAAGTAATTTTCACATTATAGCTCCGCCCTGAACAGCCAATCGCCCTCTGAGTCGTAAGTACAGAATCACGGAGCCATCAATGTGAACAGCGAATATTGGAAATCAGGCTGGACGTGTCTCGCATCCTGTGGTGACAATGCAAACATACTTAGTCTTTCCGATCACCAGTCAACTAATAAAGTAACATACGTTGTTTTATTGATGATCACAACAATATACATAAAAAGGCTTAAAAGGCACAAATATTTTTCTATTAGTGCTCAGCGTATAGTGTAAAGTTTGCTATGTTCGTCCAGCGACACCTCCGATTTAATGCAATATATCTCTTTTTATTAGTCATGATCTTTCTCAAAGTGCAGGACAAGGAAGCATCGAGCACCGAGTGACCTTCGACGACAACAGAGAATACTGAGCTCCAGCTTGTAAAAAGAACAGCACATACGCTTATCGAGATCACGCCTGAAGAAATAAAGAAGGCAAATTAAACACTGAATAGTTTACTCTTCTGAAATACATATTCAGTTGCAGGTTAAAATTGTTTCATCTAAGCACACACTTTATTGCTGTTGTTGTTGTTGTTGTTGTTGTTGTTGTTGTTGTTGTTGTTGTTATCAATGTTATTATTATCTTTAATGGGGATGGAGGCTAAGAAAGTGACTAAGGTGTTATGAGTCTCTCTTCACCTTCACACTGAATGTGCTGAAGAATGTGTGCATTATTGTTTAGTATGTGGTTATTTTTTTTTTATTGTTGTTGAATGTGTAGTATTTTATTATGGAAAATAGATGTTGAAATTTGACAATCAATAATATATGTTGCTCTTTCTAGCTTATTGTATTAACAAATAGTGTGCCATTCTATATAACATTACTGGGATAATATTACATGCTGCATTATTATTATATGATTACTGAACGAAATTTCGTCATAAAATTATTTGACAATTACGATTACTATAGAAGACTGCTGCTCAAAATTAATGTCATTACTATACATCACGAAATTATACGAATACTATGCAAAATTATTTTACAAAACTATTAATTAATATACGATTACTGTATAAACGAAGAGACAAATAAATAAACAAATAAATAAATAAATTTATAAATAAATAATAAACATAAAAAGAGATATAAGAAGAAAGAACTGGAAGATTTGGCCAGGGGAGATTCGGCCGTCGTCAGGATTGGCCAGGGGATATTCGGTCGTCGTCAGGATTGGCCAGGAGAGGTTCAGTCGTCGTCAAGATTGGACAGGGGAGATTTGGCCATCGTCAGGGTTGTCCATTAGAGATTCAGTCGTCGTCAGGATTGGCCAGGGGAGATTTGGCCGTTGCCAGGGTTGTCCATTAAAGATTCGGTCGTCGTCACAATTGGCCAGGGGAGATTTGGCCATTGCCAGGGTTGTCCATTAGAGATTCAATCGTCGTCAGGATTGGCCAGGGGAGATTTGGCCGTTGCCAGGGTTGTCCATTAGAGATTCAGTCGTCATCAGGATTGGCCAGGGGAGATTTGGCCGTTGCTAGGGTTGTCCATTAGATATTCAGTCGTCGTCAGGATTGGCCAGGGGAGATTTGGCCGTCGCCAGGGTTGTCCATTAGATATTCAGTCGTCGTCAGGATTGGCTAGGGGAGATTTGGCCGTTGCCAGAGTTGTCCATTAGAGATTTGGTCGTCATCAGGACTGGCCAGGGGAGATTTGGCCGTTGCCAGGGTTGTCCATTAGATATTCCATCATCGTCAGGATTGGCCAGAGGAGATTTGGCCGTTGCCAAGGTTGTCCATTAGATATTCAGTCGTCATCAGGATTGGCCAGGGGAGATTTGGCCGTTGCCAGGGTTGTCCATTAGATATTCCATCATCGTCAGGATTGGCCAGGGGAGATTTGGCCGTTGCCAAGGTTGTCCATTAGATATTCAGTCGTCATCAGGATTGGCCAGGGGAGATTTGGCCGTTGCCAGGGTTGTCCATTAGAGATTTGGTCGTCATCAGGACTGGCCACGGGAGATTTGGCCGTTGCCAGGGTTGTCCATTAGAGATTCAGTTGTCATCAGGATTGGCCAGGGGAGACTTGGCCGTCGCCAGGGTTGTCCATTAGATATTCAGTCGTCGTCAGGATTGGCCAGGGGAGATTTGGCCGTTGCCAGGGTTGTCCATTAGAGATTCAGTCGTCGTCAGGATTGGCCAGAGGAGATTTGGCCGTCGCCAGGGTTGTCCATTAGATATTCAGTCGTCGTCAGGATTGGCCAGGGGAGATTTGGCCGATGCCAGGGTTGTCCATTAGAGATTCGGTCGTCGTAAGGATTGGCCAGGGGAGATTTGGCCGTTGCCAGGGTTGTCTATTAAAGATTCGGTCGTCGTCAGGATTGGCCAGGGGAGATTTGGCCGTTGCCAGGGTTGTCCATTAGATATTCGGTCATCAGGATTGGCCAGGGGAGATTTGGCCGTTGCCAGGGTTGTCCATTAGAGATTCAGTTATCATTAGAATTGGCCAGGGGAGATTTGGCCGTTGCTAGGGTTGTCCATTAGATATTCAGTCGTCGTCAGGATTGGCCAGGGGAGATTTGGCCGTCGCCAGGGTTGTCCATTAGATATTCAGTCGTCGTCAGGATTGGCTAGGGGAGATTTGGCCGTTGCCAGAGTTGTCCATTAGAGATTTGGTCGTCATCAGGATTGGCCAGGGGAGATTTGGCCGTTGCCAAGGTTGTCCATTAGATATTCAGTCGTCATCAGGATTGGCCAGGGGAGATTTGGCCGTTGCCAGGGTTGTCCATTAGAGATTTGGTCGTCATCAGGATTGGCCAGGGGAGATTTGGCCGTTGCCAGGGTTGTCCATTAGATATTCCATCATCGTCAGGATTGGCCATGGGAGATTTGGCCGTTGCCAGGGTTGTCCATTAGAGATTTGGTCGTCATCAGGACTGGCCAGGGGAGATTTGGCCGATGCCAGGGTTGTCCATTAGAGATTCGGTCGTCGTAAGGATTGGCCAGGGGAGATTTGGCCGTTGCCAGGGTTGTCTATTAAAGATTCGGTCGTCGTCAGGATTGGCCAGGGGAGATTTGGCCGTTGCCAGGGTTGTCCATTAGATATTCGGTCATCAGGATTGGCCAGGGGAGATTTGGCCGTTGCCAGGGTTGTCCATTAGAGATTCAGTTATCATCAGAATTGGCCAGGGGAGATTTGGCCGTCGCCAGGGTTGTCCATTAGATATTCAGTCCTCGTCAGGATTGGTCAGGGGAGATTTGGCCGTTGCCAGGGTTGTCCATTAGATATTCAGTCGTCGTCAGGATTGGCCAGGGGAGATTTGGCCGTTGCCAGGGTTGTCCATTAGACATTCAGTCATCGTCAGGATTGGCCAGGGGAGATTTGGCCATTGCCAGGGTTGTCCATTAGAAATTCAGTCATCATCAAGATCGGCCAAGGCTATATTTGGCCTTTGCCAGGGTTGTCCATTAGATATTCAGTCGTCGCCAGGATTGGCCAGGGGAGATTTGGCCGTTGCCAGGGTTGTCCATTAGAGATTCAGTCGTCATCAGGATTGGCCAGGGGAGATTTGGCCGTTGCCAGGGTTGTCCATTAGATATTCAGTCGTCGTCAGGATTGGCCAGGGAAGATTTGGCCGTCACCAGGGTTGTCCATTAGAGATTCAGTTGTCATCAGGATTGGCCAGGGAAGATTTGGCCGTCGCCAGGGTTGTCCATTAGATATTCAGTCGTCGTCAGGATTGGCCAGGGGAGATTTGGCCGTCGCCAGGGTTGTCCATTAGAAATTCAGTCGTCGTCAGGATTGGCCAGGGGAGATTTGGCCGTTGCCAGGGTTGTCCATTAGATATTCAGTTGTCATCAGGATTGGCCAGGGGAGATTTGGCCGTTGCCAGGGTTGTCCATTAGATATTCAGTCGTCTTCAGGATTGGCCAGGGGAGATTTGGCCGTTGCCAGGGTTGTCCATTAGATATTCAGTCGTCGTCAGGATTGGCCAGGGGAGATTTGGCCGTTGCCAGGGTTGTCCATTAGATATTCAGTCGTCGTCAGGATTGGCCAGGGGAGATTTGGCCGTTACCAGGGTTGTCCATTAGATATTCAGTCGTCGTCAGGATTGGCCAGGGGAGACTTGGCCGTCGCCAGGGTTGCCCATTAGATATTCAGTCGTCGTCAGGATTGGCCAGGGGAGATTTGGCCGTTGCCAGGGTTGTCCATTAGAAATTCAGTCGTCGTCAGGATTGGCCAGGGGAGATTTGGCCGTTACCAGGGTTGTCCATTAGATATTCAGTCGTCATCAGGATTGGCCAGGGGAGACTTGGCCGTCGCCAGGGTTGCCCATTAGATATTCAGTCGTCGTCAGGATTGGCCAGGGGAGATTTGGCCGTTGCCAGGGTTGTCCATTAAATATTCAGTCGTCGTCAGGATTGGCCAGGGGAGATTTGGCCGTCACCAGGGTTGTCCATTAGAAATTCAGTCGTCGTCAGGATTGGCCAGGGGAGATTTGGCCGATGCCAGTGTTGTCCATTAGATATTCAGTCGTCGTCAGGATTGGACAGGGGAGATTTGGCCGTCACCAGGGTTGTCCATTAGATATTCCATCATCGTCAGGATTGGCCAGGGGAGATTTGGCCGTTGCCAGGGTTGTCCATTAGAGATTTGGTCGTCATCAGGACTGGCCAGGGGAGATTTGGCCGATGCCAGTGTTGTCCATTAGAGATTCGGTCGTCGTAAGGATTGGCCAGGGGAGATTTGGCCGTTGCCAGGGTTGTCCATTAGAGATTCGGTCGTCGTCAGGATTGGCCAGGGGAGATTTGGCCGTTGCCAGGGTTGTCCATTAGATATTCAGTCGTCGTCAGGATTGGCCAGGGGAGATTTGGCCGTTACCAGGGTTGTCCATTAGATATTCAGTCGTCGTCAGGATTGGCCAGGGGAGACTTGGCCGTCGCCAGGGTTGCCCATTAGATATTCAGTCGTCGTCAGGATTGGCCAGGGGAGATTTGGCCGTTGCCAGGGTTGTCCATTAGATATTCAGTCGTCATCAGGATTGGCCAGGGGAGATTTGGCCGTTGCCAGGGTTGTCCATTAGATATTCAGTCGTCTTCAGGATTGGCCAGGGGAGATTTGGCCGTTGCCAGGGTTGTCCATTAGATATTCAGTCGTCGTCAGGATTGGCCAGGGGAGATTTGGCCGTTGCCAGGGTTGTCCATTAGATATTCAGTCGTCGTCAGGATTGGCCAGGGGAGATTTGGCCGTTACCAGGGTTGTCCATTAGATATTCAGTCGTCGTCAGGATTGGCCAGGGGAGACTTGGCCGTCGCCAGGGTTGCCCATTAGATATTCAGTCGTCGTCAGGATTGGCCAGGGGAGATTTGGCCGTTGCCAGGGTTGTCCATTAGAAATTCAGTCGTCGTCAGGATTGGCCAGGGGAGATTTGGCCGTTACCAGGGTTGTCCATTAGATATTCAGTCGTCATCAGGATTGGCCAGGGGAGACTTGGCCGTCGCCAGGGTTGCCCATTAGATATTCAGTCGTCGTCAGGATTGGCCAGGGGAGATTTGGCCGTTGCCAGGGTTGTCCATTAAATATTCAGTCGTCGTCAGGATTGGCCAGGGGAGATTTGGCCGTCACCAGGGTTGTCCATTAGAAATTCAGTCGTCGTCAGGATTGGCCAGGGGAGATTTGGCCGATGCCAGTGTTGTCCATTAGATATTCAGTCGTCGTCAGGATTGGCCAGGGGAGATTTGGCCGTCACCAGGGTTGTCCATTAGATATTCCATCATCGTCAGGATTGGCCAGGGGAGATTTGGCCGTTGCCAGGGTTGTACATTAGAGATTTGGTCGTCATCAGGACTGGCCAGGGGAGATTTGGCCGATGCCAGTGTTGTCCATTAGAGATTCGGTCGTCGTAAGGATTGGCCAGGGGAGATTTGGCCGTTGCCAGGGTTGTCCATTAGAGATTCGGTCGTCGTAAGGATTGGCCAGGGGAGATTTGGCCGTTGCCAGGGTTGTCCATTAGATATTCAGTCGTCGTCAGGATTGGCCAGGGGAGATTTGGCCGTTGCCAGGGTTGTCCATTAGATATTCAGTCGTCGTCAGGATT
>NC_087165.1:11131011-11138511 GCF_035594125.1 Scylla paramamosain | reverse complement strand
AACAACAACAACAACAACAACAACAACAACAACAACAACAACAACAACAACAACAACAACAACAACAACAACAACAACAACAACAACAACAACAACAACAACAACAACAACAACAACAACAACAACAACAACAACAACAACAACAACAACAACAACAACAACAACAACAACAACAACAACAACAACAACAACAACAACAACAACAACAACAACAACAACAACAACAACAACAACAACAACAACAACAACAACAACAACAACAACAACAACAACAACAACAACAACAACAACAACAACAACAACAACAACAACAACAACAACAACAACAACAACAACAACAACAACAACAACAACAACAACAACAACAACAACAACAACAACAACAACAACAACAACAACAACAACAACAACAACAACAACAACAACAACAACAACAACAACAACAACAACAACAACAACAACAACAACAACAACAACAACAACAACAACAACAACAACAACAACAACAACAACAACAACAACAACAACAACAACAACAACAACAACAACAACAACAACAACAACAACAACAACAACAACAACAACAACAACAACAACAACAACAACAACAACAACAACAACAACAACAACAACAACAACAACAACAACAACAACAACAACAACAACAACAACAACAACAACAACAACAACAACAACAACAACAACAACAACAACAACAACAACAACAACAACAACAACAACAACAACAACAACAACAACAACAACAACAACAACAACAACAACAACAACAACTACAACAACAACAACAACAACAACTAGGACAAGAAGATAAAGTATAAAGAATAAAGAAAAAGATGAAAATGAAGATGAAGATGAAGACGAAGGAGAAAAATGGTGGCAGGAACATTTTTTCTTTATTCCATCACGTCCCTGTACGTAGGTAGATCGGTCTTATGACGGATCAGATTGCCACGAGGTATCGTCAAGCCTCCACACTGCAGATCAACAGGCAGTAACATCCAAATACGTCTGTTACATAGAAATTATCAACAAAAACACTTGAAAACCTGAAACTTTTTATTATATTTACATTAAAAAAAATAGATCCTTAATTGCATAGGTAAACATAAGTGGCCCATAGGAGAGGTAAGATACGAGAGAAAGTCAATGTCAACTTTATACGCCATTGAAACTACTATGAGACTTAACTACACAACAATCCGTCTGCTATGTACATCAGACATCTTCCTTCAACGGTACCAATATAACTTCTTCCTTTTTCAATGATTACAAAAAAAATTATATGGAGCTCGAATGCATCTCAGACATCTTCCATGTACTGTACGGTGTTTTTTTTTTTTTTTTATGGATGCAAAATAAGTTATACATACCTCCTTATGTACTTATATACATCTCCCCTGAATTGTACCAAAATTAATTATTTACTCGTACTAAGGAACATCTTCACGTAGATATGCATCAATAATCACATCTGGAGGCTTTGTAGGTTCACTTGGAGTATCAACTAATGTTAACAGTAAGCACTTAGGGAGATGTTTACTCACTAATGCACTCCGTAAGACGCTCCATTACTTTGAGATGCTATATTCATCCATACTTCTGTTACAATATAATAAAATAAAAAAAAAAACCCATAGAACAGAAATAACTTAAGTATTTTTCTCCCCATCTTCACGAGAATATAAACACAGATGAATGGCCACATCTCAGAACAATGGAGCGGGCCGCGGAGTGCAGCAAGGTGAGCCCCTAACCTCGCCCTGACAAGCCTCCCAGATCACAAAAGTTTGGAGTAAAGCCGCTCATCAGGGAGAGAGCTGCGTCACGGTCTGCTCCATTATAACTTCGGTGCAGTTCCAGGCCTCTTGTATTTGTTATTGTCTGCTATCTCTCTCTTACGTAAACCAACCTACAATTACTTAAGTTTGTATCGGGAAAACTCTACTCATATAATACCTCAGGAAGACGGTGCGTGACGGTCTTAATGGGCGCGCTGCCATCCGGTGCTTGGGGAAGGTGAGACTGCGCTAAGTATTGCCTGTCACCAAGGATTCAAAGCTTTGCGTCTGCTTTTCCTATTCGCATTTTTTTTCTCTCTCTGTCTCTGTAATTTTCTTTCTCTCTCTCTCTCTCTCTCTCTCTCTCTCTCTCTCTCTCTCTCTGTGTGTGTGTGTGTGTGTGTGTGTGTGTGTGTGTGTGTGTGTGTGTGTGTGTGTTAAAAACAAAAAGAGACTGACAAAGAGAACGTAAATTCAAAAAAATAATGAATATTAAATCTATATTTGCCACCCGAAAAGCAAAACAATAGCGGAGTTCAAATTACAAGTTGTGATGTTGTCCGAGTGAGTAATCCTCTGATTTCACACTTGCTCGCTCTTTTCATAAAAGGATACCACCATTCTTAAGGGCTTCTATTATTTTTATTCTTGTTTTCCTTTGTGTGTACAGGAAGTTATGTACACACTCATGAAGCACGACAAGCAACACGCGAGTTTCTTGGCACGTATTAATAAAGCCGCACCTTGCTAGTGTCTGAGTCCCTGCCGACACAAGATGAACTGATCACCTGCATGGCATCACAGTCTGGCTCACCGCCGCCTTGCCTTGCACATGTTGTTCATATAACAGTTTCTGTAGCTGTCTTCTCCACTACTAAATACACGGCCAGTGGTGCAACACTGAGACTTCGCCATTTCCAGCAACATTCAGAACTTTGCAAAGTTAAGAAAAGGAACATTGAATTCAAAGAGACAGATTCTTGACGTCAGGCACGTGTCGATATGCAGTAGGGAGTGATATTAGCGGTGGCCTACGAGCCATACTTTCTTTACACCGAAATTACTGCAATAGATTTAAGAATTTAAACTAGTTCGACACTCGTAATCCTTAAGTAAGTAAGTCAAACATCGAATGACAGATAAAGCAACAGGCAAACAAACCTCACAGAAGCCTGTATTTCTCGTAATCTCTGCGGCGCAACACTCTGGTCTTATCAGGTAATGAGCCGCTACAATGCTGAATATTTCGGATTTTTGGCACTTGGTGTTCAGTTCCCTAAAGAATTATATTACGTAGATCAGGTTAAAGAGGGTTAGGGGTATCATTCTACTTACCATGTGTGTGTGTGTGTGTGTGTGTGTGTGTGTGTGTGTGTGTGTGTGTGTGTGTTAAGAATGTCTGGTGAGCTTCTGGTGTTGTGCTCCCTTTCCCTCCTGAGCCAGGCGCCAGTCCCGTCCCCTGGCGTCATCCCAACCTCCTCCCATCTTTACTCTCTCACCAGTAATCAGGTTTGAAAGGCACGAGGCTGGACGTCATTAATCAGGGCGCGACGCACGGCGCTAATGGCTCCTGACCTAAATACCTCCCTGCGGAGCACTGATGGCCCAAGAAATCATTACTGCTAACGATCATTAGTCTGCAGGTTCCCGGGAAAGTGAGCTCCTATGCAGGACGCGGGGGACGCTGCCCATACTTCACCAGTCTCACGGCTCAACACTACAACAACACAATTCTTTTTTTTTTTTTTCTATTGCATTCTAATCCAAAATCAAACGTATAACTAGTGTTATACATAAACACTCATTAGCAGATATCGTAACATTTGTCTACAGTTTGATTTGTGCATTCGTGATGTTTATAGATTAATCTTATGGTGTGTGTGTGTGTGTGTGTGTGTGTGTGTGTGTGTGTGTGTGTGTGTGTGTGTGTGTGTGTGTGTGTGGGGGGGTGGGGGGGAGGTGGTTCCTGTCTAGTGTGTATATATATATATATATATATATATATATATATATATATATATATATATATATATATATATATATATATATATATATATATATATATATATATATATATACTCGTATATATATATATATATATATATATATATATATATATATATATATATATTACTTGAACTCCTTGAAGAGGGAGGTTTCAAGACACTTATCCTTCAATTCTTGACTACCGCTTTGGACCCTATTCGGGGACTGGCATCTCAGTGGGACTTTTTTTTTCTTTTTACTGGATTTTTGTTGCCCTTGGCAGGTGTATCTCTTTAATATATATATATATATATATATATATATATATATATATATATATATATATATATATATATATATATATATATATATATATATATATATATATATATATATATATATATATATATATATATATTATAAACTAGACAGGACCACGTTCGTAAGGAATCAGACTGCAGGGAATCTGTTCTTATGAAGGATCATGGCCAAGAAAGTCGATCCTTTTTAATCAAGAAACAAAATGAGAACCGTCGGTCCATTTATAAGCAATTCCAGACTCACCGACATTCCTTCGGCCAATTTTTTTTTTCTTTTTTTTTTTTTTTTACAGAATGTGAAAGGGGTAATAAGAATTTAATTTTTCTCGGCACACGTTTCCTTTCCACTCTTAAAAACAAAGCCTTCTACAGGCAACATTCAGGCAAAGACTTTTATTACTGCCTAAACTTTACTGTTCCGAACCATAGTGTACACAATAAGAAATTCTTTACAATATGGGCTCGCGTTTTTCACATTGTCTTTAAAAAAAAATACAACAAACTGGCAGAATGCACATCCCTTGATATAAGAAATCCTTGTAGTATAACTTAATTTTATTAGTTTTATTAATTCCGACTCTATCTAGGAAGTGGCGTGTATTTATTGTTCCTGGCAGGAAAGGGAGAGAGAGAGAGAGAGAGAGAGAGAGAGAGAGAGAGAGAGAGAGAGAGAGAGAGAGAGAGAGATTTCAAGCTATTATCAAATGTATTCCGTGCGCATATTCTCTTTATAAGTAGTACCAGTTCCATTACGAGCAGCACCTCATCAAGCACAGGGCCTGCCGGTGGCGCCACACGGCACACTCACGGCCGTCACGCCCAGACCAGCATCACACTGCATTTACTTCGCAGTTGCACATGACAATTTTTTTTTTTTTAATTGCATTTTTCTCTCAGGCTTTCAGAGCACTTGTCGGCTTTGTTCGTAAAGGTTTGGATGTTGGCCCCTCTGCCCTCCCAGACCATCCCGTGTTGGCTCAAGCATGAATTTTTTAAGTGACTCCTACTGTCCCTGGTGCTGCCTGCGCTGGAGAGGCTTGTTGGCAGCTTCTTGGTGATGGGTGATGCTAGCCCACCCTTTCCGTGCGAAGTGACCTCCCGACCACCTCTTTCCTTCGCCTTTCCTTCATGTCCTTCACCTAACATCCATACAGACCAACTGACATTCCTTCCATTCAAAGCCAGAAGGCATCTGCGAACACACACTTCCGACAACGGTGTACACTATCGTAAAATATGTCACCCTACATCCGTAGACTTAAAACAGATGCGGCAAGAAATCTCCACAATATTGTGCAACGGAGAAATAAGTGAAGCTTGAAAAAATCGTGGATCCAGCAGACAGACAAAATGGGTGAATACAAAACGTGCACCAATTTGTAGGAGGTAAGTTATATTACCATACAATAAAGACACCCACCTAGCAGCACCCTTCGTGAAAGTTGAAATTGCATCTCAGGCGCCTCACCCTCCGTCGCACAAAGCATGACTGTGAACCTCCTGCCTTTACACACATGAGCACTGCAGCGGCTTTGTCTGTGCATGAGTGCGTAACACAGCCAGTTATTTTCTTAGTGCAGCGCTATCCTCCCTTAAATGAGAGAGACACACCTCTCTGCTTAAAGTATGTTATGGCTGATATTAATCTTTTGTTCTTCTTTGTTGTTGTTTGTCGTTGTTGGTGTTTTTGTTGTTGCTGGTCTGAAAACTTCCCCAATACTCCTTTCTCCCATACATCTCCATACTTTTAAACGGGGCACTCTATTGTACTCCTTCTCCATTCCGAACAATATTATGTGCTTCTGCTTTTCTTTGTACTTTTCCTTCATCTGTCTCGGCGCAAACACAGCTTTTTTTTTTTTTTTCGTTCCCTTATCCGACCTTAATCCATCCCGTTCCTCTCTTACAGATGTTTCTTTTCTGATCCCTCTGTCCATCACTCATTCCGAGATCTTTATAGTGTGGGACATAAGTTTTATTCCTCGGTAATTAACATCCCCTGTAATTAAAACAGTCCTGTATATTACTCTTCTATTTGCAAATGGGCACAGTAACATTATCTCTCAACTTCAAAGGTATTTTTCTTGAATGTTTTTTTTTTTTTCATAACTCCCAGAGCATGTCACTCCGGGCTTCACCGAGGCTCCTCCACACTTGCATTGCTATTTCATTTGCTCTATTCTTTACCACTCTTCATTTTCTTCAACGATTACTAACTTTCTCCTCTCCGATCATTTATTTGATTCTACACCCTCGGTCTGGGCCTCTAGGTTCTATTCTCTGAGGCTACTCTTGAATTTTCTTCATTTAAATGTTTTCATAGTAGCCTTTTTACCTCCCCTTGATCTTATCTTGGTTACTTTTGACCATTTAATTTTCATCCTTAATCTATTTAATTTGAGAGTAATCCCTGTTTTTATTTATTTTAAATATTATTCTTTCTCCTTCGGGTATTTCCAACTCTTCATACATTTCATTCAATGCTTGTTCCTTCACTCTACTACCTGCTCTACTTCCTTTTTACACTCCATGTAGTTCTGTTTTTTTTTTTCCTTCTTTTTTTCTCTTCTTGTCCAGACTTATCTCATTTTTTCCTTACATCCTTCTTGGCTCTCACCACCCCCTGCACTTTGTTGCTCCACCACCACCTCTTCTTATCTCCAGAAGTTATTTTCCGGATGTTCTGCCCAGCACTTCCTCACCCACTTTCTTTATCGCGTTGCTGTTGTGCTCCCACCACTCCTGCACTTCCTCAGGTAATCTTGATTCCTTCAACATTTCCTCTTTAAGCTCCCAACGCACACCTTCCTCTTTCAGTTTCCACCACTTGGTTTCCAGTAAACCTTATACAGGCTTTATACATTTATTTACGTCCCCGGCTTCCATGCACTCTCCTGATCACCTCTCTGCGCCTTCCCACACACATGTTCAAATATCCTGTTATCAGTCTCTCTTCTGCTGGTATTTCCCAAAGTTCTTGATCTATTCTCTCCCCACAATATTCTATCTCTTCCTCAACACAAGCCAATTGGGAGGCTTAGGCACTCACGATGTTTAAAAATTTATCTTCGAGGCGCATCTTGAAGCTCGTCGTTCTTTCATTTATTCTCCTTAAGCTTATTTATAGTGCTATTTTATTTCAGGCTTTCATATAAAACATTTTTTTTTAATACATGATTGTTTCTCCACAACAGGTGTTCCAAGTGATGTAATAAGACGACGCCTGATGGCGCTGATAGACCTTTACTGTGGATAAATGCAAGGGTCGTGAGAGGCAAGAATGAACAGCCGCACAGGGCACGGTCACCCACGCCTTGCTCTGGCGTGGACCCGGGAAGGCAGGGTCGGCCTTGGTCATAACCCAGCTGTTCAGAGTTCTCACACGCAGCAACATA
>NC_087165.1:11088511-11128511 GCF_035594125.1 Scylla paramamosain | reverse complement strand
CCAATAATGTGGCACCGGTGACCTGCTCCCATAACTGCCTGCAGGGATGAAGTGCCGCTGTATCAAGTGGACCTGGACCGGCCGCCGCGGGACCGATGGACTCCTCTCGTGCAGGCCAAGGGGGTTCAGGTGTGTGTGTGTGTGTGTGTGTGTGTGTGTGTGTGTGTGTGTGTGTGTGTGTGTGTAAAAATCAGGTCTATATTTCGACTTCTGAAAGGTTTATAATCTGAAACTGTTTACATGTTTATTACTGTTTTAGGTCAAATACTCGTGATATGATTTTCAGTGTACTTGGGTCAAATATTGGTGGTGTGTGGTGTTGGGAGTGATGCAGTGTTAGTTGTATGGTACTGGAAACGGTGTAGTGAATGAGATGGTAATAGTGTTGTTTTAGAAATGGTGTAGTGTTGGAAGCTGTGTAAAGTTTTAGGTGGTAGTGACAGAAATGGTGTAGCATAGCAGATGGTGCAGTGCTGGAATTAGTATAATATTGGAGAGGGTGTTGGGGATGGTGTAGTTTTGGAAGTGGTGCAAAGGAGCGTGTGGCGCAGTGCTGGAGGCGAGGTGGCGATGTACCGTGCGTTCAAGCAGAGAATTGCGTTTCCCCCCAACAGATGGAGGCGCTGATAGATGACGTGACGCAGCTTGTCCAAAAAACTCTTCGGGGAAAGAGTCCTTCAGTTTCTCCTCAGCAGTCTCTCGGAGGTACAAGTTCATCGTAAGATTCGAGGCATTATTCCCTCGAGTTTTAATGTGCAGCCATCGTACAATACTTTAATAATCTTGTACACTGTGTACTTCACTTATGCATGTACTACAATGAGGTTCAGAGTTTAAGTAACCCACAACACTCAATTCAGCTGTGTTTTGAGTTTTGCCGCAAGCATCCTGATCTACAGTTGGTTTTCTCAGAAACCTCGACAACTGATAGATTCCCAGTAAATCAGAAAACTTTATATCGAGAAGTAAAGCAAAACATAATGATTGACTGTAATACGTAGATCATCCTTGCACAAGTGTGGTTAGCACACGTGTCTCTCTTACAGGTGACCTCCACTCTGCCTGAGCCATACAAGGAGGAAATTGAGGGGATTTCCTCAGCTTCAGGACTGCCAGTCAGCACAGTGACCTTGTACAATATATTCTATGAGATCTTTACTTTCTGCACCTCACTAGTGGTTCAGGACCCCGCCGGCCACCTGTATCACGCCAGGAATTTGGACACAGGAGTGTTTTTAGGGTTGGTATGTCTTCGTCTTGTCACACACACACTACACTCAGTCCTCTTGCTCAAGAGGAGCAGTAGCCGCTCACTGTCAGTGGAAAAATCTATCTCGAACTGAACGGGATTCTAACCCACGCCTGTCGAGTGGTGACTGAAGTACACCCTTCAATGAACGATACTTAGGTGTAGCTGTGTGTGTAGGTGGGTGAGTGGGAGCGCGTTCACTTCTTTCTCCTCCAGGCGAAGGTTAAGGCATGTACAGTCCGATCTGTGGATAAGGCTATTTTTTTTTTCTTTTTTTCTCTTTTACACCGGTGCACACTATATCTTTCTGCTAAAGGAGAACGGTAGCTGCTCGTTCCTCACCTAATGTGTGTGTGTGTGTGTGTGTGTGTGTGTGTGTTTCGTAAGGTCGACATGTTCCCCAGGTGGGATGCACACAACCACACCTGGAAGGTCGCTGAGCTGCTGCGGCCGCTCACCGTGCGGCTGCAATGGACACTGGGCGGTGTTACTGTCTTTGAGTCCCTGAGCTTTGCCGGCTACATAGGCGTCCTGACTGCTGTTAAGAAGGTGAGTTTAGCCATTATGCTACCACGTGTGTATGATAAGTCCATAACAGACTTGTATGTACATTATATTTAGTTCTTCAGTCGTGTCTCAACCTGTGTCATTGTCAACAGGACAACTTCACATTCTCTCTGAACAAAAGGTTTGCCCTCAACGGAGGCTTCATTGGCTTGCTGGAGTGGATGCTGCTCAACGACCACGACCAGCGGTAAGTGCTAATTGCGTGAAGCTTATGTTCTTACATTTTTATTAATTTCACTAGCACTTACTGGTTCCTCAGAAACCAGACTTTAAAAAATATGAAACAATGTGGTTGAGGTAATTTCAGTCGCGCAGCACTACTTTCATTCACAGAGAGAAGTCATAAGATATTATTAAATTGTTGTGTACGTATGTATATATGTTTAGCACGAACACTCCCTTTATGTTTAGGAAGTTATCAGAGACCTCAGTATCGTTAAATACCTCCCTGTCCGCCAACAGCTGGGTGTCATTTCTCACGAGGGAGGTGATGGAGACGGCCACCACCTACCAGGAAGCACGTGATGGCCTCTCCAGCCCACGCCTGCTGGCTCCCGTCTACTTCATCCTGGCAGGCACTCAGCCCGGCGAGGTTTGCTATTTTAATTAACTACATTACATAAACTCCTGTACATGATTTTGAAATGTATGCACTGTAGATAATGTGTAGATAATCAGTAGATAATCTCTCTCTCTCTCTCTCTCTCTCTCTCTCTCTCTCTCTCTCTCTCTCTCTCTCTCTCTCTCTCTCTCCTCTCTCTCTCTCTCTCTCTCTCTCTCTCTCTCTCTCTCTCTCTCTCTCTCTCTCTCTCTCTCTCTCTCTCTCTCTCTCTCTCTCTCTCTCTCTCTCTCTCTCTCTCTCTCTCTCTCTCTCTCTCTCTCTCTCTCTCTCTCATTCTCTCTCTCTCTCTCTCTCTCTCTCTCTCTCTCTCTCTCTCTCTCTCTCTCTCTCTCTCTCTCTCTCTCTCTCTCTCTCTCTCTCTCTCTCTCTCTCTCTCTCTCTCTCATTCTCTCTCTCTCTCTCTCATATATATATATATATATATATATATATATATATATATATATATATATATATATATATATATATATATATATATATATATATATATATATATATATATATATATATATATATATATATATATTTGTTTATTTATATTTTTCGTTCGTTTATCATTTTTTGTAATTTATCTTTTATTTTATTTATCAACCACTTCCCGCAGGCTTGCATCATCACCCGAGACCGAGACAACTATGACCTGAAGCCGCTAGGACAAAATGGGTCCTGGTTTTTGGTACAAACAAACTACGACCATTGGAAGACTCCTCCTTTCTTCGATGACCGCAGGAGTCCCGCTAACCACTGTCTCACCGCCGCGGGCGTGCAGCGCGCTTCTCCCGCCCTGCTGTACAACGTGCTTTCCACACGCCCGGTGCTCAACAAGGTGAGTGGAATACAAAACAGTTACTCAAGTACAATGACGGCGAAAAAATACCACTAATACCGCCATGGACGATGTGTTACAGGCAACAGTGTACTCGGCGCTCATGGATGTCAGGTCCGGCCAGGTGCACGGCTGGCTACGCCGCTGTGAGGACCCCTGCTGGCCCTGGTGACTGTGAGGACCCCTGCGCTTAACCAGCTGATTGTGCTGATCCCTGCCGGTCCAGTTGATTGTGTTGACCCTGCTGGCCATGATGAGTGTGCTAACCCCTGCTGACCTTTCTGATAGTCCAGACCGCTGATCCACTCTGGCTGTCATAACTGTCCTGTTGACACTTCTCGACTGTGTGACCCCTGCTGATCTCTTTTGGCCACAAGCTTCACCCCGGAAGACATCTTGGCTTGCGTGTGACCAACGATTGTTCCATTTTCATCACAAACTTGTGGATATATTTTTCGTAGTTTTACTTGTAACACTGGGTGGTGGATGTATACCAACAATGTCAGTGACTCCCGACAATGAAGCGGAATACAAGTTTTATATAAAGGGAAGTAGAACAATAACTCTAAAGAATGCAACGAACTGCTCAGTAGGCGCCTGGCTTCATACAGTTGCCTAAAGAAAACTTCCTACGTACCGCACACTCTTCTCGTTCATTTTCGCACATCTTACCACATTTTGTAGTTAGTACTTATTTTAATCCTTTATTAGTTTCTTTCCATTTTCCATTTTCTTTTCATCATTTTTGTTGTATTACCCAGAATTTACACTTACTTTCTTATCTATGCATACAAAATATCACTCAAAAGTTCCGGCCCCAACCAAAATATCTCGCAGCAAAAAACAGCCAGGAGTCACTCACACTCGCCTCACCAGTGTTCAAGCATTGTCATTTCCCCACGGAGGACAGATGCTTCCTATGACTCCAGATACATTTCATCATTGTCTCCAAAACAATGAGGGAAGAGACAGAAGACACACTGTGCCAGATCGGGTGAGTACTAAAGAGCCAACAATCTAAAGCCGCAGTTAGCCGCTTCAACCCAGTGCTACTTGGCCGCACGATCTCGGGGCAACAACAAGCTTGCCATGCTTGCCCTGAACTTTACTCTGCATTTTATCCTGTGATTTCTTTCTTTCATCATCTCTTCATACCTTTGCAATTCTAACGCATGATACTGCCTATTTACGGCTTGACTTTTTCCTTGCAGTCCATTATAGCAAAACCATCACAGTCCTAAAACACAAATACCATCGCCAAATATTAGTACACTTATTTACCGGCAGATTTCAAACTGCTCAAGTTTCAAGTATAATCATTGCCACGGTCCACTTTCAGACATACCTTTCTCCACATATATGCTGATGTTTCTGTGATTGAAGGTTCATACATTAATACTATCCCTTCATCCATTTCTTGATCCTTCGCCCAGCCCTTCAATATCTATTCTGAATCCACTATATATTCTTTGATAACATTCTTTCTAATACACTCTGCTGCCCCATACTAAGCGTTACTAAGAAACCTGCTTCCTCTCTACCCATTCTCACACATGCTTTACCATCTCTGTATGAATTTTTCAGTTCTATGTAGCTTTCTAATAATTCAATAAATATGCATTGCGTGCCACAGTGTATTTTTTTGCTAGTCACATTAGGAGCATGCCTTCTGTAATTTACAAAAAAAAAATATATATATATATATACTCGTATATATACGAGTATATATATATATATATATATATATATATATATATATATATATATATATATATATATATATATATATATATATATATATATATATATATATATATATATATATATATATATATATATATCATGAGTCACTAATTATGCACACCTCCCACACCCAGCACATTGAAGGCAACACAGCCTTAATCCTGAAGGCTACCATGCTCATCCTCCATTTGGAACTCGGTCTTCGACAACTTTTTTTTTTAGTCAATCCTTCATTTGAAATTCTCAGTCAGTACTCCCCCATAAGGTTTTCTTAGTTTGCTAAGTAAAGTTTATTCCTCTATAACACGCACAGTCCTTTATTTTCCATTAGAGTTTGTAAAATATTTTATTACAATTTCATTTTGGAACTTTTTAAACACATAACATGGCCACACAAATAACTAAAACACTCAAGCTTAATTCAGTTGCCTTATGTAATGTCTAACGAATGATAACTGAAAAATGGGAGCGATTTCGAGGTTTTAACAATCAGTTCTTTGCTTGTCTAAGGATCAACAATGTTGTTACACCAACCACACGGTTTCCAGCCAGTGCCAGCTCGTTATAGCTAGTGGGAGCAGCTTCCCTCATCTTCAGAATGTTGCGAGGCTTTATTTCTCTTATGGCAGGACGAGACACAATCAGCAGCCGAAGACAGTGCTAATATCTGGCTGTCTGATGGCAGTGAGGGTGAGAATGATACTAAAGATAGGAATATCGCTCTTTGTTGTCTTCTGTCTCAAAAAAAAAAACTACTTTAGTAATTCGAGTGGCTGTTTACAGGTTGGCGTGCGCTCAGAACAAGTTTCTTCAAAGTTTTCTTGCCTTTTCTTTTTGTATACGCCTGGGGAAGAGGCGTCATCAGTGGTTGGTGATGCAGGCCTCTTTGTAGGTGGGCAGCACTGTCATGCAATTATCTTTTTTTTTCTTTTTCTTCTTGTGTGTGTGTGTGTGTGTGTGTGTGTGTGTGTGTGTGTGTGTGTGTGTGTACTGCTGGTCAGAGGTGGAGTTGGTGTTTGTGGGCAGAGAGACTCTGAGATGACGTGGGCTGCACCAGTCAGGAGGGTTGCAAACTTGGCTACTCCGTTGGCTTTTTCGTTACCAGTCCTGCTTAGTTTGATATCCAGCGGAGTGTACCAATATATATATATATATATATATATATATATATATATATATATATATATATATATATATATATATATATATATATATATATATATATATATATATATATATATATATATATATATGTATGAGGCACCAGCCAAGGGCAACGAAATTGTAAGAAAAAAGGCTCACTGAGATACCAGTCCCTAACCAGAGTCAGAATCGATAGTCAAAAATTAGACGATAAGTGTCTTGAAACCTTCCTCTTCAAATTCAAGTGGGAGCCATGTCACTTGGTACTGGGGCGGATGGTACTCAGATCATATAGGCCTTAGGTCAAATAATCCTCGAGACAGATCGGCCTGAGTGCAAATAGGTCTCAGGACGTTTCGTACTCGAGACACTTAGCACCCAAACCACTTGGTCCTCTAGACTCAGACGTCTGGACAACTGGCTTCGTGAAGACAGCACGTGGATCCTCACTCACTGATTATAATGTTCACCAAACCATCCATCTACTTATTCAACCATATCCACCCATCCACTCAACCACTCAATCCCCCCCCCCCTATTTCACTTACCCACCCAACTATACAACCATCGACTCCTATAGATACATCCATTCATCCACCCATCTATCCAACCATTGACTCCCATAGATCCATCCATTCATCCACCCATCTATTCATCCACTTACCATCTACCTATCCACCAATCCACCCACCTATCCACACAACCATTCACCCTCTCATCCACCTACCCACCCGTTGACCTGCCCATCCATCCACAAATTTACTTAAAATCCATTCATCTATCCATACATCTACCCAATCATTCATTCAATCACCCTTCCATTCATATATCAATCCATCCATCCATTTATCCACACATCAATGCATCGACCCATCCATACATTTTTTCGTACAATCCTGAGCCATCTGTGGCGTCAAGATCATGATCAAGATCAAGATCATGATAAAAAAAAAATCTATATATATATTCTGCTCTACTCTATACAAAATTTAGATTTTTTCACCAACTTTATTTTTTTACTGACAAGAGATACCAGAATAAAACCTCCACTTGGGAAAACAGTGGCATTTATAATATGACGGTCCACCTGAACAGAACGTAGTGTACAGTATCATCGTCAGCATCAGTGACACCATCACAACAACAACAGGCTGAGGTCTGAGACAAGTGTGCAGCAACACTCCACTCCTGCTAACAGGACTCACTCAGGAACTGGATATATTGGAATAAGCTCTGATACGCGTTGAGGAGCAAAAGAGGGAACTAAAGAGCTGAGAGGAAGCTGAGGCCATGAGCAAAGTAAGGTCACCCCCACACACGCCACTATTCACACTTATTACAATTTTTTTTTTTCTTTTTTTCTTTTTTTTTTTAAGTACATCTTACCAATAGCAGATCCTTATGTATTATATTTTCGCCGCCCTCCAGGACAAGCTTTCTTGGGAACCTGGTGGGAAAGCGGGGTTTCAATAGGAGGCCAAATTTGGGAAACCATGTCTAAGGAGAAAACCACCGCTTTTGGGGAAATAGTGGGAACCTAATGGGAAAATTGAGTTTTTTGGGTGAGGGAAGCCATCTATTCCAAATTTGGGCATTCATGAAAAGTCCAAGGATAAGATGCCATATTTTGAAAACGAGAACTTTCTAGCTTAACCTAACTTTCCCTAACCTGATTTAACCATTGGGCTTTGCCCTCCTGCGCCCCTCTTAAAGACACTAACTTAACTGGGGGGAGGGGGGCTTTGTCCTCCTGAACCCTCATAAGGACATTATTCTAGCCTAACCAAACCTAGGGGGCATCACCCACCCATGGATACCCCCTTAAGGATACTAATCTGACCTAATTTGGAGGTTTTGCCCTCCATGGACCCACTTAAGGACAATAATCTAACCTAATCTAACTAACAAAAAAATATGGTAAAATATAGAATGCAGAGATCTATGTGTTGTGAGTTGTGGCACATGGAGCCATTTTTCTGACCACGCCACTGTGGCCAGCCACATTGGCCAAAGATAGCAACTGTTATTTCAGATGGCAGCACACTCACAAGCCACGATCTGTTATCACCGCCCTGCCTCCCACTGTTATTGCACTGTCTTGTCCTGTCTGTCACAGCATCAAGTACTCCTTTCTGTGAGAGGGAAGAATGGCTAAAGAGTTGCTCGACTGTGAAATATTGATTGTAGAATTGGAGAAGAGACCAGCACTTTATGATCTGAATCTGAAGGAATACAGTGACAAGAATATTAAAGAAAAATAATGTGTGGAATGCTCCAAGCAATAGTCTGTTACTGTGGAATGCACCCAGTGCACCATTCTGCACTTTTTGCAAATCATCATCACAAATAGAGTGCAGACAGCTGCTTCTTCCATGAGATCCATAATGACACTGACCTCATTTGTGGCCACCACCAAGTGGCATGTGTGCACAGTGCTCCTACTCACCATTTTTTTGTGGCAACCATTTTTTGTGCCAGCAAATTTTTGTGGTGGCCATCGACCACAAAAAGTGGCTCATGTGAATCCAGCCATATAGGAAATGGAAGGTCCAGGGTGTGGTTGCTCGACCTCATCTTCAAAGGGTGCTGGCACCACTGATTGTTCAGCTCTTGATTGATTTTAGCAAAACACCATGCGATCTTAAGAAATGTACACCCAAGTTGTCTTGCTTATGGAACTGCGCAATAAAATTCCAGTATTTAAATTTATGTCCACTGCTGTCGGCTACCATTGTGACACTGGGAACTTATCCAGCTGACTACTGCAGGTGCCATGTATACTTGTGGTAATTGGCCAGAAGTAAATGATGTTTTAATATGTCATTAAAAGGACAGCTCTCATTGGCTAAATGAAAGATATACAAGATTCAATGCACCATTCCATACACTAACATACTAACACATGCATCACACTGTATCCCTCCAAGCAAGCCTCATCAGCATGGACTTTGAATTTGTGATGCAGTGCAAGACAGATCACATCACTAACGTAACCATGCATGACTCCAAAACAAAACCACCACACATGTGTTATACAATGAGTATCCATCACCACATGTGCATAATTTAGCTGCTCCATGAGAAGCAGCTATTGGTAAGATTATCCATTTTCTTTCTAATCAATCCAGAATGACCCAATGAGCCATAAGTAGGTAAAAATGTAAAAGGGGGGCTTACTCACTCTATGACCAGCCCACCCTAACCTGTGGGTGGTGGTGTGCTGTCACCAGCTGCTGCCACTCACTAGTTAAGTTCTTTCCTACAAAGTTAGGTTTATGCTGGTACTCTGTTTCACTTGTTTTTTTGTTGTTTTACATTTGCTATCTGCTAGTTCGTTGAGATTCTGATAAAATACATTGCTTAAAATGCAGTACCAAAAAATACTAGTAAAAATGCAGTGCAAATATTTTTTTTTTTTCTATTAACAGTTATTGAAAATGCTTGTGATAGATTTTTGTTTTTGCATCTATTAACTCAAAGGAAGAGGTAAATTTTTCAATGAAAGGGTAGAGATAATTACAAAATATATGAATGATTAAGAAATAAAATGGTTTCAGAATGGAGAGATGCTCTGCATGTAAATGAAGAAAAAATACAGCAGATGAACATGTAGGTGAAGTGCACATTCACATGCAGAGAACATGTGACACTGGAAAACATATGAAGTGGATAGAAATTTGCTGAATCCATTGGTGTGCAGAGCTAACCAGAAATTTTGATATAGTAACATGTGAACCGTTAAATTTAACATTAATAACTCTGTTCCAATAACATTATTTGATGTAGAGAGTCACCTTAAAGGCAGGCACCACCCAGTGATTGAACCCCAGACCTTCTGCTTGCTGGACAGGTGTGTTACCCATTACATCATGGTAGCCTCTGTTGACATGACACTGCAAGGGGCAGCCTTGGGGGAGATGTGAGAGTGGTCTGAAGGTACCGTGATGTAACAGGCATCATGGCCACCTGACAAAGAGAATATCCTGTCTTTGATCCCCAGACAGTGCCTGCTTTTCTAGTGGGACTCCCTACCTCTAACACCTACCTTTAATTCACATATCAATTTAGCTTTTTTTTTTTTTTTCTCTCTTCCAAGTCTTTTACGATACATTTTTACTAAATTTTCCTCTGTCATAATATTACACAAGTGATAGAGTAAGATTCTAGCATGTCAGTTCTGTAATTTTTCTGACTGATCATTGTTTTACAGCAACAAGTGGTAGCAGGAGGGTCTGGTGTGGCAGGGAAGATGGCAGATTTCAAAGCACGGCTTGCCAAACTCCACACTAAAAGGGTGGGTTTTTTTCTTTTTTTTATTTACTTAATCTTGATTTTTATTTTTCCATATCCTAATTATGCTTGGAATGACCAAGGCAAACTGTTCTGTTTTGACGTTGGTCATTAGCAATGCTGTCATCACAGAAACAGCAGCCATATAGCATGGATGCTGCTATGCAATGTTTGTTTACAATTAAGGCATGAAGTGCATCACCAGCAAAGACATTTTGATTATTGTCTTTTCCTTCCTGTTGGGTCAGAACTTTCTAGCTAGAGCAGTAAAGAAGAGACAGAGGTTATGAGCACACCAACAGTTATTAGAGAGGCCACTTCCTGGCAAACATAAAACTGTGATGGAGGCTGAGAAGAGAGTTTAAGAGACTTTCCTTGGAGCTTACAAGAAGACCCCAGCCACCTTCATTAAACTTCTGTAGCTGGTTGGCCCTCACATTATAAAGCAAGCCACAACATTCAGGCAGCCATTACGTGTACATGAACTCCAAATCCACTCTATATGACTGTGTTTACATTTGCATGTGGTTTTGCTCTTTTCCCAAGTTGAGAACATCTGGTATAACAGTTTTGCCTTTTAATCACACTCCTGCAGCATAGTTCTGGACTTTGGTAATTCAAAGCATTCAGTAATGTTTTTGATTCTTGCATTAAAAAAAAATAAAATATAAAATACTTGAAAACAAATCTGAAGACTGACACTTATTTTCACAGATGGTTCTAATAGCACCAGCAGCAACACTTGAGTCATTTAAGATGGTTATGATTCAATACAAGGATTGTTTTCAACCAGAGGGCAAAATTTTTTATACTCTGACATAGCATAAAGTCAAGCAATACTTAGTGATCAAAAAATAAAAACTAATTACGTATTACTACTGTACTTACACAGGACACTTCATCAGCTGGGTAGAAATTTTAATTTCTAGTAACAGTCTTGGCTACTGGCACTGTCAAGAAGTGCAAAGCATCTCAGTCACAATGGAGAAGTTCTATAGGCATTGACAAATTGATGAAATTAAATTATTTTGGGTTTTCTTGTAGGCTAAGGTAGTATGACAGTTAGCTAAATTCCTGCCAAGCTTGTGTCAGGATTAAATCATTTAACTCTTGTTCTGCTTTGGGTGTGCCACTGAATGCTGACTTTTTTCCAGAATGAAGCCTCAATGCTCAACCACAAGGAGGTGGTGGAGGAAGACCGTCTCAAACAGATGCCGAAAAATTACGCAAAGAAACGGCAGAGACTTGAAGCAGAACTTGCCGAGGATCAGCGCAGGGAAGCAGCAGAATCTGAGGTATTGTCAGTAGCATTGTTAGCACTGTCATCATCATTACTATCATAGCCATCAAAGTAGTTTAAGCTTCAATGTAATCACAAGTAGAACATTATGTTTTATTCTTTTATAGTCACAAATTAAGAAAATTATTTCTTTTCACAGCATATTATGGTACAGTGATGTACTCAGAAAACTGATTGATGCTGAAAAGCAAGAGCAAGTGAACTGAGTATATTTGAAAACACTTTGCTATGAATCTTTTCTTCCAACTGTTTTGCACTAAAATATTGCATCACTCAAATATCCATATCATGTTCTTTTTATTTTATATTTTATACTGCCATCCATGATTGTATGATATAAATAAATGCCAGTAACTTCCATAATGAGTGAAAATAAATAAATGCCAGTAACTTCCATAATGAGTGAAAATAGAGACAAAGTATGGGTTCAGTCTAGTTTTTTACTTATGACTTTCTTTTCATGTCTGTATATTTGTATCTTTTCATGTCTGTATATTTGTATACTATCCTTTCATGTCTGTATATTTGTATCCTTTCATGTCTGTATATTTGTATACTATGAAGATTTTTTAGTGTCTATTACTCTTTACATATGAGATCATATCATGCATTATGAAGTTTATGCCACAATGCTCTGAAGACAGCAGTGTATCTGGATTTTTCTGCCAAAATCATAACAATAGAAACGGACTCTGATGCTGAGCCTGTTAGGCCTGAAAGCCTAAGTCTTCCGATGTTATCCAGGGGTTGAATGGTCTGTCAAAAAATTTTATTTTATTCTTTTATTGAAGCTAAATATTTCTCCTGTATCTGCCCTGTAATGGATATTGCATCAGTGGTTCCTTTGCTGGTGTCTGCTACAGATGTGCCAGCCATCTGAGTGTAGACGTCTACATTGCATGTGGATGTAGACATCCTGCTTATTTATGTGGGTGTAGATGCAGATTTAGACGGATCTGGATGTTGGTGTGTGTCACACAATGACATCTCAGAAATGCACATGTGAATGCATTCTGGATATGTGGTATTATATTGCAATCATTTAAGAATTTATTCAACACTGCAGCCAGTTCTTTATAATTTGTATGATTCAGCAAGCAAGCTCCCTCACAACATGGAATGATAGGAAGTGCCTGGCATTGCCTGTTATCTTATTTCATATCACCACCACATCTGTGTGACAAGATTATAAATGTTTACTAAATTGCAGATGCAGGTACAGATGCTTATTTTACCACAAATTTCAATACAGTGCAAAATTTTTGAAGTTATGCTGTGTTCCGTGTATGGAAAGACAGATATCAGATACATCTCCTGTACCCATTCTGCACATCATGTAAACTAACTTTCATCTTTATAAACACTTGCAGAATTTTTTTTTTCATTACACCATCACTTTCCTTTATGCGCATTCATAATAATGTGCTTTGATTATATATCAGTTACACCTTATTCACATAAAACAGTATTTTTCAAATCAGAGACCAACCCCAGCCTTATTTTTTCAGGGAAAAAAAAAAATCTGCTGCCCACCAAATTAAGTTTCACTGCTTTCCAGGGTAAAGACTATGACCGCATGAAGCTCCTGGGGGTTGGGGCAGATGAGGCAGAGCGCTGGGAGAGGCGGAAGAAGAAGAAGAACCCCGACCAGGGCTTTTCCACCTATGAAGATGCCACAATCAGGTCAATATTAAATCTCTGATTCAGTGACTTTGCCTGGAATTCTGCTTATGAATATATAACCATGATACATAAGTAATGCTCTACATATAGAGAAACTCTTTGATTTAGGGGAATTTTCCATTCACATTGGTCTATTGTTATATAATTAAAAAGATTCCAGTTCCAATAGTTTTCCTCAGTGGGAAAAGTGGAAGCTTTTTTCTGCTGCCATGTTAATGTCGGTTCCCACCAACAGACAACACCACTGTAGTACCTCAAAAACTTCATTTATAAATGGAAAGTATGAGAGACAATTGTGAGGTGAATAGGATGGTTGGTGAAAGCAGTGACAGTGTATATGGAAGGTTTGGTATTCCTGTAAAGGGCAAAGGAATGGCCAGAGGCGTGTTCACAGTGATACCAGAATGTTTATTTTCATCCATACATGGATGACTGACCTATTGTCAGTACTTATTTACTGCAAGAATTTAGCACTGATTGTAGTAAAGTTAAGATTAAATTGAAGACATGTCCATATAAATATAATATAATTTGTTGATTTAAAGATTTTGATAATATAGGTTCTTTGCTATACTGCCCACTTACTTGCAGAATAAATGTTTATGCACTGAAGGTAACATCTTATAATATGATAGAGTCTCCACAGATTACCAAGACACATCTTCTGAAATAGTCATGGTAATATGATGCCTTGGAATTTTGCATTGTTTTGCTCTTAGTGGTATAGTTTTTCTGGTTATGTCTTGATCTGGACTCTTCCACTGGCCAGGAGACAAGTGAAGAACTTAGTTTTCTGGAGATCATCAGGGAAGGATGCATGAGCATTACTCCACTCTAAAACACAGGCTTTTCTTCATTGTGGAAGTATGCACACCCTTATCTAACATTAGGTGAAAAATATATGGCTAAAAGATACCACCTCCATATTTCTGGTAACTGGAGAGTGGAGTGGCCCTCATGCAACCTTCCTTGATGGCCTCCAGAAAAGCCACATGGCCCTTGTGCACCATCCAGTCAGTGAGAGGATCTGCACCAAGATGTTAAAATCCACAAGAAAAATTATACTGCTAAACACATGAAACAGAAAATTCTGAGTCACAGCATTATCAAAATAATTTCATGGAAATGTACCTTATTTTTTCTGACAACTGCAACTTCATGTCAAAGTCGGTACAAATTTTATTTATGCAGACATGTCTTTCAGATTATCTTGCATTTCTGTTACAATCAGTATAAAATTCACTTCATAAGTAAATGGAAATGACAGTCTCTGCTCTGCCCATGATAGCTTAAAATTCTGGCAGTATTGATTGGCATCAAAATCCATCACTTCCCTCAGCAAATAAGCCAAAGTGGCCATCAGCAGCATTTTCAGGTGGCTTGGTTACAAAAGAGATTGGAGATAAATGAAAAGAAAGATACACAAAAGTGGAATGGATGCTGTGAGTGTGACAGAAGACTCCCTGCAAAAATACTTAAAAGTAAGGAAAGGTAGGCATTTTCATGAACAGCCTTGCACTGCCACTCCACACTTTTAAGAAAACAAGTCTGATGTGCTGTTGCCTTGATGCCAGTTCCTGTGCTATACTGTAAAGGAGTAAGAGTGATTATTTCCATGGAGAGATTTTGACTTATACTCCTCTATCTCCAACAAAACTAATTGGGTGAACATGCCCTTCAGCAGCAAGATACAGATGTTGCTGTTTATAGATCTTTAGTCAGTAAAAGGGGTTTGGCATTATATAAGCAAGTTACCTTTTTTACTATTTTTCAGTCTCTTTCATACACTGGAATATACCGATTTGATCATCAGAACTGCCCAGTTATTTGTGTACAGATCATAGTATTAACAAGCATTTGTGTGTTTGCCCAGTGACCAACTTGTAAGATGGTCATGAATGCTGAAAGGTACTTTGTAAGAAAGTGCAAAACTCAACACCAGTCAAGATCCTTTTGTTGTTCTATTGGCAGACAATATCAGCGGCTGATAAACAACAAGAAGGTAGACATGGAGGAGTATAACAGGGAGAAGCAGATGGTGGGGGAGGATGCATTTTATGGACGTGACAACACCATTGCCATTGGCCTACACAAGGACTCAAAAGAGGCCATTGATAACATGGTTGATGACCTTGAGAAACAGTAAGTAGCTTGATCATTGTCCTTTAGAGATTATCACTTTCTTCCCTATCTTTCCTTTAACTGTGGTTGTCACTTACCAGGAGCAGCAGTGGGTGATGCTGATTTGACCTTCAGCTTTATCTTTCTATACATCAGACTATCTTAATAAGATGATTGCTGAAGCAAGGCTCTATTTGCATACATTTACAAGCGTTCCTTCTTAATAGTAGCATCCAGGCCTCCAAGGAAGAGAACACCAGTCCTCATTTCAACATACAATACAAGGCTTTGTTGCACAGCATATCCAACAGTCTACACAGTAGGATCCAGCAGCATAACTGTTGTATTCCTGCTGCACCATAATAAACCCATGCATCTCACCCAAGATGCTGATCAGATTAGATGTGGGAAAACTTTCATGGCCCTTGAGCCTACATCTCACATTGACAACTGCTCTCTATCTCTTACGTTGAACCATCCTTCTGTACTTTACAGACGTCTCTCTTACACTTAACAGAGTCCATTCGCCCTTTTTGTGATTTTCTGCTAGCCTTGCTCCTCTCACCTCATGTCTTTACCAGTCACTCATCTAGTTATCTAGTTATTTTTATCAGTTGCACTTTTACCAGTTATCTTCACCATTGCTCTTATTCCATCCTCCACATCCTTTATAGTTGCCCAGACCATTGTAATGGTTAGCACTCTGGACTTTGAATCCAGCGATCCGAGTTCGAGTCTCGGTGGGACCTCGGTGGGACCTAATACTTCCTGTTCTGCTTGATTAGCTAATTCTTTCATCATCACTTTTTCACACTTCTATATTCCTGACAGGATCCATATCTGGTACTCAACATAGGTTTCTTAGACCTTTTCACTGCTCTCTCTCTCTCTCTCTCTCTCTCTCTCTCTCTCTCTCTCTCTCTCTCTCTCTCTCTCTCTCTCTCTCTCTCTCTCTCTCTCTCTCTCTCTCTCTCTCTCTCTCTCTCTCTCTCTCTCTCTCTCTCTCTCTCTCTCTCTCTCTCTCTCTCTCTCTCTCTCTCTCTCTCTCTCTCTCTCTCTCTCTCTCTCTCTCTCTCTCTCTCTCTCTCTCTCTCTCTCTCTCTCTCTCTCTCTCTCTCTCTCTCTCTCTCTCTCTCTCTCTCTCTCTCTCTCTCTCTCTCTCTCTCTCTCTCTCTCTCTCTCTCTCTCTCTCTCTCTCTCTCTCTCTCTCTCTCTCTCTCTCTCTCTCTCTCTCTCTAAAGTGTATTCCTTGGGGATTCATGGGCTCCCTTCTTTCCAGAGAGCATTTTCTGGTTTTAGCTGATGTGGTATCATTTATGGATTCCACTGTCAGTACCATTGTGGTGCTGTTATACTATGAAACATTAATGAACTGAGATAGAAAGGTATACACAAGAAGGGTAACCACATTCAACCTCAAGATTTTTTCAAACTCAAGACATAAGCATGACCATTTGAGTTGTTTGTGACTGTCACTGTAAAGCAGAGTTTGTCTGCATAATAATTGTTTTATTACTCCATTAATAAGAGAATCATTTTAAGTGTTACACTCCAAACTTTTCAACAGGATATCCAAGAGGGAGAAATATTCTCGTCGCCGCATATTCGACGATGACGCAGACATCAACTTTATCAACGAGCGCAACATGAAATTCAACAAGAAGTTGGAACGTTTCTATGGCGACTACACAGAGGAAATCAAGCAAAACCTGGAACGTGGAACTGCTGTCTGAGCTCAGGAGTTTGTTGATAGAATTGCCGGAGAAAATCATGATGTGCTCAGGTCATTTTCTGCAGTAGGGAACTGTTCTGTCAGTCCGGAATGGTTACTGTTGCCTGTATTTATGGCACTATTGGACGTTAAAGGTGGCAACTCTTTTAACAGACTTTATGATCTGTTCTGTGCAGAATATTATTGTTCATGTATGCTTCTCATTATGGCCATAAAATACAGGCATATAAATACTGTATGTTGTAAGACATTTAATTGATTTTCATAAGGAACACCACATTGAGTCTTCAGCAGTTTGAGATAATTAAGATTTTTCAAAGAAAATCATGAAAACCACATGTCTAAAATGGTGATATTAAATTCTGACAATCCTCACCCTAGAAAAAAAATAAAATAAAAAATATATAAATAATAATTTCATGGATCATGAAATGGAAAAAAAATTATATCAGTACTAGCAGTTTTAAACTTGGGAATTTCCTTATATAAAAAATACATGTAAGCAATTTGGGAGCATTTTTGTACAGCCAGATGTCTCTTATAGGGACAAACAGCACTGCCATCTTGTACAATTAAATTAGCCTAATCCTACCTATTCAAGTGAAATGTGGTAGATGGCCAAAAACAATGTTCAAATTAACTCATAGCCCAAAATAGCTTCACAATCTTGGAAGAGACTACAACATTGCAAACTCAGCTACACCCATCACACACCAACAAGGCCACACTATTACTATGCAATGCACACCCTGCACCAACACGTGCCACAAAAATTATCCACACCCGGGTCTCTTACCAGACCACCTCACCTGGCTGTACTTGACCACTAAGGTGCCCAAAACACTTTCAGGCATGGTGTTGTATTGTACTTGTATGGGGTTCAGGTTCATATACTCAGCAAATACTATATTGCACTATACAAACAAGTTTCCTGCTATTAAGAGGAATAGCAATTAATTATTGAAACATCTGAAGAGGAAAAAATTAACATAGTTATTATGAATTTTATCCTTTGTGAGTAGAAATTTCATCATATTTATTCTAACCAAAAATATGGAGTCCTCACATGGCTTGGCTATCTTTTATGAAGCCCATTACTGACTTTTTCTTGTGTTAGTTGAAACCATTGATTTGGTATAACAAACTAAAAATAACATCAAGTAGAACAGCTGACCCATGATTTTGTCCTTATTCTTTTCATTCATTTAGTTTTTGTACGAGTATTACATATCCTGAGGTTTAGTTCATGGTTTCCTTTCCTTTAAGAGCAAAAGGACAGAGGGCACTGCAGCTGACTACTGTAATAGGAAGCAAAAGAAGTGAACAATCTGTGTATCTGCTACCTTTGCAAGAACAGCCCACAACCAAAGTCCATACTATCTCCTTTCAGCCATACACTCTCCATGTAAGATCTCTCTGTCAGTCTATGACAGGCTGAGATCTACCTTTAAACGAAAGCTAAAATAAGATGAAATATGTACCTCAACTCATTGTAAGGATGGAAATACAGAAGTGGAGTTTCCCAGTCCCTTCATTCTGTCCCTTTCATTTACCTTTATGATAGGCAGGGAATTCAGTGGCAGTATTCTTTCAATCCAACCACAGTGTGGGGGATTCACCTATGCCCTTATATGTACATACTTTGTGAATGTACATAATAAATTTATAAGATCATTATTGTTATTTCTTGAATGCATATAACTATGCCTTCCCAGATTATTAAGCAGTCTATCCCAGGCATGATTTTGGAAAATTGCAACATTACAATTCCGGCTTAGGTTCACTGATTATTAGTACTACAAATCCTACTCATTAAATGATAAATTATTCAGGTGTTGTTCTGTGGTGATATGAGTGATGATGCAGTGAAGTTTGGGTCACAGGATTCAAACTTATATATTCATTACTAGCAGTGATTCCCTACTGCATCTCACACAGGAATTTTACCATGTATCTCATTTAGTTGAGATGTGTGTGTGTGTGACCTAATTTTTTTTTTTTTTTTCTATAGGACTGGGTCAAGCTTGCAATGTCCCATCTTGTAAAGTTAAATTGTCAGATTTATCTTTAAAATCATGAATGCTCTTTGCACACAAACTTCGTCATTCAATGAATTCCATTACCGAGTTAGGTGGCTTGCATGTGTGTTTGTGTGTGTGTGTGTGTGTGTGTGTCACTTTATCTCAACCATTTCATCCCTTGGGGATCTCGGCTTGTTATCCACAATGATTTCATTTAACTTCTCTGGTTTGCTATTCTGGAACCAGTTTGCACATTCCCAATTTTGTGTATGATGTGATTACCTTAGATTACCATAACTGCATATCAATGCTTGTTATAAGCTTATCATTAGACTTAACAAAACAGCTTTACATTTTTCTCATTTAAAATAGTATTGTCTATATTAGGTATTTTATCTATCTATTAGACCAACACTTAGCCCAAACAAGTCACACATGCACACATCCAGCCACACCTATCAGGATTGCTTCACATCTTCGACCTCTCAGCCTCTCAGTCCTACTTGTCTCTCATTTTCAATAACTTCCAGATATTTGTGCTAATTCACCACAATATTTTGCGTTAATTCACCACAATAAATGTTTTATTCAGTCATGATGTAATATGAATTTTCCATATTTTTTTTCACTATGCACCTCCACCCAAACATCTCACCCCTATGCTCACAACTTAGAATTTCTTATTTCTTCCCCTTCTTGTATCAATCCTTGCTTCCGTGAAGGGATCCTTCAAAACAGCAACCTGACACTCAAGGACCCTCCACCAACAACTGGAGAGCCAAGTGATGGATGAAGGTGAGGAGCCAGGGCCAACCGGGGGACAGGGGCAACCAGCCTCCCCACACACAATAAAAAACAATGGCAATGATTAAGGATGAACATATAAATTCTTTCCTACACTTAACACCTGCCAATGAGTGCTAGTGATTATTTACCATAAATATTGCAATTATTCCCAATATTTATTCTATTTACTTTATTCCATTTTTATCAGTAACTTCTACAACTGCAAACTCATAGGCTACCATTAGATCACTATAAGGGCCTTTTACACGGGCGGTTTCGTCGCGCGACTCGGCAGCGCAACCAAAACGCTGAAGCATGCGGTCAATACGCGCGACCGGGTCGCGTCAGCGAATCGCCCATGTGAAAAGGCTCGCTGCTGAGAAGCGCTGGTGCAGGCTCACTCAGCCTGGCTCAGTCGCATCATGGACTCTGATGAGGAAGTTGTTGCTATCCTACTTCTCCTTCGTCGTCGTTGACGACAGTCAAACACAAATGAACAATCTTAAAGCAGACAGTGCTTCCTCCTCCGCCATCCTTTCTTATTTTGTTTCATTATGTCTTATAATTTCGCAGTACAGTTCATTACAGTTTCATAGTACATCATTCCCTCTTCCCTTGCGGTCGCGCGTTCGAGCGGCACAAAGTCGCCTGTGTGAAGACTCCAGCGAACAATTGCCGTGATCGGTCGCTGGGACAGGCGTCTAGCCGCCTTAGTGGCGCGCGTCGATCGCTCGTCTGAAAGCCCACTAGCAAAAACAATGGAAAGCTAAGGGGAGCCACTTCCCCCATGACTCGGCGCGCGACCGAAACGCGCGTATGAAAGGGGCCTAACTCGTTTCCTGAAATGCGCATGTATTTTTTTTTTTTTTTCACACTGCAGACAACAGAACAATAAGCCCACTCAAGTCCCTTGAATATGCTAATCATAGTTGCTGGTGTTTATACAATGACAGCTTCATAGTTGTCTCTCCTTTGACAAGCAAGATACTTATTGTGCTAACTAGGGCCTGCAACAAAGGCACAGACGCTACTTGGTAACCCAATCTGGAGGCTGGGGCATTCCTGCAAAGAAGTGATAGCCAACAGACACACCCAAGGCCATGACTAATGGTGATCGCCTGTGTACCTGCCAGGGACTCCTTGATAATGTGAGGCGCCAGCCAGACCCACCATAAGAAATTAACATTATGAGCTTGAAGAGATACATCACGTTAATCATATTTGCATCAACAAAGTCCACGAATAATAACAGGCCTAATAAATAGCACTGGCTTCTGAAACATTCCACAGTACAAGAAAAAATTAAGGATCATCTTAGTGTAATGGCTCATGGAAGCTATTAAAGGTAAATTCATGTGGTGAGAAGTCTGTTAAAGTAACAAGTGAATTGTGTTAACCTTGGCAAATTTCCTACCAGTAACGACATGAAAAATAAATCAATTCATCAAAATAAGAAATAAAGCACCTTAGAGATGAGAAAGTTATAATGCTCACCATCATCAAGGTGATAATACTCAATACTCATGCTGAGAGAGAAATGAAGAAAATGCTCTGTTCAGTCATGTCAACAGTGAACTAGCATTCTACCAAGAACCCAAACACTTCATAGAATTTCCCACAAAGGGCAGCTAATGTTATCATCAGAACCTAAACTACAATGATCCTAATAGTTTTCCTACTTTCTTTTCCCGCACAACAATCCTTAAGAAGTGGGGTGGCAAGGCTATACAAAGTCGTTTTGAGAGAAGAAACGCCGTCTCCATGCAGCATTAATGTAACGATTAAATTACACTGAATATTCACAAATGATCATGCATCCAACTAGTTAATGAGTGAATTTGATTATTGTTTTACATATAGTAAAGAGATTCACTTACTACTGCTCTGCACGCTCCTGAACACCACACTGTAGTATAGTCAGCAGAGAGTTATGATCCCTGAGTGGACCACTGAGCACAACACTCACCGTCCGCGTGTCACTCGGGCCAACTCTCACAGGTTCACCATCTGCCTCAGCTCGGCTTCGAACTTCACTCAAAACAACTGGTTGAAGCTTCACTTCAGCTTCGAACATCAGAGGCGGGAGTTCTAAATGTCTGTGCTGGCAGGAGTGAGTGTCCTGGCATTACTGTGTGCCTGTGTCAACAACCAACCAGGCAGCATGTGAACGCTGACTCCAACACTACTACTCCAACTCCACTAGTGTAGGCAGCGGTGTGTTTTGTACGTCACGTGAAATTATTGTTTTGTTTCAGCAATTTATGATACAACTCAATGCTTTTTTCGTCTTGAAATCCTAGTGCTGCTCATCACATTCAAAGCTGTTAAGAAGTAAATGGATCACTCAGTTATTGAGTTTAAAACAATGCTCGAGACAATATTACCATATTGGACAGTAATGCAAAGAACAGCTGCTGTGAACAAATCTCATTTTTTTCATGTAGTGCAACAAACCGCAATGATAATTAAAAAAAAATGTTTGTAGATAAGTATTCCTGTTTGGTATTTTTCTTTCAAGTGTTTAAATGAACAAGGTGTGTAATTTGTGGTGACAGTATTTGGGGCTTTTAGGCGTAGAGTTGGCCGCAAAAAAAAAAAAAAAATCAATCAATCAATCAATCAATCAATAAATAAATAAATAAATATAATAATAAAAAAAAATACTGACCTTGACCTGGCGACTATAGCGTGCTGGAGCAGCGCCTGGCTCGGTCAGTTCACTTCTGCTTTTCCGGAACCACACCCGCCAAGGATTACTGAGAGATGTCGGTCTACGCGTATCTTTATTTACACTGTACATACAGGTTTGATTGGTTCGTATATTGTAGATATTGCAAAATCATACATAAGGGTATTACGTAACAAAAAAGAGCTGCAAAGGAGTTTCTAATAACTTTATAAACTAACATATATTGATATAAAAAATCTGAATGAGGAATGTTGCACGCGCGCGCTCGCGCACGCACGCGCACGTGCGCGCGCACACACACACACACACACACACACACACACACAAGGCTCTGCCGTCAGGTACAAAACATATGTAACATAAAAAGATGGCGGCTTCGATAACTAGTCTGCAAAGTTGTAATCAGACATATTCCTCTGTGGCCTTGACGCGGCGCCGTCAGGAACACGACGAGCCGTAACGTTCTCGTCAGGAAGCTGGGGTTTTACGTACTCAGGCCATGAAACAGGAAACATGGTGCAGTAAGGGAACATGAAGAAGGGACTGCCACAAACACATTCTCAACGGAAAGAAGATGCATTACATCAAGGTGTGCAGGCTTGAGTGTGGCCACATCAATGCTACACTGTCACCAGCCACTTGGGGAGCATGTTGTTCAGTAATTATCAACAAAACTGGGACCAAACATACAGAAACTCAGACTGCAGCCATCTCTTGGCTGAATCAACACCACCACTGGTGCTGGCACGTGTCTTCAGCAGTGTTGCACTGATGTGCCCTCACGAGCCGTTGGTCCTACCGGCCTTCCTCCAGGCCACGAACAGCAGGGCGGGATATGCAGGAAATTACGACATAATCCTTCTGCACCTACCACTGCTTCATTTCATTAATGTTATGACACTCACTACTTGTTGTCACCAAAGTGTTATGCATACAAAACATAAATAAGCATCTAAAATGAATCTCAACGTGATGAATCTTTGTAATACCAATTTTTATTTGAATTTACTTTTTTCTTAAATTTCCCGTAAAATTAATGATTCACAAATCAGAATTCAACAGAGAAATATCGTCCACTGAAACAGTGCATGACTTAGACCAATGACACAATGTATGTACAACCACGGAGCAGATCAACACCACACCAGCACTATCTGATAACACTGAAGCCCCGCAGTACAAGTATGAACTACACAGATGCACTTAACAATACAGACATCCAGACAGGCCACACAACACTGCTATTGCGGCGACCTTTCACCAGCCACCAGGTAGTGCAGCCCGTCACCGCCGTGCAACAGACCGCGGCGCCACCAGTGACCCTCGTGGCCGGGACTCACCCACATGAGCCTGGCCCATGACAGGCGTCCCGGCGGTGGACGATGACGACTCCGACACATCGAAGGGCTCACACTGACTTCTATCACTTGTCTTCGCATACCAGTGACGCTCCACCACGCGGCCCCTCCTTCCCTGCCTCTCCCTGCTGGGGGTGAGGCGGGAGGAGGTCGGCAGCACCAGCTCAGCACAGTCCTTGAATAAACTTGCTTCGTCCCGCTCACTGTGGCGAACTCTCACACCTCAGCTGCTAACGCTACGATCATATGGGAAGAGGAATAATTATTAGCTCTTCAGCAACACATACACTTCCTTGTTGACAGTTCATGGCATCCATGACACTGCAGTGTACACTACCAATATTCAGCACTCGTGTATTCTGTAGGAAGTTTCCCTTTCCTGACGCAGTGCACGGCTTCACCACGGTAGTTTGAAGGCTGTTTCCATAATATTTGTAAGCACAACATTTACAATGATCTTTTCATTATGAACGATCTTTTGCAGTATCTACATGGTCGATTTATATCTATGTAACGACTATCATTAAATCTACACAAACAACTACAGCTAGTGGTGGCACATGGGAGTGTTACGCGTGTGTCTTGATCACAGCACGACTGCGAGCCTCGTTCCACCTCCAGCGGCTGTGTGCAGTCCACCAGTCCACTACTCAGAGTATTCTTGTATGTCTTAATTCGACATGTTGACGAGTGGACTTGTAGATAAACTTTAATTAATTTCAAGTGTATGTTCAGTGAAATGTTCTGGCAAAAGTGTAAGAGAATGTGATCCTTCACTCCTGTCTGCTGCTGAGCTGTACTGTCAGAACCTTGTAAATGAGATTTAAGTTTGCACGATTTTAAGCACATTCGTTGTCATACTGCAGAGGAACAATGTCTAGAACACATATGCTTTTACCCACAGACACTTCACAATTCTTACTTAACAGCTACAGTTCAATAGTTGCCTTTAATTAGTACGGGTCACGGAATGAGCTACACATTGGCACTAAGAGTAGATGGCGCACCGATCGACGCGTCCTCACTGTCAGTATCACTCAGAGTTCAGTTATTAATTCAAACGACTCACTGAGAGTAGCAGCACGGAAGACGGGTCACCGCTACTTCTTGGTGTCCGAAGCAATGATGGTGGGACGCTCCAGCACCGTGTGAGGCTGGATGGGCGGCGCGTTCTTTGCCTTGGAGAACGCTTGCAATGAGAAGAATCGCGTCTTGTCGCAAGCATCAACAGTGGTCACGTGTTGGAAGTTGCAAGGAGTAGAGATCTCCGTCTTTTTCGGTGCTTTGTACTTTGGTAACTTCTCTTTGATTTTGTTCTTCTTCTTGCTGGGGCCAGAGAGCGAGATGTTGGCGGGATCGGCTGTGAGTCGCTCAATGTGACTCAGAAACTCGCAGGCAGCGCGACCTTCGTTGAAGGAGAAGCCCATGCGGCGGCGGTGATCGGAGGACAGGTACAGCGTGTGGAACTGTGGCTCTTGGGCGCGGTAGGATGTCAGGTTATCCACCACGTCTCGCCACAAAGCAAAACCTGTCCCCTTTTCAGCCAGAACGAGCTGCAGCTGCCGTTTGTCCCTGGAGCGTGTGTCGCCCAGGTCCAGCAGCAGGATGGGCACACCTGTGTACTTGAGTTCCCAGGTGCCATGTGTGGCGCCCACGCCGCCCTCACTGTACAGGTTGGCCATCGTGCGGCACACCCATAGCTGAGTCTTGTGGCCTCGGAAGAAGGTCTCGATGCGCGACACGTCCTCGTCCGTCACAGCCAATGGATCCTCAGGTTCATCTCGGCGGTCGGTCAGCGCCCGCAGAGAGTCATACTTCTCATTGATGCGCCGCACCGCCTCCACCTAAAATAAACAGGTCACATTAGCAAAGTGCCAGAGGACATCAATAGCTTTTCAGGAACCTACGTTCACTTGACTCGGGTGTGTGGATGTTACGTAATCAGAAAAACCAGAAGATGACATTTAAGCCATTCATCAAGTCACCTCAGCATTCACTCATATCGCGTTCACATTTACACTTTATAAATTCTACTTGACAGCTTCATATCAGCCTTCATACGTAATGATCTCAAGTAATGTGCATTTTGACTATTCTTCATTAAGCTTAGAAAAAATCGTGCCTCTAGAGAGCCTCACCTCCTTGTTGGCCGCCACCTTGCGGATGTCGATGGCAGAAGAATATATGGGTTCCTTGATCTCTTTGGTGTCGTTGTCCACCTCGTCCTCGTCCTCAGCCGCTTGGTAGACGAAGAGATGTGGCGTGGAAGCGTAGTGCGGCACGTGTCTCGGCACGCCCACCTCGTTGAGGGTGGAGCCGCCCCGCACACCGCCCATAGTCATGCTGTTCCTCGAGGGCTGGATGGTGCCGGAGTGTGTACTGTCCGGCTTGTTACTACTGTTGATGCTGTTATAAATGTGGATACTGTTGTTGTTGGTAGTGGTGGTGGTAGTGGTGTTGTTGGCGCCGCTGTTGCACTCTCCGCCGCAATCGTAGGTTCCTTGGCACATCCTACACCTCCTACGACACCTCCACGCTCTGCGCCTTCACTCCTGTTACGTTAATCGCCACGAGCGACTCGATCTCATCTCGAAGCTTTGATAACTCCACAGACACACACAGGCACGTTTACAACAGATGGTGCCGATTTGTCAGGTTTTATCTATCACTGGTTCTCTTTCCTTCCCTCTGTATCATACGCAGGGAAGTAACACCACACTTCACCGCTCAACCACACAATAATCTTTTCCACACGGTTGAGTGAAGTTTGCTGGGAGATACGTTGCCTTGTGGCGCGGAGCAGCAAGCCTGTGTATAGCACCTCCAAACGCTCTGCACCGACACTGGTGCTGATGCTACGGCTGCCGCGCTGTCAATGAATACAGAGTGTCAGAGTTAAATCCCCGCGACTTCTAACCCAAGTGACGTCACGGATCTCCAGCCAGTAAGAGAACGGTTAGCCAACTTTCAAAGGCGTAAGTCTGTCGTCACACTTCAGGGAACCAATGCCACGCTCGGGGTCTGATGTCACACCGCTACACTCCAATGAGAAGGGACTCGTGGGAGCTTCTTACTTCACCACTCGAACCAATGGAGAGCCTGCAAGGAGAAAGAGAGAGCGTCATGACTCAGGGCACAAACATAGCAAGTGAGTAGTGTGGCAGCGATCCCCCAAGGTAGGCTGAGGGCGGAGGCACTACAATCAAATCACGTCGACTGGTGGGTGAGTCACTGCTCCCCCGCAGCCACAACCACCAATGGGGAGTTGTGGCTGCGTCTCACTACCACAGAAAACAGTGACGAACTCCATTCACTGAGCGAGACGAGAAGGCGGTGTTGGCATTCGCTTGACGATTAGTGAGCCACATTTATTTACATATTAATCAGCTTTCCCGCCTCGATCTGCCACGTCAAGCGATACTAGGAATCTGAAGGGTGTTGGGAATATTAGTAATAAGCAAGGGTTGTCATTCTCTAAAGAAAGAAAAAAGATTCTACTGATCCACTCATCCACACAAAAGTAAAATAACCCTGGAGAAACAAACACATGACTGAGGGAAAATTAAAGTCACTGATCTAAATCCTACTTGCTCGCGGCGCAGCACATGACGAGGAGTAAATGAAAAGCTTTAAGCATTTTACAGGTGATGTCACTGTGAGGGAGGCGCGAAGGGGGAGTGGGGGAAAGCCTGCGAGGCCACGGAAAGACAAAACAAAACAAAACAACAGCAGAGAGAGAGAGAGAGAGAGAGAGAGAGAGAGAGAGAGAGAGAGAGAGAGAGATTCCACCTTCAATGCGGGAAATTCACTATTCAGGTAAACAACATCGTTACCTGGGGCCGTGACTATGACCGCCGCTTTCTTCTGGTTACTTGGAAAGACGTTCACTGCCTAATTGGTCTGCTGAATGTGTCAGACTTCCTAGTAAATGATGAGACGAGAAACTGGCATACTGGCTGCATATATGCTGAGAGAGAGAGAGAGAGAGAGAGAGAGAGAGAGAGAGAGAGAGAGAGAGAGAGAGAGAGAGAGAGAGAGAGTGTTAAGCAGTCTTTGCTGACAATACGCAGGACTGACTGCGTATTGTGGTATATGAGTATATGAGTTGCCACGATTTTCTCCTCCCAGTGTCTCCCGAAATGCGCATCGAGCTCTGCGGGTGGCAGTGAGCCACGGCGCGCGAGACGCTGTGCCCCGTGAAGGCCAGACAAATAAAGCGGAAGCAGGTGTGAGGAGGAATGGGTATAGAGCCCTTCCGCCTCCCGTGTTTCCGGTGGCCTGACGGAAAAGTGACCTGAGCTGACCTGACCCTTCCGCTCTCCAGGACACCAGCGCCACGTCCCCGCCTGTGTGGCGAGGCAGCCATTAAGTACTAGGTTACGATCTGATGGTTTTGATTTTCAGTATTATAAGATGGCGTTCACATGGTTCTCTCTCTCTCTCTCTCTCTCTCTCTCTCTCTCTCTCTCTGTTCCTATCATTTTTGCCTTGTCGCTTCTCTCAAGGTTGCCTTAACTTCGTGAATATCGAGGTTCTTAATCCTTACAGAAATCTGATAATTGTCACTGGGTTATTACTTTTACCATCAGTAGTAGCAACAGCAACAGCAGCAGCAGCAGCAGCAGCAGCAGCAGCAGCAGCAGCAGCAGTAGTAGTAGTAGTAGTAGTAGTAGTAGTAGTAGTAGTAGCAGCACACTTTTCCCTCCACTCGTCAAAGCCCAGGGAAGGAATGGGCGGCGCCTCCTTTACCTGAGGCAGGGCGGGAAGCACTCGGCGGGGTGTGTTTGGCTGCCTCGCAGGACGTCCTCTTCCGGTGACGGTGACGTGGAAAGAACCTCGCACAGCCTTATCTACGTTTCTTGATGCCAGGCACAAGTGGCGTTAGGTGGCGCCTGCGTTCTCCTCACTCAAGACTGGCGTCCTGTTGTTAAGGAGTCATGAGCACTATCTTCATCACCATCATGGTTAATCGTCAACTGCGCAGTGAGGGCGGCGAGGAAGGTGGATGCGCCCTGCCCAACGCCTTCAAGCAGGGGATGAGGCATATTCATAATCAGTGGTTTGGAAGTTAAAGTGCCGCTGAAATCACCTTCTAGTGCAAGTTACTGCTTCCCAGTACTTCCCTGTGACATCATCAGGTCACACACAGGCGCCATAACAGCCGCCTGGGACGATGGACGGTGACGCGTAGCAAGACCGGTGCAGAGCAGATCCGAGCGACTGTTTACAGACTGCGAGGAAAGGACTCTTGAGCAATGCCAAGGTAAGGAAGACGGCCAAACAACGCCTGCTTCCTTGCCTCGTTCATTTTCTCTTCACTCCTTTGCCTTACATCCACTGGTAAACTCGCTGCCTTCCAGTTACACTTATTTATTTTCATCTTATTTCTTCTGCTATGCATTAAACGATGTACACGAGAAGAGAAGTCCCAAGTTCAGTTAAGCAATAAGCACAATTAGCACACATGTCCCTGTCAGTGCCGTAATGAGGAGATCAAAGGAGGTTTGAGAAAAACCTTCATCCTGACGCCGCCCTCCTGCTGCAACGAATGACGTCAATACCTCTGGGACTCCGCCATCCCCCGCACTCCTGTTAGCGCTGGTCGAGCCCGCCTAGCGTCAGAAAGGCCGCGGTGAGTAAGGTGATTTTTACTAAATATACAAAGCTGCTCGCGGCGTCGAACCTAATCAGGATGGAGGAAATACATGCGTCGCATAAGAAAAGAAAAAAAAATGCCAACATGTGTAAATAGAGCGTCAGGTCCCAGCGGCGACACAACTAAACATCCGTCGGATATCCTGGCCCTGGCCTGCCCTGGCTTGGCCCTGACTCACGTAACACTCCCCCGCAGCCCGGCACAGCCTTATTCGGCAGTGGGCAAGGTGGTCGTCGCGGGCTGCGGTGATGCCAGGCTGCGGACTGAACCTTGATGACAATGCAGACTCCACAAGTGAAAGAAAGATTGACAGGCAGCGAGATATGAAAACACGGAGGTAGTGTCGTGCTGGGTGTTCTTGACAAGGAAACCATTACCAGCTTCCTTCACTGTAAAGATGAACACACAAGATAAAAAAAAAATACAGACTATCCAAAACACGTAACCAACAAGAATGAGTTAGGGAAGACTTCAGGCTGCCAGGAAAGTGTTGTCTTTCGATCCAGTTTAAAATGCACCCGCAACAACACGTTTACCTTCAAAACGAGGCGAGGACGAGGGCGATGAGTGTGTCGCGTCGAGGGTCTTGGTGAGGCGGAACTAGCATATGCAGGGTGTGGCCGCTGGTCTGAGTGGATGCGTCTGGCGTAGGAGTGAAAGGTGGAATGAGAGAAAAATGTTGCCTTAACGAGGATAGTGTAGATGTGAATGAGTGTGTGTGGGTGAGCATGCGGGGGAGCGCCTCACTGCCCCATCCTCCTCCTCCCCATCCGGTGACGTCACACGCAGGAGGGTCGCTATCACACGTGCCGATAGCCGGACGCCAACCGCTCTCAAGTGGATGGAAGGGAGTGATGGAACGCTACAGGCCAAACAAAAGGGGAAGAGGGAAAGGAAAATGCGTAGCTCCAAAGGTAGTGGATGAGTGAAGCAACAGAACAGTGGCAGCAAAAAATATCTTAAGACAGAAATGACTCCACAATATACTCGTATAATCTTATCCTTCTTAAGACTCGAAGCGCCTTGAAAGAAGTATCAGATGACCAGAGAGATCACCTTCATCTAAAGAACATGATTATTCGCTGACGCAGCAACAATGAGGTCGCCCACTGCCTTCTGTGTCAATGTAAAGACAAAATAAACAAATAAACGCAAATTCTTTTCACATAATTCCTTAGCCACCTATAAACTGAGGAACACAAGACGTCCACTACGCCACGAGGGGCGCCCCGGGAGGAGGAGCGGGAGGAGGAAGGGAGAGCTCGAGCTACTGACGTGGGTGGAGAGATGTCAGTCAGGTTTGATTGTCTCCTTGATTTCTGCACAGAGACACGTGTTGAAGACCTGAAACTAACACCCGAGTGGTGCGGGGCGAGGACCGCCAGCCCGATAGCACCCACGTGCACTACTGTCAACTCCAGAGTTAACTCCTTTCCAGACACCTGGCATGATCTCTGTGTGTGCGTGTGTGTGTGTGTAATCTCTCTCTCTCTCTCTCTCTCTCTCTCTCTCTCTCTCTCTCTCTCTCTCTCTCTCTCTCTCTCTACGAGTACATATATATATATATATATATATATATATATATATATATATATATATATATATATATATATATATATATATATATATATATATATATATGGATAACAGCGCAGTCGGACTAACGTCAGTTTGAGAGGCACTTACACGATACCTTGTTTGGTCGTATATTACAGTGTGACGCAGCTTCTCCTGATGTATTCTCGCCTTCGCTTTCATCCTAGCCCCATGATATAAAAATAGTGCGTTACTCACAATACCATTTCCACATTCAGAGCTGTTCAATTGAGGCGTAAGTTAACACATATATATGTCATTTGGGGACAGTGACCAATGTGAAGAAAGTGACACCACCAGACTACCGGACACCAGCCTGAGGCTCCCCTGCGGCGCCACTGCTGCCTCCTGCTATGGTGAAAATAAGCCGCCTGCAGGACGAAGGTTGCTCACACGACTGTCAGTGCCAGGAAATGGTCAGGGCGTAGGCACTGTAACACCCTCACCACACCGCCACACCCAGTGGAGTGTGCCACTGCCGCCGGTGTGGAAACGCCCATGGCAGGTGTCGACATGGCCCAGGACACAGAACCACACAGATTTCAGACGTGACGGGAAAATGTAAGGGAAACACAAATCTTAGTAGATCTCGTGACACTAATCCTCGTTGGCTCGTCGTGGTGGTGGTGGTGATGGTGGTGAGGAGGAGGAGGAGGAGGAGGAGGAGGAGGAGGAGGAGGAGGAGGGGGGAGGAGGAGGAGGGTGTCAAGATCCGGGTCAGCCAGGGTTCCCAAGTCAAACTCCATTAAAGCGAGACAGTGTCCAGCCGCGCGCCCTTTGTGAAGGTGCTTTTGTGATGCGTTGCCCGCCTGGCACCCCCCCTGCCATCCCGCCCCTCCGTGCCCTGTGTGGCGAGGGAACTGTGACTGGCTGAGGCAAGGTCCACGTGGCCCCTACAAGTGAGTGTCAGGAAAAAGAGTTCTGCGTGCTTAGCGGAATATACGCTGTGCCGGGCTGCGTTGATGCTATAGATTCTGCATTGACTTTCCTCTCGTCTTCTATGTCCTTTGTCTCTCCATGTCTGCTGTCCTTTGACATCCGAGGAGGGGGCGTTGCAGGGTCACACCCGCCACACTACACTCCTCTTCCTTCATCATGAGAAAGAGGAAGGAAAAGACCCAGGAAAGGAAAGGACAGGCAGGAGAGGGGAAAAGGGTGGTGGTTGAGCATATCGTATCCGGACTGCCGTCAGATGGTATCATTCTAGATGTTGTCGCTCTTTCCTTCCTCCTCTTCCTTCTGCTCCTCATCCTCCTCCTTCCCAGACGTGTTCGTGAGTACACGTCTTTGCGGCAAGGGCGGCATGGCCACGGCTATGAATTTCCTGGTCTACCTCATTGTATTTGAGTCCCACCCATCCACCCATCCAAACTTTCTTTTAATAGCTCCCCACCCAATGCTATGTAGAATCAGGAGAATTATGAAAGCGTGGCAAAAACAGCTGACCTCTGTCCCTGGAAAGTTAATAGGTATACGCGTACTTCCTCTTCCCCCCGCCCCAAAAAAAAAAAAAAAAAAAAAAACGCGCAGGTACATTAAAGCTGAGCGGCGTGTAGCAGCGAGACTCCCGCACGTTAGCCACCCATTAAGCCAACCGCAGACCCAGACTCCATTCACTCCAGGACAAAGCGAGCCCTGCCAATAACGTATTTGGGCCATTCGCAGGCGTAACATTTGCTAATACCAACATAAAAGAATACCCATACATGTGTAATGACGGGAAGCAATGAAAACAACTATGGAAAGCAGATAAACCCTCTTGTTTAATGGGTACTTTTATGGTACGAGTATACTGCTACTTGTCTTCCCCTTCTTGCCTCACCCTTATTCTTAATCCATTCTGCCCTTCGTCAGGTCACCATGGAGGAGGAAAATGAGAAGGAAACGGGGGAAACCCAAACATCAACAGACCTTTAGATCCTTGCCAGGCAGTTTGGTATCTGCTACAGGGCAGAGAGACAGGACAGTAAAGCAGCAGGAGGAGGAGGAAGAGGAGGAGTAGGAGATGCATGACGGATGAGGTGGTAGGGAGGAGGGAGGGAATGTCGTCCGGTGATTCATTAGCACCATGAGTAACAGAAGAAGTTATCAAACAATACTACTGACGACACCACTCTCTTCCTCTCCTCTCCATCCTTCCTCCCCACCCCCCTCATCCTCCCCACGCCTTGAGTCACCACCTGTAGTGGTGATGATTTGTTCACGCTCGTCTCTGTGAGGGAGACAGTAAAGACTCTAGTGACCTTTCTCATCCTCATCCTTCTCTTCCACCTACCCAGCCATCTCTTCTCAGTACTTCTACCTTCCGTTCTCACTTATGTAGTATGCACGCCTCTGACCTCCATTTTTTGATGTCACACACACACACACACACACAGACACTTTTTTATGGTCTGGCCTTCACCTTCTTCCTTACTACAGAGCCCTTCGTCCTTCTTAGTCTACTCTCTCTCTCTCTCTCTCTCTCTCTATCTCTCTCTCTCTCTCTCTCTCTCTCTCTCTCTCTCTCTCTCTCTCTCTCGGGCGGCGTCACTTGAGTTGCGGGAGCGCGAGGGCAAGACAGGAGGCGACGTGCAGGGAGGGTGTAATATAGGAAAAGATTGAGAGAGAGAGAGAGAGAGAGAGAGAGAGAGAGAGAGAGAGAGAGAGAGAGAGAGAGAGAGAGAGAGAGAGAGAGAGAGTTGGTGTGATTTTTAACATGACCATCTCTAACCATAAAAGGTAAGCAAGCGTTCAGTTGATGCACACACACACTCTCTCTCTCTCTCTCTCTCTCTCTCTCTTTCTCTCTCTCGTCTCTCTCTCTCTCTCTCTCTCTCTCTCGTCGCTGGGTAATTACTTGTTAACACGCTCTAAGTGCACCTTTTGAATAAACACAATATTTGTATATGTACAAAATTAATTATGAAACGTCAAATGGAAGAGAGAGAGAGAGAGAGAGAGAGAGAGATGAGAGAGAGAGAGAGAGAGAGAGAGACGAGAGGAGAGAGAGAGAACACAAAGAGGTTTACCTGTGTCATTAGTAGCACCTGCCCCGCTGCCGTCTCTGCCCCGAGCCACTCTGCAAGAAAATTGAAAATGATTAGGTGTATGTCCAACTCCTCCTCCTCCTCCTCCTCCTCCTCTTCCTCCTCCTCCTCCTGCTCCTTCTCCCACTTCTACTACTACTACTACTACGACTCAGCCACCTTCTTCATCACCTCCTCCTGCTCCTCGTCGTCCCGCTCGCCTCCTTACAATGACACACTTTGCTAATTCAACGCTCTATTTCTTTACTTGTTTATTCTACGTCAGCCCTTAACATGCTTGGCCCAATTAGTCATCAGGGTGGCTTGTCCCTTGTGACCCTGCACACACACACACACACACACACACACACACACACACACACACACACAGTCACCTCGCTAGCTTAGAATATCAATCCGGTGGTCTGTGTTCGTGGGCAGGATGAGCCTCCATCGACGTGACTGTGAGGGCGTGCAGGTGATCTCTGTTATCGTTAGTATTCGACCAAGTGTTAATTGTTACACCATACCACTTGTAGCTGTCACGCCCTGCACCTCATGTACGTGAACCCTGCGTAAATGTGTGTGCGTGTGTATGTGTGTGTGTGTGTGTTTGAGGGCCAACCCATTAACTGGAGCTGCAGCCACACCGCGCCTCGGCACCACGCAGGCCTCCGGGGCGCTATTTCCCTTTCGTGGTCCGCGAGAAAGCGTACATTACGGCAGCGTGTTTCGTCACGGCGCGACGCATCTGCTGTGAACTTAAAATCCATAGTAAAAGGGGGAAAAAATGTTTGCAGCAGGAAATGACTGCCGAGGGACGTCCCGGGAGACAAAGGACTCTGCTCAGGTATTCCGGTGACGAGGCTGATGAGCGGGAGTGCCAGGGAGGTTTGCGGATGCTGGGGGTGTGAGGGATGGGACTCGCTGCTGGGAGGGTGGCAACTCACCTTCTTCATATTACCTTTGCTGGCTCTTCTCTGAGACACGGTGGGCACGGGTGGGTTGTGGGCACTTCATATGACACACACACACACACACACACACACACACACACACAGAACTGATGATAGCTCGTAGTTATAGGCCAGTCAACACAAGCAGTCTGTCAACGGGTTTCGAAGCTGAGTCGAGGCGCCTCTGAGAATCTGAGTCAGCCATGCACGGCCGAGGGTGCCTCTCCCAGGCGGCGAGGAGCGTCCCAGGCTCTGCTGACAACAGGTGGCGTCGGTGGTGGGTGATGAGGCTGGGGGAAAGACGTCACGTGCTTGCTGACGTGTTAGTTTTCAGATGACGATGTGTGTTTCCTCTGATTTTCATTAACATAAGAACCTCAAACCTTATTTTCATTTTATGTATCTTCCCAGGCAAGGCGGCGCAATGGTTCGCGGCACAGCCAGCACACCGGAGTCTGCGTCTCGTGACGCTGGGTGGGGCCTCACGGTTTGGCGCTGTCACGTGCTGCGCGTTTACTGAATACACCAACACGGTTCAAGGCCATTCACTAAATTTTCAGGAAATAGAAGCTATAACTTAACACTAAACACACCTTAACAATATGACAATCCAGTAATATAGATATAATCTATTTATTGTTCACTTTGCAAACCATTTGTCTTGTTACTGAAAAGGCTGAGCTAACATCCTACTGGTGGCGAAGATGAGATGAACACCACTATCAGGAAACAGGTGCTTAGGTTTGATTTCCTCGTGAAGTTACCTTATGCTTTACTTCGACAGCCGGATGTGGATGAGGCAACTCCGCTGGTTCATGAGTTTCGAAATCCACAAGAATCACACGGTAAGTGGAGGGCGGCTCGTGCAAGATGCGTCATGCGATGGTGAAAACAATGCAGGTATGGGAAGATTAATAGAGAGGGAGGGAGGGTGAAGGATGATGCCCACGAGGTACGTAGAGAAATAATGAGAATAATATAAGTGGTGTGACTTTAATTAGCTTGGAAACCATAAATGTGAAACAACACGGGCAAGCAAGAGTGGGTGCAGTGGTGCGGCGGCCTGCAGGTGTCAGGCTCACTTCACCAGAGATATTCAACTTGAGAATGCCTACGTCAATACAACAAAACTTGAGAGAGAGAGAGAGAGAGAGAGGAGAGAGAGGAGAGAGAGACGAGGAGAGAGAGAGAAGAGAGAGAGAGAGAGAGAGAGAGAGAGGAGAGAGAGAATCCAGCAAATGTCACACCCGGAAATAAATCGCAAGAAGGTCTATAATAAGTAAGATGTTTCAGAGCAAGAGCGCTGTGTCCAAGGGCGACGGAATGAGAACACCAGTCCAGCATGCCACGCGCCCGCTGCTGCCGTGGGTGAGGTGAAATTATGGAAGACAAGGGTGACTCCCATCCGGCGCGAACAGGAGTGAATTGGCCAAGAGGCAAACGTTACACATAAAAGTGAGAGGTGGTGGTGGTGGTGGTGGTGGACGGCCCAAACCACAACACCAATGCATATAAACACCAGAGGTACTGAAAGTAGCACGGCCTCGGGAAAGGTGTACCAGCATGTGGCAGTTTGATGGGCTAGTACAGTCCGCCTCAAGCCTGCTGCTGACCATTATCCCCCAACACCCCGGAGTGCAATTAGTCCGCGGGGAGCCAAAGCGATGCCCCACATAACCCTGACTGACCTCTCGCTCGTCCTTTGCGAAATCCCGGCTATGGAATGACGTCAGAAGGATAAATACAAACAAAGAACAAAATAATGAGCAAAAATCAAGAGGCGCAGCGGCCACCATAGAATAGCAAGAAAAGGCCGAGTTGCGAGGCTGCCTCTTGTAATGATTTCCCAGACAGCGGAGCCTCATGGGAAGGGACGCAGCACAGCACTGGGCCACGGATGACAGCTTACAAAGGCCCCAGTCTGCTGCTGATGCCGTGACGAACCGAGGCTCGGCACACTTTCTATCTGCATAATCTTTATTCTAACAACGAGGAACATGCTTCTCTTACAATAACTCCATTTACAACCCAGAAACAAAGCGGAAGAGGCGCACTGTCCCAGATGTCACGGTCCAGCGCTTGAGAGAGTGGACACGGCGGTCAACTCTTGCATTACGAAGTCGACGAACCGTGTGCCCATCCGGCGGGAGGAAGCGATGCGCGCGAGGGAGAAGAGAGTTGCATACTTTGCCCTCATCTCATCCTCCCCTTCTCTCTCTCTCTCTCTCTCTCTCTCTCTCTCTCTCTCTCTCTCTCTCTCTCTCTCTCTCTCTCTCTCCCAACCCAGCCCGCCCCTTAAGCACCTGTTGCAAGATACGACCTCCGTCTCTCAAGCCCACGATTTACTACCTCTTGACTCTTAAGGGGCAGTGCCAAGGTGTCTTCTGGCCCTCCCTCGCGCCCTGTGGCAACTCCTTCCCACCCTGGCACTCCCGCATGATGCCGCCGCACCGCAACAACACCCCGGCACTCTAGCAACAATCTGGTTCCTAAATGCAGCGCTAAGGTGTTTCTGAATGAGTCGGGATTAGTACGAATGCAGATTTAAACTTATATTTTCGAGAGTAAAATATATTGATAACAAGAGAGAGAGAGAGAGAGAGAGAGAGAGAGAGAGAGAGAGAGAGAGAGAGAGAGAGAGAGAGAGAGAGAGAGAGAGCATTGTGTACTAAGTAAAACAATCATTAGAAAATGGAAGCCTTAAAGAAAATAAACTAAGGAAGCATGACAGAAATAGAAACTCAAGGTTTTGCTCTCAAGAGGATGTGGTGTTTGCTGCGCCACAGGGGAGAGAGAGAGAGAGAGAGAGAGAGAGAGAGAGAGAGAGAGAGAGAGAGAGAGAGAGAGAGAGAGAGAGAGAGAGAGAGAGAGAGAGAGAGAGAGAGAGAGAGAGAGAGAGAGAGAGAGAGAGAGAGAGAGAGAGAGAGAGAGAGAGAGATAAGCAGCAAGTAGACAAATACACATAGAGATAGACATGCACGTAGAAAGACAGGTATAAACAGACATACAGACAAACAGACGTATGATAAGATACATACACAGACTAACAAACAAAATGTAGACAAACAAACAGTACCTTTATTCAAAATTTCCGTATTTTTTTCTTTTCTTTCTTTTCCTTTTTCCTTTCTCTTCACCTTACATGTGTCAGCACCGCCATGCCTTTTTCCTGTCATTCCGACCTTCCCTCTCTCCCAGAATGAAACCCTGATATCCTTCCCTCCCTCCCTCTTATCCTTCCTATATTGCACTATTTCTAGCACTCGCTCTCCATTCTATTGCCACACGTTTTCCTACATTTAACTCACCATGACAAACCCTCCCTCCCTCGTTTCCGTCCCCTCTCACTCACCCATCATTATCATCGTCGTCATAAGGGTGATTGGTGGAAACAGATAAGTACGTTACATAAAGGGACTGCCACGTGTAGGTCTGACGGCTTCTTTCAGCTTCCCTTATTTTCTCAACGTTCTTTTGTTTTTTATCAGACTCTACGAAAGACTTCTCAACAACCTCCTTTATTCGTCGCATTTCCGTTTATTGCAGGTTACGTCATTACAACTTCTAATTTGGTCTTTCCTTCTATTTATTCATCAGTCCGGTTTTTTTTTTTCATTCCTAGATTGTCATTATTTTAAATTAGTTGGCTTTCTACGAGTATTATCTCCTGTTCATGCCCTTTTTTTTTCTTTTTCTTTTTTTCTTTTACAATTTTAGCTGTTTGTGAATTCACTCTCCCAATTCTCACCCTCGTCCCTCTCAACCTCCCCTAGTGTGGATAGGACAGTGACCAACCCCAGCCAGAATGTTAATGATGACGGCAGGCTTGACCCCCCACTCCTGCTACGCACATCCCACCCTCCTCCCTTCCCCCATACACACACAAACAGAGCCAGCTAAATATTTCTCCCAAAAGCCAACCATCACGAACTGGCAAGACCCAATAAGCGATTATGTTCATCTTCCTCACTTATCTAACTGTTTGTCTGTCTGCATGTATGGACGAGTCTGTGAGAGTAAGGAGAGGCACGGGAAATTGCAGAGAAATTGAGGAAGGAACGTTAAAAATGAAAAATGGAGATGAAGGAGGAGGAGGAGGAGGAACAGGAGGAGGAGGAGGGAAAACTGGCAGAGGAAGAGGAGGAGGGGAATACAAAAAGGGTGAGGAGGAGCATGGGCGTGGCACGAGGCAAAAGAAAAAAACAGCACATCAAGCACAGGTCAGTGACTCCCTCATCCTGCCTCTCCACGCAGCTTCCCTCCACCCCTCCACACAACCTGCCCCACTCCAGCCCTCCACGCGCTCTACCTCCACCCCTCCACACAACCTGCCCCACTCCAGCCCTCCACGCAGACTGCCTCCATCCCTCCACACAACCTGCCCCACTCTTTCCCTCCATTCCTCCATCAAACCTGCCTCCTTTTCTCCCTCCCTCCCATTCCCCACAGACTCCTTTCCTCAACGCAGCCAGCCTCCCTCCGCGGCCTGCACACAACAGTCCCAGCAGCGTGCAGGCCACCAATGCTCTGCCCCCTCCCCCAAGTGCTCCTAGTCCCCGCCTCATCCTCCACCACTTTCCACGAGCGACTCCACGGAACAGGTCTTCAGGATGGTCACCTCAGCGCACCTGGTGACTGGCCGCAACCCTCTGAC